>NC_061509.1:84429567-84447350 GCF_022539505.1 Lolium rigidum | reverse complement strand
GGGTTTATTGAAGGCCCACTACCCGAAGAATAAGAAGACTCGAGAGCCCAAGATGTATTTAAGGAAAAGATAGAGTTGTAATAGGAAGTGTTATTTGTAATCTGGCGGGATGAGTTAGAAACCGTCCTGGACTCTGTAATCCTTGTATAGCACGAATCCCTCGGCTCCACCTATATAAAGGGGGGTCGAGGGACGAGAAGATCATCGAATCATTGTCTGCAAACCCTAGTTTTCATATTCGTCGAGTACTTTTCGGCTGAAACCTTCGAGATCTACTTGCCCTCTACTTCTAACTAAACCCTAGCCTACAATCCATAGGCATTGATAAGTTAATCCCTTGTCATGGAGTGACATGCCATCATAACCTTGATCATACTATTGTAAGCATATGTAATGAATGCAGCGATCAAAACAATGGTAATGACATGAGTAAACAAATGAATCATAAAGCAAAGACTTTTCATGAATAGTACTTTCAAGACAAGCATCAATAAGTCTTGCATAAGAGTTAACTCATAAAGCAATAAATTCATAGTAAAGGTATTGAAGCAACACAAAGGAAGATATAAGTTTCAGCGGTTGCTTTCAACTTGTAACATGTATATCCCAATGATAGTTTGTCAATGCAAAGCAATATAACAAGTGCAATATGCAAGTATGTAGGAATCGATGCACAGTTCACATAAGTGTTTGTTCTTGAGGTGGAGAGAGATAGGTGAACTGACTCAACATAAAAGTAAAAGAATGGTCCTTCAAAGAGGAAAGCATCGATTGCTATATTTGTGCTAGAGCTTTTATTTTGAAAACATGAAACAATTTTGTCAACGGTAGTAATAAAGCATATGTATCATGTAAATTATATCTTACAAGTTGCAAGCCTCATGCATAGTATACTAATAGTGCCTGCACCTTGTCCTAATTAGCTCGGACTACCGGGATCATCGCAATACACATGTTTTAACCAAGTGTCACAAAGGGGTACCTCTATGCCGCCTGTACAAAGGTCTAAGGAGAAAACTCGCATTTGGATTTCTCGCTTTTGATTATTCTCAACTTAGACATCCATACCGGGACAACATAGACAACAGATAATGGACTCCTCTTTAATGCATAAGCATGTAGAAACAATTAATGTTCTCATATGAGATTGAGGATATATGTCGAAAACTGAAGCTTCCACCATGATTCATGGCTTTAGTTAGCGGCCCAATGTTCTTCTCTAACAATATGCATGCTCTAACCATTAAGGTGGTAAATCTCCCTTACTTCAGACAAGACGGACATGCATAGCAACTCACATGATATTCAACAAAGAGTAGTTGACGGCGTCCCCAGAAAACATGGTTATCGCACAACAAGCAACTTAATAAGAGATAAAGTGCATAAGTACATATTCAATACCACAATAGTTTTTAAGCTATTTGTCCCATGAGCTATATATTGCAAAGGTAAAGAATGGAAATTTTGAAGGTAGCACTCAAGCAATTTACTTTGGAATGGCGGAGAAATACCATGTAGTAGGTAGGTATGGTGGACACAAATGGCATAGTGGTTGGCTCAAGGATTTTGGATGCATGAGAAGTATTCCCTCTCGATACAAGGTTTAGGCTAGCAAGGTTATTTGAAACAAACACAAGGATGAACCGGTGCAGCAAAACTCACATAAAAGACATATTGTAAACATTATAAGACTCTACACCGTCTTCCTTGTTGTTCAAACTCAATACTAGAAATTATCTAGACTTTAGAGAGACCAAATATGCAAACCAAATTTAGCAAGCTCTAGGTGTTTCTTCATTAATGGGTGCAAAGTATATGATGCAAGAGCTTAAACATGAGCACAACAATTGCCAAGTATCAAATTATCCAAGACATTTTAGAATTACTACATGTAGCATTTCCCGATTCCAACCATATAACAATTTAACGAAGAAGATTCAACCTTCGCCATGAATACTATGAGTAAAGCCTAAGGACATATTTGTCCATATGCAACAGCGGAGCGTGTCTCTCTCCCACACAATGAATGCTAGGATCCATTTTATTCAAACAAAAACAAAAACAAAAACAAACCGACGCTCCAAGCAAAGCACATAAGATGTGATGGAATAAAAATATAGTTTCGGGGAGGAACTCGATAATGTTGTCGATGAAGAAGGGGATGCCTTGGGCATCCCCAAGCTTAAACGCTTGAGTCTTCTTAAAATATGCAGGGGTGAACCACCGGGGCATCCCCAAGCTTAGAGCTTTCACTCTCCTTGATCATATTGTATCATCCTCCTCTCTTGATCCTTGAAAACTTCCTCCACACCAAACTCGAAACAACTCATTAGAGGGTTAGTGCACAATAAAAATTAACATGTTCAGAGGTGACATAATCATTCTTAACACTTCTGGACATTGCACAAAGCTACTGGACATTAATGAAACAAAGAAATTCATCCATCATAGCAAAATAGGCAATGCGAAATAAAAGGCAGAATCTGTCAAAACAGAACAGTCCGTAAATACGGATTTTATTGAGGCACCAGACTTACTCAAATGAAAATGCCCAAATTGAATGAAAGTTGCGTACATATCTGAGGATCACGCACGTAAATTGGCATATTTTTCTGAGCTACCTACAGAGAGGCAGGTCCAGATTCGTGACTGCAAAGAAATCGCATTACTTGCGCAGTAATCCAAATCTAGTATGAACCATACTATCAACGACTTTACTTGGCACAACAATGCACAAAACTAAGATAAGGAGAGGTTGATACAGTAGTAAACAACTTCCAAGACTCAAATATAAAACAAAAATACTGTAGTAAAAACATGGGTTGTCTCCCATAAGCGCTTTTCTTTAACGCCTTTCGACTAGGCGCGAAAGTGTATATCAAGTATTATCAAGAGATGAAGTATCAACATCATAACTTGTTCTAATAATAGAATCAAAAGGTAACTTCATTCTCTTTCTAGGGAAGTGTTCCATACCTTTCTTGAGAGGAAATTGATATTTAATATTACCTTCCTTCATATCAATGATAGCTCCAACGGTTCGAAGAAAAGGTCTTCCCAATATAATGGGACAAGATGCATTGCATTCAATATCCAAGACAACAAAATCAACGGGGACAAGGTTATTGTTAACGGTAATGCGAACATTATCAACTCTCCCCAAAGGTTTCTTTATAGCATTATCAACAAGATTAACATCCAAATAACAATTTTTCAATGGTGGCAAGTCAAGCATATTATAGATTTTCTTGGGCATAACGGAAATACTTGCACCAAGATCACATAAAGCATTACAATCAAAGTCATTGACCTTCATATTAATGATGGGCTCCCAACCATCTTCTAGCTTTCTAGGAATAGAAGCTTCACGTTCTAGTTTCTCTTCTCTAGCTTTTATGAGAGCATTTGTAATATGTTTTGTGAAAGCCAAGTTTATGGCACTAGCATTAGGACTCTTAGCAAGTTTTTGTAAAAACTTTATAACTTCAGAGATGTGGCAATCATCAAAATCCAAACCATTATAATCTAAAGCAATGGGATCATCATCCCCAATGTTGGAAAAAATTTCAGCAGTTTTATCACAGAGCGGTTTCAGCAGTTTTAGCGATCGAGGCAATTGTGCGGGCTTTGCATTAGAAGTGGAAACATTGCCAACACCAATTATTTTACCATTATTAGTAGGAGGTGCAGCAACATGTGGAGCATTAGCATTGCTAGTGGTGGTAATAGTCCAAACTTTAGCTACATTGTTCTCTTTAGCTAGTTTTTCATTTTCTTCTCTTTCCCACCTAGCATGCAATTCGGCCATCAATCTTATATTCTCATTAATTCTAACTTGGATGGCATTTGCTGTAGTAACAATTTTATTTTCAATATCCTTATTAGGCATAACTTTCGATTTCAAAAGATCAACATCAGAGGCAAGACTATCAACCCTAGAAGCGAGAATATCAATTTTATTGAGCTTTTCCTCAACAGATTTGTTAAAAGCAGTTTGTGTACTAATAAATTCTTTAAGCATAGCTTCAAGTCCAGGGGGTGCGTTCCTATTATTGTTGTAAGAATTCCCATAAGAATTACCATAACCATTACCATTATTATAAGGATATGGCCTATAGTTATTACTAGAATTGTTCCGATAAGCATTGTTGTTGAAATTATTATTTTTAATGTAGTTTACATCAACATGTTCTTCTTGGGCAACCAATGAAGCTAACGGAACATTATTAGGATCAACATTAGTCCTATCATTCACAAGCATAGACATAATAGCATCAATCTTATCACTCAAGGAAGAGGTTTCTTCGACGAATTTACCTTCTTACCTTGTGGAGCTCTTTCCGTGTGCCATTCAGAGTAATTGATCATCATATTATCAAGGAGCTTTGTTGCTTCACCAAGAGTGATGGACATAAAGGTACCTCCAGCAGCTGAATCCAATAGGTTCCGCGAAGAAAAGTTCAGTCCTGCATAAAAGGTTTGGATGATCATCCAAGTAGTCAGTCCATGGGTTGGACAATTTTTAACCAAAGATTTCATTCTTTCCCAAGCTTGTGCAACATGCTCATTATCTAATTGTTTAAAATTCATTATGCTACTCCTCAAAGATATAATTTTAGCAGGGGGATAATATCTACCAATAAAAACATCCTTGCATTTAGTCCATGAATCAATACTATTCTTAGGCAGAGATAGCAACCAATCTTTAGCTCTTCCTCTTAATGAGAAAGGAAACAATTTCAATTTTATAATGTCACCATCTACATCTTTATACTTTTGCATTTCACACAATTCAACAAAGTTATTGAGATGGGCAGCAGCATCATCAGAACTAACACCGAGAAAATTGCTCTCTCATAACAAGATTCGATAAAGCAGATTTAATTTCAAAGAATTCTGCTTGTAGTAGCAGGTGGAGCAATAGGTGTGCATAAGAAATCATTATTATTTGAGGTTGTGAAGTCACACAACTTAGTATTTTCAGGGGTAGCCATTTTAGCAGTAGTAAATAAAGCAAACTAGATAAAATAAATGCAAGTAACTAATTTTTTTATGTTTTTGATATAGAGAACAAGACAGTAAATAAAGTAAAGCTAGCAACTAATTTTTTTGTGTTTTGATATAATGCAGCAAACAAAGTAGTAAATAAAATAAAGCAAGACAAAAACAAAGTAAAGAGATTGGATTGTGGAGACTCCCCTTGCAGCGTGTCTTGATCTCCCGGCAACGGCGCCGGAAAATATGCTTGATACGCGTACGGCACGCGTCCGTTGGGAACCCCAAGAGGAAGGTGTGATGCGTACGGCGGCAAGTTTTCCTCGAGAAAGAAACCAAGGTTTATCGAACCAGGAGGAGCCAAGAAGCACGTTGAAGGTTGATGGCGGCGAGATGTAGTGCGGCGCAACACCGGGGATTCGGCGCCAACGTGGAACCTGCACAACACAACCAAAGTACTTTGCCCCAACAAAACAGTGAGGTTGTCAATCTCACCGGCTTGCTCGTAACAAAGGATTAGATGTATAGTGTGGATGATGATTGTTTGCAAAGAACGAGTAAAGAACAAGTATTGCGAGTAGATTGTATTCGATGTAAAAGAATGGACCGGGGTCCACGAGTTCACTAGAGGTGTCTCTCCCATAAGATAAATAGCATGTTGGGTGAACAAATTACAGTCGGGCAATTGACAAATAGAGAGGGCATGACCATGCACATACATGATATGATGAGTATTGTGAGGTTTAATTGGGCATTACGACAAAGTACATAGACCGCTATCCAGCATGCATCTATGCCTAAAAAGTCCACCTTCAGGTTATCATCCGAACCCCTTCCAGTATTAAGTTGCGAACAACGGACAATTGCATTAAGTATGGTGCGTAATGTAATCAATAACTACATCCTTGGACATAGCATCAATGTTTTATCCCTAGTGGCAACAGACACATCCACAACCTTAGAATTTTCTACATCCTTGTCCCAGATTTAATGGAGGCATGAACCCACTATCGAGCATAAATACTCCCTCTTGGAGTTAAGAGTAAAAACTTGGCTGAGCCTCTACTAATAACGGAGAGCATGCAAGATTATAAACAACACATAGGTAATAGATTGATAATCAACATAACATAGTATTCTCTATCCATCGGATCCCGACAAACACAACATATAGAATTACGGATAGATGATCTTGATCATGTTAGGCAACTCACAAGATCCGACAATGAAGCACATGAGGAGAAGACAACCATCTAGCTACTGCTATGGACCCATAGTCCAGGGGTGAACTACTCACTCATCACTCCGGAGGCGACCATGGCGGTGAAGAGTCATCCGGGAGATGATTCCCCTCTCCGGCAGGGTGCCGGAGGTGATCTCCGAAATCCCCGAGATGGGATTGGCGGCGGCGTCGTCTCGGTGAGGTTTTCCGTATCGTGTCTCTCGGTACTGGGGGTTTCGCGACGAAGGCTTTAAGTAGGCGGAAGGGCAACGCGGGGGGCCACACGAGGGCCCCACACGCCAGGGCCGCGCGGCCAAGGGTCAGGCCGTTGTGTCGGCGCCTCGTGGCCCCACTTCCTTTCCCCCTCGGTCTTCTGGAAGCTTCGTGCAAAAATAGGACCCTGGGCGTTGATTTCGTTCAATTCCGACAATATTTCCTTTGTAGGATTTCTGAAACCAAAAACAGCAGAAAACAAGAATCGGCTCTTCGGCATCTCGTTAATAGGTTAGTGCCAGAAAATGCATAAATACGACATATAATGTGCATAAAACATGTAGATATCATCAATAATGTGGCATGGAACATAAGAAATTATCGATACGTCAGAGACGTATCAGTATGCCTATGTCAGCTACTAATCGCAATATCGGTACTGCTAGCCCAACCACCTCTATCAGATCAAATTAGACCCTCACCGCTACTGAAGGAGAAATCATGGGTGAGTATTCAAAGGACACAATGTCTTGTGACCTATCTTCACAATAAATCCTTTATTGTCTGTCTCAGGGGATGTTATTTGTATCCTTCGGTATATTTTTCTTGGTTTCTTTGCAATGGTTATATTCTTTGCATAAGGTGATTTCCTTTCTTACTGCTTGACTACTCATATTACTTCAATAAGAAAGGTTCAAAGCACATAAGTTACTCAATGTTTTCTTTTTTTCTTCTCTTTTCATAGGATTGTTGCATAGTGAGACAACTGGACAAATACTAGGTTGAACACCAACTTATTTACACACAAATTAGTTTTCTTACTTTTTGCGCCATGCCTAAGGAGCTGAGCGGAACGCCCCCCACGTTGCTCCCTCCCCTGGGCGACACAGGCGGCGGAAAATTGTGCTGGCCACCTCTTCACCACCGCCTCCTCTGCCGTCGCCAGTGGTCTTCGCTGGGCAAAGCCCGCGCGGAGCCGATGGCAGCATGCCCTTCTTTCTCTCTGACCGGCGGAGGCTGATGACCCACAAGTATAGGGGGTGTATCGTAGTACTTTCCATAAATAAGAGTGTCGAACCCAATGAGGAGCAGAAGGTTTTGACGAGCAGTTTTGATCAAGGATTCACTATAAACACTAGCAAACAGGTTTGCAGGGGTATTTGGTATTGCAGATAAATAAAGTAAGAGTAAATAAAATACATTAATAATAATTGCAGCGAGTGGTCTAATCCTTTTTAGAGCAAAGGACAAGCCGGTTGTTTTACTTATGATGACCAAACGTTCCTGAGGACACACGGGAATTTCATCATGTGCTTTCGCTTCACATGGCCAAATAATCTTCAATGGTTTGGTAAGTGTTGTTTGGGTGAACCTATTCTAATGCACTACCCCATACTTGGACTAATACATACTTGTGATTATACCTCTTGCAAGCATCCGCAACTACAAGAAATTAATTAAGATAAATCTAACCACAACCTTAAACTTTGAGATCCTACACTCCCTCGTGCACCGGTTTCCTAACGGGGGTTTGGGTTTCTGCCGCTTCTGCAACCCCACAATTAGTAGCCAAATACACGATGCATTCCCCTAGGCCCATAAAGGTGAAGTATCATATAGTCAATGTTCACATGATACCACTAGAAGAATAACACCACAACTTAAATATCAAATCATTGCATATTACTCAACATAGTTCCACTACTAACATCATGACTTCTCTCATGTCCTCAAGAACTAAACAAACTACTCACGAGACATCATATGGATCATAATCAGAGGTGATATAATGATGAATAACAATCTGGACATAAACCTTAATTCAATGGTTTCACTCAATAGCATCAACTACAAGGAGTAATCAACACCGGGAAAGTTTCCCATATGAACTAGACAAGTATCAAACCCAAGATGTTACAGCGGGACGGCGAGGAGACGGCAGTGATGATGGTACTAGTGGTGGAGATGATGGTGATGATGATCCCGATGAAGTCCAACTCGATGGCGGTGACGATGGCGACGATTTCCCCCTCCGGGAGGAAATTTCCCCGATAGAATTCTGCCTGCCGGAGAGTTTTTCTTTCTCTCTGGTTCTCCGCCCCATAGCCGCGGCGGAATATTTCTCTGGTCGCTCCCCCGATGATAGGTTTCTCGGGGGGTTGAAATACGCGAGGGGGCGACATCAGAGGTGGGCCAGGGCACCCAGACCATGCATAAGCGCGGCCAAGGCCTGGCTGACAAGGGATTAACTTGTCAATGCCTACAGATTGTAGACTTGGGTTTTCGTAGAAAGTAGAGGGCAAGTAGATCTCGAAGGTTCAGCCGAAAAAGGTGTTCTACTATGAAAAACTAGGGTTTGTGTTGACAATGATTCGATTCTTTCTTTCTTCCTCGGCTCCCCTTTATATAGGAGGTGGAGCCGAGGCTTTCGTATCATACAAGTTACAAAGTCCGGGAGACTATTTGAGTCCTTCCCGTGTTGATACAAGACTTTATTCCTAATTTATCTCTATTTTCCATATCGATACTTATTGGGCTTCCGGGCTTCATAAACTTCGGGTCGTGGGCCTTCAGTCATCCCCGGGTACCTTATTCGGCAGGCTCATCCGGGATGCCTATGTCAGTAGCCCCCGAGATTTTGCTTGAATCGTAGAATCGACTAAAATCTCCATTGTAGAATCAATCCATAAATTCTTCGAATTTCTATAATATTTTGCTCGAGGTATTTATATCTTGCACAAGGATAATGATAGATGGGGTTGGTTCATCTGACGGACCAGGTATCAGTTAACTGCTCTTGTGTAAAACCGGCAAAAACCTACTTCAAGGTCAAGTCCCTGGACTCGACCTTGGGATACCGGCTTAATTTGACATGCGCCGCTTAAGGTCTTACCATGAGTCGAATTCCAGTTAAATTTTATCGAGTACCTAACGCATCCGCTAGGATTTTTCTTCGTGTATGTTGATACAGATAAAGTAGTAGAGCGCATTCGGGTGCGATACCTCACCACACAGGACAGATCCCGGGGACTTACCTTCGTAAAATATTACGGCATTCAGAGATTTTACCGCGGCGGACGCGCTCTGAGAATATATTTTCGAGTGCCTTTTTCGGCTGCTGGAATGGTATTTTTATTCAAGTCATATGATGACATAGTATCTTGACCTCCTGATGGGAGTACATAACGAGTTATGTATAACTAGAAAATGTACGATAATATTTATTTCTTGTATTTCATCGGGTGCGCGACCAGCGCTCCCGATGGGAGTAGCCCCCGAGGCTACAGCCAAGTTTTGCACTTGGTTGTAGGCTCAACTTTTTCTATTTTGACCAACTTTGTTTTTTTCCTCTTCACCTTGTTCTCTTATCAGAAGTATAAACAATGCTTCTGATAAGAGTAGTCCCCGAGCATATGGGCAGATGCTTGCATTTGATTATAGGCTCCCGAAGTTTCTCTTCTAGAAGACTTGAATATTTTTTGTTGCCATCTTTTAATGAAAACACCCGAAGATTTCTCGACTGACGTCGCTGCTGACGATAGCCACGATTCTCTCCTTGGGAAGCCACGGGTCATGTCACCTCACTGGGTTGTCGGTCCAAAATTTCTGCATCGTCGACACGTCGCATAAGTGGGGGACACATGTCCTCCGTAATTTCCGGCACGCGCAGTAACTTCATCTAGTAATTTCGGGCTGACGAGACCATTATACCCTTGTAGACACGCGTAAGGCTAAAAATACTTCTCATTTTCATCCAACGGTGCGGTGGGTCAGCTTCTCACTATATATTCAAAAGATCCAAGCATGTTCATTCTATCAGGTACAACAAAGGGAGATTTTGGTGTAGACCCTAGCACACTGTTAGAGATTCTTGGAGGTAAGAGTGAGGGGCTATCAGGTTTTTGAAATCTCTCTAGCATGACCACTGGCAACACTGCATTGAAGGACTCCTTCCTCAACGACAACTACTTTCCGATATTGACAACATTTTTGACGACATGGCTCACTTCGCGAATGCTCTACACCTTACGTGCTTCTCTTCTCCCTCTCGAGATTGTGTTAAAGTTTCTTATTATAGCATTGGATAATGTAAACCTTTTAGTAATTCGTATGACTAGTTTAATTTATGTTTTTATGATCATTGTACATATACCATTTATTGAATCAAATTGAATAATGTGATAATTTGCTCGTATATTCGACAAGTTTTTTTGAAGCATATCACAGAAGCAGACACTCACAAATACGTACATAAATTCACCACTATAAACGCTCGCACGCACACCCTATCCTTATAAGCATCTCCAAGAGATCAAACAAACTGATTCGGCGTGTTTCACACCCTAGGTCAAAAGTACAGGGTGATGATCGTGGCGTCGCGTGGTATTTTTTGTGGGGATGTTTTGATTAAGTTACAATACACAAAATGCAAGTTATCATTGACGTTGTATCGGCCATCGGCCACTTCTATGTGACAGATATGTTTGTGAAGGACATATAGTAAAAAAAAGTTATTGGTTCCACTCTTTAAGAGCATCTCCAGTCGTGTTCCCCAAAGCGTCCCCCAAACCGCGCCAGATTGAGCGTTTGGGGGACGTGTTTTGTTCGTGCCGCCTTTGGGGGACGTCGCTCCCAGCCGCGTCCCCCAAACATTTAAAATACTTTTTTTGACATTTTTTATTTCAATTTCCACAAACTAATACATAATTGGGAACGTGGTTTACACGAAGACACAGTTTGGAACATGGCTTTCCACAAACTAATACATAGTTTGAACCATGGTGGACACAAATATAAAATTTTGCAAAGAAACTAAACCTAACTAGGCCGTGTATCGAAGGTTTCCTGTGTTCACTGCTAAGAAAGAACACTCGAGGGCACACCCAGTCACCTAAACTGGAAAATCCAGCGGGAGGATGGTGCCCTTGTTGGTTCTACCGATGAGGCGAACATCCAGAAACTTCCGTGCACGTGTTCGCTGCGAAGAAAACAACACTCAGTCGTCCTCCTCGTCGGTGATGTCGTCGTGGTAGTCCCGGCGGCAGTGCGTCTCGTCGAAGACCTTGACGCTCATGTCCCTGTCGCCGAAGTACGAGAACAGGAGGATGAAGCCGGCTTCGAGGCTGTGGTGTCGAGCGAACTTCTCCCAGCCGATGTTGAGGTACATCTTGCCGCACGCGTCGTAGATCACGTCGACGATCCACCGGTAGTAGCTGCACGCAGCCTCCCGCAGATGCATCGTGCGCGGGAGGTCGTCGCCGGCGACGTAGTCGGTGAAGGAGTGATACGTCTCCGACGTATCGATAATTTCTTATGTTCTATGCCATATTATTGATGATACCTACATGTTTTATGCACACTTTATGTTATATTCGTGCATTTTCTGGAACTAACCTATTAACAAGATGCCGAAGTGCCGGTTGTTGTTTTACTGCTGTTTTTGGTTTCAGAAATCCTAGTAACGAAATATTCTCGGAATCGGACGAAATCAAGACCCGGGTTCCTATTTTCACCGGAAGCATCCAGAACACCCGAGAGCCGCCGGAGGGGGCCTGTGGGCCCGGATGATAGGGTGGCGCGGCACGGGCCACGGCCGCGCCGGCCTATGGTGCCGCCGCCTCTTCGACCCTCCGACGCTGCCCTTCCGCCTATTTAAATCCTCCGTCGAGAAAACCCCGATGCGAAAAACCACGATACGGAAAACCTTCCGGAGCCGCCGCCATCGCGAAGCCAAGATCCGGGGACGGGAGTCTACTGTTCCGGCACCCTGCCGGAGCGGGGAAGATCCCCCGGAAGGCTTCTCCATCGACACCGCTGCCATCTCCACCGCCATCTTCATCACCGCTGCTGCTCCCATGAGGAGGGAGTAGTTCTCCATCGAGGCTCGGGGCTGTACCGGTAGTTATGTGGTTCATCTCTCTCCTATGTACTTCAATACAATAATCTCATGAGTTGCCTTACATGATTGAGATTCATATGATGATGCTTGTAATCTAGATGTCACTATGCTAGTCAAGTGAGTTTTACTTATGTGATCTCCGGAGACTCCTTGTCCCACATGTGTAAAGGTGACGAGTGTGTGCACCGTGTGGGTCTCTTAGGCTATATTTCACGGAATACTTACTCACTGTTATGAATGGCGTAGTGAAGTGCTTATTTATATCTCTTTATGATTGCAATGTGTTTTGTATCACAATTTATCTATGTGCTACTCTAGTGATGTTATTAAAGTAGTTTATTCCTCCTGCACGGTGTAATGGTGACGAGTGTGTGCATCCGTGTTAGTACTTGGCTTATGCTATGATCACGATCTCTTGTAGATTGTGGAGTTAATTATCATTATGATAGTATTGATGTGATCTATTCCTCCTACATAGCGTGAAGGTGACAAGTGTGCATGCTTGTGTTAGTACTTGGTTTAGTCGTGTTGATCTTTCTTGCACTCTAAGGTTATTTAAATATGAACATTTAATTGTGGAGCTTGTTAACTCCGGCATTGAGGGTTCGTGTAATCCTACGCAATGTGTTCATCATCCAACAATAGAGTGTAGAGTATGCATTTATCTATTACTGTTATGTGATCAATGTTGAGAGTGTCCACTAGTGAAAGTCTAATCCCTAGGCCTTGTTCCTAAATACGCTATCGCTGCTTGTTTCTTGTTTTACTTGCGTTACTACTCGCTGCGTTACTACTGATGCGTTACTACTGCTTGTTTACTTGTCTCGGGCAAAGCACTTTTCCGGTGCCGTTGCTACTACTTATTCATACCACTCGTATTTCACTATCTCTTCGCCGAACTAGTGCACCTATTAGGTGTGTTGGGGACACAAGAGACTTCTTGCTTTGTGGTTGCGGGGTTGCATGAGAGGGATATCTTTGACCTCTTCCTCCCCGAGTTCGATAAACCTTGGGTGATCCACTTAAGGGAAACTTGCTGCTCGTTCTACAAACCTCTGCTCTTGGAGGCCCAACATCTGTCTACAAGAATAGAAGCTCCCGTAGACATCAAGCACTTTTCTACGGCGCCGTTGCCGAGGAGGAAAGGTAAAAGGCTCTCATACTCCGGTCCCGGGTAAAGTACTTTTACGGCGCCGTCGTGTGTGTGCTCAAAGCTATTTCCTTTAGATCCTGCAATTGCATCTTTTTGTTTCTTGTTTACACTAGTTTGGCATAATGGACAACAATGAGCTTCTTATTCTATTTCCTGATTTAAAACATGGATTGTTTGATGCGAAAATTAAAAAACCTATGAAATCTTATTTGCATGCTGGTAGTAATATTAGTATGAACGCTTTGAACACCATTGTTGACAATAATATAGAAAGTTCTAAGCTTGGGGAAGCTGGTTTTCATGATCTTTTTAGTCCCCCAAGCATTAAGGAGAAAATTTTCTTTGATGATACTTTGCCTCCTATTTATGATGATTATAATAGTGGTCTTTTGGTACAACCTACTATGGAGAGTAAATTTTGTTGTGATTATACTATGCCTCCTACACTTGATGAGAATAATAATGATAGCTACTTTGTTGAATTTGCTCCCACTACAACTAATAAAATTGATTATGCTTATGTGGAGAGTAATAATTTTATGCATGAGACTCATGATAAGAATGCTTTATGTGATAGTTATATTGTTGAGTTTGCTCATGTTCCTACTGAAAGTTATTATGAGAGAGGAAAATATGGTTGTGGAAATTTTCATGTTACTAAAACACCTCTCTATGTGCTGAAATTTTTGAAGCTACACTTGTTTTATCTTTCTATGCTTGTTGCATTATGCTTCATGAATTTGTTTATTTACAAGATTCCTATGCATAGGAAGCATGTTAGACTTAAATATGTTTTGAATTTGCCTCTTGATGCTCTCTTTTGCTTCACCTACTATCTCTTGCGAGTGCATCATTAAAACTGCTGAGCCTATCTTAACGGCTATAAAGAAAGAAGTTCTTGGGAGATAACCCATGTGTTATTTTGCTACAGTATTTTTTTTTTATATTTGTGTCTTGGAAGTTGTTTAATACTGTAGCAACCTCTCCTTATCTTAGTTTTATGTTTTGTTGTGCCAAGTAAAGTCTTTGATAGTAAAGTAAGTACTAGATTTGGATTACTGCGCGAGTTCCAGATTTCTTTGTTGTCACGAATCTGGTCTACCTCCCCTGTAGGTAGCTCAGAAAATTAAGCCAATTTACGTGCATGATCCTCAGATATGTACGCAACTTTCATTCAATTTGAGCATTTTCATTTGAGCAAGTCTGGTGGCCTAATAAAATCCATCTTTACGGACTGTTCTGTTTTGACAGATTCTGCCTTTTATTTCGCATTGCCTCTTTCGCTATGTTGGATGAATTTCTTTGATCCATTAATGTCCAGTAGCTTTATGCAATATCCATAAGTGTTAAGAATGATTGTGTCACCTCTGAACATGTGAATTTTTATTATGCACTAACCCTCTAATGAGTTGTTTCGAGTTTGGTGTGGAGGAAGTTTTCAAGGATCAAGAGAGGAGTATGATGCAATATGATCAAGGAGAGTGAAAGCTCTAAGCTTGGGGATGCCCGGTGGTTCACCCCTGCATATTCTAAGAAGACTCAAGCGTCTAAGCTTGGGGATGCCCAAGGCATCCCCTTCTTCATCGATAACATTATCGGGTTCCTCCCACGAAACTATATTTTTATTCCGTCACATCTTATGTACTTTGCTTGGAGCGTCGGTTTGTTTTTGTTTTTTGTTTTGTTTGAATAAAATGGATCCTAGCATTCACTTTATGGGAGAGAGACACGCTCCGCTGTAGCATATAGACAAGTATGTCCTTAGGCTCTACTCATAGTATTCATGGCGAAGTTTCTTCTTCGTTAAATTGTTATATGGTTGGAATTGGAAAATACTACATGTAGTAATTCTAAAATGTCTTGGATAATTTGATACTTGGCAATTGTTGTGCTCATGTTTAAGCTCTTGCATCATATGCTTTGCACCCATTAATGAAGAAATACTTAGAGCTTGCTAATTTGGTTTGCATATTTGGTTTCTCTAGAGTCTAGATAACATCTAGTATTGAGTTTTGAACAACAAGGAAGACGGTATGGAGTCTTATAATGTTTACAATATGTCTTTTATGTGAGTTTTGCTGTACCGTTCATCCTTGTGTTTGTTTCAAATAACCTTGCTAGCCTAAACCTTGTATCGAGAGGGAATACTTCTCATGCATCCAAAATACTTGAGCCAACCACTATGCCATTTGTGTCCACCATACCTACCTACTACATGGTATTTATCCGCCATTCCAAAGTAAATTGCTTGAGTGCTACCTTTAAAATTCCATCATTCACCTTTGCAATATATAGCTCATGGGACAAATAGCTTAAAAACTATTGTGGTATTGAATATGTACTTTTGCACTTTATCTCTTATTAAGTTGCTTGTTGTGCGATAACCATGCTTCTGGGGACGCCATCAACTATTCTTTGTTGAATATCATGTGAGTTGCTATGCATGTCCGTCTTGTCTGAAGTAAGAGAGATCTACCACCTTTATGGTTGGAGCATGCATATTGTTAGAGAAGAACATTGGGCCGCTAACTTAAGCCATGATTCATGGTGGAAGTTTCAGTTTTGGACATATATCCTCAATCTCATATGAGAATAATAATTGTTGCCAAATGCTTATGCATTAAAGAGGAGTCCATTATCTGTTGTCCATGTTGTCCCAGTATGGATGTCTAAGTTGAGAATAATCAAAAGCGAGAAATCCAAAATGCGAGCTTTCTCCTTACACCTTTGTACAGGCGGCATGGAGGTACCCCATTGTGACACTTGGTTAAAACATGTGCATTGCAAAGATCCGGTAGTCCAAGCTAATTAGGACAAGGTGCGGGCACTATTAGTATACTATGCATGAGGCTTGCAACTTGTAGGATATAATTTACATAACTCATATGCTTTATTACTACCGTTGACAAAATTGTTTCATGTTTTCAAAATAAAAGCTCTAGCACAAATATAGCAATCGATGCTTTCCTCTTTGAAGGACCATTCTCTTTACTTTTATGTTGAGTCGAGCTTCACCTATCTCTCTCCACCTCAAGAAGCAAACACTTGTGTGAACTGTGCATTGATTCCTACATACTTGCATATTGTACTTGTTATATTACTCTATGTTGACAATTATCCATGAGATATACATGTTACAAGTTGAAAGCAACCGCTGAAACTTAATCTTCCTTTGTGTTGCTTCAATACCTTTACTTTGATTTATTGCTTTATGAGTTAACTCTTATGCAAGACTTATTGATGCTTGTCTTGAAGTACTATTCATGAAAACTCTTTGCTTTATGATTCACTTGTTTACTCATGTCACTACCATTGTTTTGATCGCTGCATCCACTACATATGTTTACAAATAGTATGATCAAGGTTATGATGGCATGTCACTTCAGAAATTATCTTTGTTATCGTTTTACTCGCTCGGGACGAGCGTAACTAAGCTTGGGGATGCTTGATACGTCTCCGACGTATCGATAATTTCTTATGTTCTATGCCATATTATTGATGATACCTACATGTTTTATGCACACTTTATGTCATATTCGTGCATTTTCTCGGAACTAACCTATTAACAAGATGCCGAAGTGCCGCTTGCTATTTTCTCGCTGTTTTTGGTTTCGAAATCCTAGTAACGAAATATTCTCGAATCGGACGAAATCAAGACCCAGGTTCCTATTTTCACCGGAAGCATCCGGAACACCCGAGAGCCGCCGGAGGGGCCCCGTGGGCCCCGAGATGATAGGGTGGCGCGGCCCAGGCCCCGGCCGCGCCGGCCTATGGTGCCGCCGCCTCTTCGACCCTCCGACGCTGCCCTTCCGCCTATTTAAAGCCTCCGTCGAGAAAACCCCGATGCGAAAAACCACGATACGGAAAACCTTCCGGAGCCGCCGCCATCGCGAAGCCAAGATCCGGGGGACAGGAGTCTCTCGTTCCGGCACCCCGCCGGAGCGGGGAAGTGCCCCGGAAGGCTTCTCCATCGACACCGCTGCCATCTCCACCGCCATCTTCATCACCGCTGCTGCTCCCATGAGGAGGGAGTAGTTCTCCATCGAGGCTCGGGGCTGTACCGGTAGCTATGTGGTTCATCTCTCTCCTATGTACTTGTTGACTGCCAAAACCCACCGGCGGGCAGCGGCCTTGTCAACACTCGTAGAGCCGGGGGAGCCTAGAGCCGCGGCCGGCGCGAGACCCCTCCGAGCGACGGCCCGCAATGCTCTTCTCGGTCACACGCGGCGTTGCGAAGTGCAGGGCGTGCCACCCGACCTATGCCCGGTCGGGAAGGTGATGAGGTTGCCTCGCTTAGTTTC
>NC_061509.1:84342267-84429467 GCF_022539505.1 Lolium rigidum | reverse complement strand
CAAGAAAAGAAAGTTTTATAGTACATAGAGGATGACATGCGGGTCCGATTTAGCAGCAGCGGTATCACCGTTTGAGAGGCGGCAGGGGATCGAAAGAAAAAGGCAAGTGACCAAATTTGAGGTGCCAAAAAAAACTCCAAGAAAAGAAAGTTTTATAGTACATAGAGGATGACATGCGGGTCCCATTTAGCAGACAGCGGTATCACCGTTTGAGAGGCGGCGGGGATCGAAAGAAAAAGGCAAGTGACCAAATATGAGGTGCCAAAAATAATTCAAGAAAAGAAAGTTTTATAGTGCATAGAGGATGACATGCGGGTCCCGAGTTAGCAAGCAACGGTATCACCGTTTGAGAGGCGGCGAGGGATCAAAAGAAAAAGGCAAGTGACCAAATTTGAGGTGCCAAAAAAAACTCCAAGAAAAGAAAGTTTTATAGTACATAGAGGATGACATGCGGGTCCCAGTTAGCAGCAGCGGTATCACCGTTTGAGAGGCGGCAGGGGATCGAAAGAAAAAGGCAAGTGACCAAATTTGAGGTGCCAAAAAAAACTCCAAGAAAAGAAAGTTTTATAGTACATAGAGTATGACATGCGGGTCCCATTTAGCAGCAGCGGTATCACCGTTTGAGAGGCGGCAGGGGATCGAAAGAAAAAGGCAAGTGACCAAATTTGAGGTGCCAAAAAAAACTCCAAGAAAAGAAAGTTTTATAGTACATAGAGGATGACATGCGGGTCCCATTTAGCAGAAGCGGTATCACCGTTTGAGAGGCGGCAGGGGATCGAAAGAAAAAGGCAAGTGACCAAATATGAGGTGCCAAAAATAATTCAAGAAAAGAAAGTTTTATAGTGCATAGAGGATGACATGCGGGTCCCATTTAGCAGACAGCGGTATCACCGTTTGAGAGGCGGCAGGGGATCGAAAGAAAAAGGCAAGTGACCAAATATGAGGTGCCAAAAATAATTCAAGAAAAGAAAGTTTTATAGTGCATAGAGGATGACATGCGGGTCCCATTTAGCAGCAGCGGTATCACCGTTTGAGAGGCGGCAGGGGATCGAAAGAAAAAGGCAAGTGACCAAATTTGAGGTGCCAAAAAAAACTCCAAGAAAAGAAAGTTGATTGCACATAGAGGATGACATGCGGGTCCCATTTAGCAGCAGCCGATCTCAACGTTTCCAAGGCGGCAAGGGATCAAAAGAAAAAGGAAGTAGCCGTAAATCGGGGGTCAAAAAAATCCAAGAATAGAAAGAATTTTGGTTCATAGAGGATGACATGCGGGACCCATGATCCCGCATCGTAAACGGCTCGATCGGAGAACGTTGAACGAGATGGCGCGATCGAGAAAAAAACAATGCCGAGAGGCTGCCATCCGGGCCCTACATCCCTCGGCGGTGCGGATTTGCGTTGACTCGGCCGGCGAACCCGAGAATTCGCGATGCACCACGTCCCGGGCCACCATACGCGACGTTTTGGCCGCTTTCGTCGGGCTAGGTGGCCTCAAAAACGAGAAAAAAAAAGTTTTGACATGCACCACGGAGGGACCAAAATCGTCGGCCATGGTACACCAGCAACCACGGCGCGACTTCAACTTCGTCGGCCATGGCAACTTTTCTTGTAGTGTAATACGACATCAAACCTTAAGTGTGTCACCCTACGGTTCGCGAACTATGTAGACATGGTTGAGAACTCTCTCCGACCAATAACCAATAGCGGGATCTGGAGATCCATAATGGCTCCCACATATTCAACGATGACTTAGTGATCGAATGAACCATTCACATACGATACCAATTCCCTTTGTCACGCGATATTTTACTTGTCCGAGGTTTGATCATCGGTATCTCTCTATACCTTGTTCAACCTCGTCTCCTGACAAGTACTCTTTACTCGTACCGTGGTATGTAGTCTCTTATGAACTTATTCATATGCTTGCAAGCTAATTAGACGACATTCCACCAGGGCCCAGAGTATATCTATCCGTCATCGGGATGGACAAATCCCACTGTTGATCCATATGTCTCAACTCATACTTTCCGGATACTTAATCCCACCTTTATAACCACCCATTTACGCAGTGGCGTTTGATGTAATCAAAGTACATTTCCGGTATAAGTGATTTACATGATCTCATGGTCGAAAGGACTAGGTAACTATGTATCGAAAGCTTATAGCAAATAACTTAATGACGTGATCTTATGCTACGCTTAATTGGGTGTGTCCATTACATCATTCATATAATGATATAACCTTGTTATTAATAACATCCAATGTTCATGATTATGAAACTAATCATCTATTAATCAACAAACTAGTTAAGAGGCTTACTAGGGACTCATTGTTGTTTACATAACACACACGTATCAATGTTTCGGTTAATACAATTATAGCATGGTATATAAACATTTATCATAAACACAAAGATATATAATAACCACTTTTATTATTGCCTCTTGGGCATATCTCCAACAAGAACTGTGCACAAGCGCCGGCCCTGACTACGGCGAGCGGGACGATGATGAGTGAGACATTGTTCCACTCGAAAGCGACTACACAACTAGGGTTGGTGGCAACAGCGATGGAGACTGTGGCATCTCCAGTCTTGGATCGCCGTGTCAGATCCCAATGATAATTAGGGCACAAACAGGAGTGGGCACAACCTAGCTATGAAATTTTTTCAACCTTCGTGTTCTTGTTGAACGCACACAACACCACCTACAAGTCTGGCTGGCTGGTAGGCCTTCCCAAGTTGAGCCATGCAGGTGACATTAGCATGGTACTGGATTTGTGAGGGCGATGGTTGGGATTATAGAGGAGATTGCAATATGTGTTAGCGACTTCAAATTACATGTCTCTAGGAACATAGTTCTCATAATATTGTTGATAGAAATTCTCAATTTCGCGGGCACTCCTCTTCCTCAATGCTTTGTGAGACTGGGATTATTGTCCTATAGGATTGGGCAAGAGCAAAAGCAAAAAAAATCAGCTAGCTCAAAGGAGAGAAGATAACTAGCTGTTTCAAAAATTGACTTCATGAATGAGGGAAATCATACCAAATCCGAAGATCTAGAGAAATCTCAGACACGCCACAAAAACTTGTAATAACCAAAGCAACCAAATAGAACGGAGAACGAGGGCACGGTGATAGAAACTTGTGAACACAAAATCTCCCAGATACATAATATTAAGACAGATCATAACGAATATCGAAAGCTGTACCAAAAAAACGCCACCCAAATCGTCTAAAACAACCACGTGGAACAAGGGGGAGATCGTGTTCGATCTCCGTGGCGACGCACGGGATTGTGGCGATACTGTTGATTGAACACCTCCATCGAGAAGTTGGCCATCGTGGCTCCCCTCACCCCCGTCTATTTTTAGCCCCGATGGAGGATCGCTACATCCTGCTAGAATTCACTATAACAACACAAAGTACATGTTACAATGATGCATGTCTCATGCCCTAAAGGCCATCCCCTTGTCGTCTTATAAAGGCGCCATGACCTAGGGTTTGATAGTGGTAAAGACTTAATCAACTACGAAGTCCTAGTCTATGTCAGGGAAGTATGCGTGTCTTGTACTTCAAGTCTTACGTCTTACGAACCTTATGGAATCCGGCTTAGACCTCCATCTTCTAGCAACTGGGCTGCCCCGCTTCATAGATATCTTCGTCACCCAAATGGGCCACCCGAGCTCGCTAGGCTTGGCCTCTAACATGTGGTATACCCTATTCGGCATAACCCCGACATACACCTCTGCCTCCTAATCTTCTATGTAGTGGGTACATCAGATAGTATGCAATTTGATTAAGGGGCTAGTTTGCTATCGTTGAATGTGTGCCACGTTGAACTTATCTTTTGTAGGGTATACATACTATAAAGATACTAGACCCACCCTTGCATGGGTGTGCTCTGCTTTGGCTTGGGAGGTTTTTTTTGGTTCGGGTTGGTCTCGGCGCCTTGTCCTTGCAAGAGAGGACTGCGCTACATCGATGAGTTGAAGCTCACTTCCTATTTGTGCTAGTGTAGTGTAGCTTGCTTCCCTTCTTTTGTTCCTTTTGCTGCCTTGTAAGTTGGTAACCCCAACATTTCGCTGGCTTTTTCGTTTTATTGGTGCTTTTGTTGTAATCCTGACCGGTTGATGGCTTTGTTAATTTAAAGTCAGGCTTTCAAGCCTTATGTTTAAAAACTATAAAGATAATGTCAATTTTGAAAAAAATGAGATAATTTTGGAATTTTTAAGATAGAAACATTATGATGTCATACTATTGAAATATCTTTATGTTCAACCACTCTATGATAATAGATGGCCTAATTTTTAGATTGTTGAGTTCTATCCTCGGGTTTGTGATTCATTAAGACTTGTTTAAAAATCTTCTATCTATCAAAATTAATAAAGCACAAGGTTTTTGTGTCTTTACGTCAGTTACATATAAACAATAAAATAACCAAATGTATAGAAAACAATCAATTATAATAATTTTGCATATATAATCCACTTCAGTGATAGCGCGTTGTCTCTGCTGTAGTGGCAGTGGCAGATCTAGGGTTGGACTAGCCATTGATTTGATCAACAAAACATTAACTGTATTCTAAGACATGATATACAATTAGTTCATATTTAAATAAAGTTTTTAATGTATATTTTGATGACAAATACCATATTTATTATCGGTCAAATAAGTGGCCAAAATTTAAACACATGAAACGAGGACGCCAGTACCATATAAGAAAATAAATAGAAATAGTTTCATGAATAATTTCACCGCACTGGCATATATATAACCAATTCACAAATTACTCTTTTCAGACGCGAGTGTTTGATGTTTATTTTTCAAATTGTGAAGTTTTTGACCTGATTTTGGCATGACACATAACGACCAGTACAAAACTAGTGCAGCATAGAAAAACCCAAGGCGCTTCCCTAGCAACTAAAAACCCAGCACCCGCAAACTCGGAAGCCATCAGCCATGGCGCCGCCGCAGCCTAAGAATCGCAGCCACGTCCCTGCAAAGGCCGGGCAGGTCCGGCCACCTCCAGGCCAGCCGGGGCGGCGGATGGCGAGCCGGGACGCCGGGGAGCGCGCAGCGTTCTTCGCACGGCGCGAGGCGGCCACGGTGCTCCGGCGCGTGCTGCGCGGGGACGCCTCCAAGCGCTCAGGGGGTTCGATCAAGTCCCTCGTATTCTCGCCCTCCGTACGGAACAAGCGCGCCACCTTCGCCCTCGTCTGCCAGACCCTCAAGTGTAAGCCTCCAGCTCTCGCCCCATGCCATCTCGCGCGCTCGCGTGCCAGGTGTTCGATGGAATGCCAGTGCAGAGCCTCGTTGCTGCATTCTCACATGGGTGTCCAATGTATTCGGTAGAAGAATGTCTCTGTGAATATATGCTGCTAAGCGTGCATATAAACTTCTCTTGAATGCTCTGTCATCTCGATGCTTATTGGTTGCTGTAGTTGGTGTGTTATTTGGAGTGAGGAGTTGAAATAAATCCTAGAAACCGTAGGAAGTTGAAAGTTTAATTAGTTATACATGTGTTCATGTGCCATCATGTCTTTATAAATTGCATCTGATGTTGTGGAATCAAAATAGTTTTTTTCTTCATGTTGAAGATGTTTTCAGTCTTTTACTACCAGAGACAAAATTCCTTTCATCCAACCATGATCCGTCGAAGGTAAAGATTTAATACTACATCTGTTCCGGAAAATAAGGTGTATAATTTTTTCCAACAGTCAAACGATGTAAACTTTGATCAAATTTTTAGAAAAAAAACTATCAATATCTATCATTCCAAATCAATGTCATTAGATACGTCATGACATACATTTCCACATTATATTTATATAGTATTTTTCTATAAACTTGGTCAAATTCTACCTCGTTTGACCTAAGAAAAAATTATACGCCTTATAATACGGAACAGAGGTATTATAATACGGAGCAAAGAGTTCTATATTTCTTTAACTTTAAAGTAAATCATATATTTTTAGCTCAAGCTTCCGGAGAATCAGTATGTTACTTCATTCAATGAGAATGGACATATTCGATCAGTATGTTACTTCATCCAATGAGAATGTACATAGCTGACAACCTGGAAATAAAACCATGTGTAGTGCTGCTTGCAGCGAGCAAGCACAAATTATCGGCTGTCGTGCTTGAACCGTCAGTTTGTGTTTTCCTGCATTAACTTCTCTCTCATGTTTGTGGTTTCCTTTGATCAGGTCTTCCAATTCTTAAGGAGGTTTTTGCATCAACTGGAGTACTATCCAGCAAATGGAAGGTAAGCCAACTGAATCTATTATTTGGATTAATTGTTTCCATTCTTGCTATATGCTGTTTTTGCCAGTCTTTTGTTGGTAGGCTTCACGACCCTTAAGTGCGTATGTATAGCACCACCCGGTAAGACAATAAGACATGAATTGACACTACACATTTCTTCTTTTTGTTGCAGAAACAGGAGGAATTAGTTTATGTGACTGCCTACGACATCCTCTTCGGTCAGGTATGTCAGTTACTAGGGTCGTTGGATTGACAACAACTATTCAAACAGTTCTTGCATGGTTGCATTACTGTTTCCAACTCCAACCTTATAATTTCTACGTTCTAAGTTTTCTAAACTAATAGCTGTTCAATCTATTAATATAGTGTCATTTGAGTTCATTGTGTTTGTCCTCTTCTTCCCACTGAAAGAAAATCTGACACGATATAGCATTTGTAGGAAATTGCAGTTTCTGGATCTGTTGAGCAGTTCATTTTGCTACATAAAGATACTTTTAGGACTACTCTTGGGAAAATATGTGCTAAAAGGAAGGTCAGTAGCATCAAGGACTTGATAAGCGATAAAACTACAGGTACTTCTTCTCTGTTCTCTCTGACATGTTCCCTTTGTAGAGGTTCATTGACTTCTTGTAATATGATTGCTCTGCATCCCTTATCCATCTAATGATCTTTCCCATCAAGATCAAATGCATTCATCTTATTGCGCAGATTGTTTCCAGTTCAAAAAGGCTGGGTTATGGTTAATATTTGTCTACACTGCATAATTAGATATTGTTACAGCTGTGAACTTGAATGTTTTCATATATGCAGCGTATGATGTGAGGTGTTTCTGTGAATTTAACCTGTTTCATATGCAGTGTATTTGGAGGTTCTTTTCTTGTGTCAACAATCAATGCTGACTATTCAATTCCATGCTAGGTTTTAACTTTTTAACGTTGAGTATTTCTCTGACTCCATTCCATTGCCATGCACAACCGAGTTGTTACGATAGTTGACACATTTTGGTTAACTTAGGGAGAAAGGTGGATTCTGTTTTTGGTATCCTCCGAAATACTTACTAATAAACAGTAATTTTTATATTTGGCGAACCGATTTAGTTTTCAAAATTAGGATCAGAATCGTTTTCCTGGAAAAGGTTTGCCACGACTGCTGCTGTTCATTTGCTTGATTTCATCATATCAGTGGTAGGCCATCTTTTATAAGTAAATTAGATGCTACTAATAAAATTATATGCATGCAATTCTGTTCATTATCCGTTTTTCTTTCTGCAGTCAAACCAAAGCCGAGGTTTGTTCGTGTAAACACACTTAAGACCACTACAGGCTCTGTTATCGAAGTACTAAGTAAAATACACAAGGTACGTCATCTTTTGTCTACTATTTAGCAAGCATGTTTCTCCAAGTAACAGACCTTTTGCTCAATGTTTCTTCATTACTGTATATCACCTTCGAGCTCTACCATTCTTAGTGAGAGTTAAAATTCACCAAGTATCGTGTAGGTTGAGAAAGATGATATGGTTCCAGACATGTTGGTGCTCCCGCCTGGAACTGATATGCATAAACATCCTCTGGTCACAGATGGAAAGGTGTTTTTGCAGGTGAAGCCTTGTGATTTGTAGCATTCGCATTTGAAAAGAAATTTGATTAATAATATACCCCCTCTCAATTTCAACATGTTTTCACAGGGAAAAGCAAGTTGTATGGTGGCAGTCGCATTGTGCCCTAAGGCGGGTTGGAAGGTTTGTTTATTAGTGTGCTAGTTCTTGTTGCTGATATTTTTTTTATTGGCATGCAAACTAAAATCATTTTGCAGCCAAGAGATATGGATTTTATTTAGATTTCCATCCTCAATGGATAAGATTTCACATATCAATGTTCTGGACTATAGTAATGCATATTTTAGTATTGACAACTTAGCAATTGTTTGTCTTGAAGTTTCTCTATTTTATCATTTGTATCATTATTATCTGTATCAGATAAATCTGACAAATACTTCCTATGCATTATGATTACTATAGGACATAAATTTGTGGGATGCAGACAGTGGTAAAATATAACAATACTGTCACCAATGAAAAGTTTAGGCTTATCTGTTTTCCTCTTTAATATGCTTCATGACTCATAACTTATGGGATCGACCTATGAATGCTGCATTCTGATGTAGTGACTGATAAATATCACTTTAGTTCTATTACTTTATAAAGTTATAATTATATCACATCAAACCATTGATTTCCAATTGAACATTAAACTTAGGTTATTGATTATGGGATCGACCTATGAGTGCTGCATTCTGATGTAGTGACTGATAAATATCACTTTAGTTCTATTACTTTATAAAGTTATAATTATATCACATCAAACCATTGATTTCCAATTGAACATTAAACTTAGGTTATTGATGCATGTGCGGCTCCAGGGAACAAAACAGTCCACCTTGCTGCACTCATGAATGGGGAAGGGAATATTATAGCCTGCGAACTTAACAAAGACAGGGCTAAGACATTGCAGCATACTGTCAGAAGATCTGGAGCAAACAGTATCCTTTCTTAAATGCTTTATTATCTCTAGTTCTACTAATCTTTCATTTTTTTTCCTTGTGCACCGTTCTTATCCTTAAGTCATCCCGTCACCTTGTTGATGTAAAATACATCGTAAGGCATAAGCGGAGTTGATTCTCTTGCCTCACATGTCAAATAAATTTCAAAACAATTTAGAATTAAATTTGGCAACTCCAAGATGAAATATTAATAATTTGATCACGCTGCAACATCCTTTGTTTTGTAAAAAAAAACAAATGAGACCGTAAAAATCAGGATGTTACAAGTCTCCTGCCAACCCTAATAGTGAACTTTCAGTTACTTGGTTGACATTTATTCGCAAGGGTGCTCCTAAGGGGCTGAAGACCATATAGATAGGTATTCCATCTTTGATAGGGCATATGCTGCATCTATTTTTGTAGGTCGAAGTGATCCGTGCTTTCCTTTGTCTGCTGGCTATTTTATTCCGAGTTTTAATTTCCTTTTTCTGCAAACTATATATACACAAACCATTATGTCAAGACAGTTGCTCTGATATTTTTGACTTTCTATGTTGATCATAAATTTGTTTAATTAAATGCAGTTTTTTACTTCCAACAACCTACCGTATGTACCTGTTCGCCATATATTGTGTGTTATGTGTTATGTCTTGCAAAGTTCGTGGCATGATATGAGGATCAGCTTTTCTTAACCAGTTTTGTAGATGTTGAAACAGTTAATGGTGACTTTCTGGATATAGATAGCAATGATCCGTCATATGCAGAGGTCTGCAGTACTTGTGTTGCCTTTTGCTTTCCTGTAAAAGAATCAACATCAGATCATACATTTTGTAGCGTTTCATTTGTCTTGCGGAACAAAGCACCCCTAATTTTGTTATGTGGTGATGATTGGTACAGGTTCGTGCTATTCTATTAGATCCCTCCTGTTCTGGATCTGGAATCTCTACAGAGAGACTTGACCACTTGCTTCCTTCGCATTCTAGAGGTAACTATAGCTTGCCAAGTCTTACACCTTATATATACTCTTCTCTTGTTCAATATAAAAACTTGCACGCTGCATGTGTTAATGATTAGCTTACTATTCTCCTAGTGCAATCGGTGTGCATACAACATACCGCATTCGAGATCTCTCTAGTTTTCTCCACAAGCCATGTAAATGGGACTTCTTTCATTTTCTCGGACAAATAAGAAGGCTAAGATTTTGCTAGCATCCTTGTGTAGTCTGGCGGTCATCTGTCTTCTGTAGTTAGCGCAAGAGGTTTGCTTGCTCGGTCAAATTTGAACTGAAATTGTGTACGTCGCAGTGTGGTGTTGTGAATATTTTATGGTCTACTAGTGTAAGGAGGCAAGGGAGACGCTAATTTCAACGAACCATCATTATATCAAGATCTTACTGGAACATTTAGCACTGAAAGAAATCCTCTTCTGCAGATGATCAGGATGACGCAGGTTCAAGCGCAAGGATTAGGAAACTATCGGCTTTTCAGCGGAAAGCTCTCTCACATGCTCTATCATGTAAGTTCCTTCTCTACGCAGTCTGTGTAACGTTCACATTTCACTGGACAACTGTTGCACAAACTGAAGCGAAAAGCTTTCGTCCTTGTTTGCCAGTTCCCTCTGTAGAGAGATTGGTCTACAGCACCTGTTCGATACACCAGGCAGAGAACGAGGATGTCGTCAACTCCGTCCTGCCTCTAGCCACATCACTTGGTTTTGAGCTCGCCACCCCGTTCCCTCAATGGCGCCGCCGTGGCCTTCCGGTCTTCGACGGAGGTACGTGCTCCGTACCTGAACAATTCAGCAATTCTCCTGGATGATTGATCTATGACAGGTAAATAATACATCACCATTGTTTGCAGCTGAACATTTGCTTCGGACGGATCCTGAAGATGACCTCGAGGGATTCTTCATAGCGCTGTTTGTGAGGAAAGCAGCAGCCGATGAATCTTCAGCAGAGCCTAGCAAAGACGGCATGTTGGGTGCGAAAAGGAAACGAGTTTGTACAACAAGAAACAACGGGCTCAGGGCGTTCAGCTCCCTGAGATTGTCTAGGATGGATGCGCTCTGCTCCATCTGGCGTCTCTAGAGATGTTGCCCTAGGATCCCCGAGTGATTCTGTTTTGTTAGCGATAGCTGAAGGAAGCAGTTGTTGAACTTCTAACTTAGTTTTGGGGTTCCTCTGTAAGGTTGGATTATGAACCAAGGCAAAGGTGCATTCTACTATTATTGCGGACCAATTTACATCGAAATGCCAATGTCTATTACTATCGTTGCGTGTTTCTATTACTATCGTTGCGCGCATGAACACAAGCCCCTATTTACTCGCTTACACTTACCTCATCACGCCCAGATCACCTTTCCTCCCGAACTTGTCCAGATCAGCTACACTCAAATATTGCTCTTTCCACATTTGTTAGTATTAAAATTATAAGCTTACGCGAGTGCTGATTCTGTACGAGTATGCATGGAATGTTAAATAACAGGAGACTTTGTTTTACAAGATCAGCTTATCATCTCCAGGTTCAAAACATATGGCTCCGAGTCAAAAATTGACAGAAACTATCAATGCCATAATACAAAAAGTGTATAAACTTTTTTTTATTGCGAATGAAAAATAGTATAAACTTGTTCTAGCCAAAAACAAGCCTGCAAGCATCTGAAGGTATATATGATGCCCCCCATAGGGGGCCTCACAGTGATTAGCATCTCTCAGCCGTCAGATCTTCTCCACAACGAATCTCCACCATTGATTGTTGGCTCAGAGTTGCTAAATAAATCCATGCAACAGACATGTTCTACCTGTCTGAGGCTGATCATGGGCCCCACCAGAGTCTGGGTCCGCCCGTCGGTAGGCGCATGCGTGGTTGGCTTTGGTGCACGAAGATTGGGTCGGACCAAAAATCCCCCCGCAGTGAGACAAAAAGGCCTCGCCCAATCCCCCTCAAACCCTAGCCCCCAATCCCGTTCCTCTGCTCGTCTCCTCCCCTCCTGCTCCCTTGCGTGTGCCACGGCTGCCGGCGCCGTCCCGACCCGCTGCCCCCCGCCTCGAGCTCCAGATCCTCCAGGCGTTGTCGCCGAGCAACGCCGCCTCCACCCCATGTCGTCGATGCCGTGGTCTCCGGAAGCAGCGCCGCCTTATCGTCGCTATCGCCGGGAGGAAGTTAAGCAGCAGGGGGTTGAGGTCGAGGCAGCAGCGGCGGTGCTGGCCGCGCGGCGTGGACGTGAAGGAGGAGGCGCGCCTGGCCGAGGTCGGGCGGGAGGAGGCGGCGCGGCAGCGGGTGGCGGACGCGATCCGCGGGGAGCTTCTTGTGACGCAGCAGGAGGTTGATGTCGTGGCAACGACAGTGGTGCTGGCCGCGACGGACGACCGGACGCGGCAGCGCGGAGGTGGAGGCTCACCAGACGAGGGGATGCGGCGGCGCTGGCTCGCCGGACGGCCGGCCGCGATGCTGGCGGAGGCTCGCCGGACGGCCGGACGCGGCGGCGAGCCAGTGGAGTTGTTCCTGCTGCTAGTGCGGCATGTCGTGGCGAGAAGGTCGTCCCCAAACAGCCTGGTGCTAAAGACCTTCTCCGGTTAGTTGAGGTGAGCCATGCCTCTGATTTCCTTACCAGAGAGTGTACTTGTGGGTGTGGTGATTGGTTTTTGGATTTAATTTGATTGTGGTGCAGATCTTGACGAAGGTGCTTGCTGGACAATATCATGGTTCTGAAGCTCTACATAGGTTCGTATTACATCAAATTTGTGCTTAACCTCACAATACTTGCGACTAATTTATCAAATAAAGCCTTTTTGTATTCCTATTTAAGATGCTACATAATTTGGTGAAAGTGTGTGTGCCCTTGAGGATTTTGTTTGAAGGAATACTTGATAATCTGAGTGCAAGTTCAAGGTAGCTTGTTGAAATTAACCCCAACATCACCCTGTTCCTTGCTTAGATTTGGTGTAGATGCTTAATTTCTGGTATTATATGTGCGCCAAAATGATATGTGATTTGAATGTTTCATATTTTTCCTTGTAAAGATCAAGATGGTTGTTACCTATGATGAGCCCATCGTATGCTATCCAATGAAGCTGATTCAGGCCGACCTATCCAAGTTCGTGCTCTTTTCTTTTGCAGAAACTTCTCTTGCATCTGTATTGCTCTTTCCATGCAATAGCTTCAGTATTTTCCGATGTATTACTATTAGAGTGGGAGGGATGGTTCAGTGATGCTTGTGAGCATGCAGCTGTTCATGGGATTAAGTTTTTATTGGAGAAGTGTGAGGCGATGGGAGAGCAGGGCCATGCGACCATTTGTTTTAATAGTATTTCTATACCTTTTTATTTGGAATTTGTGTGGTTCTAATTCACCACTCTCCTGATTTTTTTATCAGGTTTAAATGCAAAGCTTGCAGCCAAGCAGATTAGCCACAAGGTTGCATTACCACCATGTTCTACATCTCTTTTGGAGGCGACGAAGTAGTATGCTCTTGATGAGTTGCTTCCTGGGCAGGTTTTGTTCTGTGCTAGACTATATTGCCAGGTTAATTATGCTTCACCTTCTGGTTAACTTAGTTAGGACCAAGTATTTACTTTTGCCCAGTTGTGTCTCTCTTTCCCTGTGAATGTGCAACATACTTCGTGTGTTCTAATTTTTTCTCTTATTAACAGAAACTTCATATGTAAAGAAAGAATATGACGAGCCCAATTCACTGCTTGAGGATGCTTAGAGCCGTCAAGAAAGCGAGCGTGCCGGCGGCAGATCGAGCACTGATGGGCGACGAGCGAAGCACGCAGTGCAGCAGCCTGGACATGATGCGGGGGATGTGTTCACACCATAGGCGCGTCTTGGGAAGTGGTGTTGCACCAGCGAATGCGAGCATGGCGGATTTCAAGGCACTTACGTGAGCCTGGTGTTTACATCTTTATTTAAATCCCTTGGTGTTTACATCAATGTATGAAGTTATGATGTGTGAAAATTATTTAAATATTCATGTTTCGCAGATGTTGGCCGATGTTTTCCTGCTGAGCACCTTCGCGAGGTCTTATACAAAATGGGCCATGATGACAAGGTGTGTGTCACACCAGAAGTGGGATTTTTTCTTGTTTGCCTGTGTGTTCTTGACGTCGGACCATGAGGTAAAAGAGGTGACACTCTTTGATACGGTTGATTCATTTGTGCAATCTCAAGGCCAGGAAGAAAGAGGTGACCTCAGACCATCTGCCTGAGGGACACGGAGGTTGAAGGCGGATATCTGAAGATGGACGGGACACCTCTCTTTCCCACATGAGGACAAACCTAGGGTTGTGGTGGCCACGTTTATGGAAGTTCTCGAGATGGTGCTCTATTGCAGCCTCAGATAGGGACCATTGCTTGTTCTTGAGGTATGATTTTAATCTCTTCCATGTTCTGCTATTCACATGAGTGGTAGCAGCGATTTTGACAACAAGAGTGGAAGCTAGGAGCATGACCTTTTTTTGGTACAGGAAATACAAGAGTGGAAGCAGCGATTTTGACATCAAACTAATGCGGGTATTCCTCCTTAGCTCTGTCGTGGACTACGTCTTCTCGTACGCCGCTCAGACGTGGTGCTATCTTCTCACCTCATGTGTATGATGGACTCCACTGCTGACCCCGCTGTCCACCTTGTGTGAGGTGAGCGGGCACTTTTTCTAAGTTTTTAATTTCTCCCTAATGAAGCATAAGAACTGTCATATATAATTCTTATGATTTCTAAAAAAAGGCAATGAGCAACAAAAACACATGCTGATTTCATATTTAGCTTAGCAGTGCTGTTGGTAGCAAGACAGCGTATATGGTGTTCATGAATAGCCCAAATGCAAGCCTTATATCTGCTACGAATTATAGGAGCATATAATAGAATGCTGAAACCTATGTCCACACTATATGCATATTAGATTGGTAAGATTTTGGTGTTCTAACTATAATGAAGCTTTCTTTGTTTTGTGAGGATTCTAACTTGTGTTGCCATTCTAATTGTTAGAAAAGGTGTACATCTAATTGTGGCTGGGAGGAAAATATGTGAGGTTCTATTCGATCTGCTCTATATAAGATCTATAGATCTTGGTGAACCGTACATGCTCATGTAGGTGCTCGATAAACAACAAGATGAACCATAGAGTTGTACACTAATCAGCTGTAGGATAGTAGCTATTGACTTCAAGTGATGAACCTCTGGCTATGGATCATATTTTCCGCCTTCGGAAAATATGCTAAAGTCCATTTAAATTTCTCATGTAATTTATTATATGCTTGAGGTTTCACTGCTGTCAGCTAACTAATACAATTATGCTACTTTGAATACATATGATGCTTCAATTTGCCACTGGGAAGAGCTGAGAGGTATTCTCTCTCAGCAAGAAATTTTGCAATCTCTAATGATATGTTTCTTCTTTGGCATGGTATCATTAAGATATTCTCCGTGCCCTGTAGGTATTTGAAAGGTGGTTCAATCTAAAATGGTGTGGTTTGTATCCCTTAAGTAATGCCTCACATGACATACGTTGACCCAAAGGAGGCTGATTTCAACCTATCGAGGTGATGTTTTTTGCATGAACCTTATTTCTGACATGATTGGGGCCTCCTTGTTGGTCTTCCTGCGGTAGATTACGTGTATTAACCAAAGGAAGAGCTATGGGGGTAAACCAAGGCCATGAGATTCTAAACATCTGCCTACGAAGGGATTTCTTGATATGTTATAACAATATTAAACCTTCTATTTTTCTCTTTACTTCTGCTATTTTTGCTTCCCTGCATATTCCTTTACCGTATAATTTTATATTGTCAGTTCCTTGTTCCTATATCTTTTGCATCTAAAAGACCGTATGTGAGATTGCAATTAATTTGATATATGTTTGTGTTCCAACATGATATTTTCATCAGTGGACTTGTTATTGGTTATCGGACGAAGCTAGCTAAGAAGTATACTATTCCCTGTTTGGTTTTGGTTCATTTTATTTATATGAACAACTGTATATATGATTCATGTAGGAACTTTTTGATATCTCATATTTTGTTCCTGGTAATTATTAATTTGGATGCTGGGATTAGTAAGCTTTATAGATGTATTAGGTTATAATTAGGTCTGATCAGGATATACTAATCGGATGAACCTCGCTACCCACGGGGGTAGCTACACACCCGTTCAGCAGCCAACACGTGTCCATTTGGTCAAACGTCGTTAACACCCGCGCACTCTTAACAGTTAACATATCAAGCGATTAATTAGCATAAATCGGAGATTCTCACCCGCACACGCCCGAGCTCGTCTGCTTGTGTAAAAAAAAAAAAAACGGGCTCCCTCGTCGCCGGTCTCCCCTTGACCGCTGCTTACACGATAGCCGCCGCCGCCTCCCCTTGCTGTCCGGCCGCCCCCAAGCTCCTCCGTTGGCCGGTTCTGAAGCTTCTCCGCCTGATCTACTCGTACCTCCAAGCAGCTTGGCCAGTCTCCTACGAATTTGAGCGTTCTCGGGTTGTTTACCGCGTGGGAAGGGCGGGTTTCTTCCGTATGTGCGGTGGCTCGCAGGCCGGCGCGGCGGCGGCGCGTAGGGTGCGGCGGAGGTCGCCGGTCCCCTGTCCACTTCGATTTTGGCCTCACACCTTCATCTCCCGCTCGGATTCGTGAGGGATTTCCGTTGACGCCGCCTGGCTTCACCTAGACGAATACGAGCGGAATCGAGTCTCCCGTCGGAAGGAACCAGCAGTTCGGCTAAATCCTGCAAGCAGTGATGGTTTCCCCCATCGAATTTCGATGTGATCTTCGTTCTAGAAAGTTATACAGTAGTGGATTTGCAGATTCTTGAGTTGATCTGGGTGCTACGAAAAGTTGTGCTGGATCTTGATTTTGGTTTTTGTGGAATTTGCAGAGCGTGGAGGAGCTGAAGCAGAGCCTGCTGGCGGCGACGACGGAGCTGGAGGCGTCCAAGGAGGAGCTGCGGCGGAAGGAGCAGACCATCGCCAAGCTCGCCGACCTCGTGCGCCAGGTGGCCAAGGAGCGCGACGAGGCGCGAGACCAGGCTCAGCAGCTCGCCAAGCAGGCGCCGGCGCCGGCGCATGCCACGCCGCAGCCGTCCGCGATGGTCACGTCCAGCGTCACCGACTCCGACTGCAGCCTCGTCTCGTCCCCCGTGGACCCCTTCTTCGACCCCGTCACCTCCTCCGACCGGCGCCGCAACGGCAAGCTGAGCTCGCCGCCGCCGGCGAAGCAGCATCAGCAGCAGTTTGGCGCGGACGCCGTGCTCGACATGCTCGCGGGGAAGAGGCCGCTGCCGCCGCGGGGCCGGTTCCTGCAGTCCGTCATGGAGGCCGGGCCGCTGCTGCAGAACCTGCTCGTCGCCGGCCCGCTCCCGCGGTGGCGCAACCCGCCACCCGTGCACGCGCTCGACGCGGTTTCTATCGGCGGCGTCAGGCGCCCCATGACCTCGAGGTAGAGGAGAGGCGGCCGAATCCTCAGGCCGGACCCACGCTGGAGCGGCACGAATCGGACCGATGCAAATCGCAAGGGACGACGGCGGCGCGTAGGGTCCAGGGCCGATGCAAATCGGAAGCTTGGCTGGCGGTGGAGTAGGCGGCGGCGTTGGGGCTTCATGCGGCGCCGGCCGCCAGACGACAGTGAGGCCATGTCGGCTCGCGTTCAAGAGCTCGAGCGTCGCTGTAGATTAGCTAATTAGATACTTGGTTTACTGTGCACGGCGTGGGACACGGTCAAAGGCCAAAGCGAGTCAGTACGAATCTCAGTGCAGTTTAAATGGCGATGGACGCATGCGTAGCTACCCCCGTGGGTAGCAAATGCACTCTCATATACTAATTTAGCAAATTTGTTGGCTTACAGTTTGAATATGGTACTGGATGTATACGGCGGAGCTGAATGATGGATCCATCACAATTCGTACTGCTGGTAAGTGTTGCTGCACTTTTCTTGATGTTTTTAGTGTTTTTTCACAGTGAATGCTTTGTGTCATATTTTTTTCAGTAACTTAGAGTGTGATGTTATATATTACACCATTCCCTATTACAATAGTTCCTTTCATGTGCAAGCTATCAGCGATGAGATGTACAAGTAATTCCTAGGAAAATAAACTTGCTTGTTTGAGACCCCCATCATATAATATTTGTCCCATTGGAAGCCTATGTGCAGGTCTTGTGGTTGATCATTGATGACCATTCATTGTTTGCTTTTCGGTTTACTCCCTTCTCCTCTTTTTCTTTTTAATGATGTGTTATTTCTTTCTTGCAGTTTGCAGATCATTGACCTCTGGCGGTGCCATAGTCTCTATGTGTGGTGGTTGGTTTATGCTTTGATGGTCGTCTTGCTGGTATTCTCCTTCTTCAGTTATTGGGTTTGCATATGTTCTCTCTTGCTTCTGCTTATGGGACTAGAACTTCTTTCTGCTTTTATTTACAGAACAAAATTCCTGTACTGAAGACAATAACTGGCATGCAGGCTATAAGAACAATGCAGTCCGTCCTGCTAAAATATGTATGACCTGATTGGACTCCTCTGCCATCTGGTCTTTAGGTTTTAGTTATTCTGATCCATCTGCTTCTATCGGTGGTTTGTCTCTGTTGTGGTCATGGTGCTTCAGTAGATGTCTTATGTGTCTTTTAAGTAGGATCTTCTTTGTTTTATGCCATGGATGGTGCCTGCTGTTATGCCGCTCCAGCTGATCATTTGCTCATGGATATGAGACGGCATTATGGAACCCATTTTTTTGTCCACAATAGATAGTCATGGTTATTCAAGAAATTTTAAAGATAGGGATAAAGGCGGCGTGAAAGGAGTGAGGGCTTCCGCGCCGGACAAGGAAGGCCACGAGCCCCACGTTGGCATCCTTGCAAGGACCTAGAAGCGGCAGATGTGCCGGCAATGGAGGCGACGCGAAGGGAGGGAGGGCTTCTGCGGCGGACAAGCAATGAAGTTTGTTGCAGGTATTCATCCTTCTCACCCCTGTCCCTCGCGATCTCCACGTTCTTAGAAGAGTTTGACACGTTAATTTTTCTCAGATTTATATGCCTTTCATCAGAGGGAAATTGCCGCTTCTGAACACGTAGAAGCAACGGATCGGAGCTTCGGGATACTGTATAGGTAATGTAAGGAGACAATTTTGGATAGGCTTAAGCATAATCTGCAAATTCCCTTAATTATCCCAAAGGTTTTGGATGCTAGCTTTTTAGATTTTGGTACCTGGCTTGCATCGGTAGCTTATGCAGGGCATAAATATAGTGGTAACCTTTGTTGTTTAATTCTAGGAATTGTTGTATTTGATCATCACTCATGTATATGCATTGTCTTCTATTTCTGAAATTTATTAATTTCAGTCTGCAACCACACCTTGCATGGTACAGGCAATCAGATAAATGCTATAATAATGTGCTTGCTTACTATCCACAAATGTAGGTATAATAAAAATTGGTGTTTATGGCTCAGTTTAGCTGATGGCCTTGATGGAGCTTTGCTGATGGTCTTGCTGAATAACTGAGTGTCTGCTGAGTGATGATTTATGACTGATAGGTTTGTGCCATTGCTGCAAAAAGAAGAAAAGGTAAACTGCCCGGTATCATGCCTTTTGTTTAATTAGTATGGTTTTGGTTCCATAGTGATAATTGGCTGTGTTCAACTTCAGCATCTTTTCCCCTCACCTAAAAAATTGATAAAGGCACAATATTTGGGTGTCATGCAATCCAGCAATTGAAGCCACTCTTTGCCTCATCCATGAGAAGCATGGAAACTATACATGTAGGTCAGTTATCTTAAATGCCACTTTTTTAAAATGCACCATGACTAAAGTTTTGTCAGGCCCCAGTCCTTTTTCGCATTTTTTATATTTTTTTCCAATTGATTCTAGATAGTGAAAAATTTCATGCTTATTCCCTCTTCTCAAAATTACGCCTTGGCATGGTACTGCCTTCATGGCATCGTCTGAAGATGAGAGGTCTTAGTCGTTATCATGCATTGTTTCATATATTTATCAATGCTTATAGGTCGTGATAATGTTCTGGAATACTTTCAGAGGCGATTTATGCAAGCCTGAGGAGGTAGACTATCTGGGAGAGAAGGATCATAAATGCAATCTTGACTCGGTTCTTATTGTAACTGACAAGGCTGCTTGTGACCTTCAACGATTCAAAGCAACTAAGGAGATCTAGAAAGCAAATAAGTACATTTCCTACAACTTGAACTTCGATTTCAGTGTAGATGATCACTTCTCCGGAAGGAGTGCACTTGTGATGAGCTGCATCTAAATTTTGGTGGTTACCTTTCGTGCCGTATTTCTTTGCATATAACTTCTACCCCACCAGCAAAAATAAAATAAACTTCCCCCCTACTGTTTATAGCCTCTTGTGCATAACACAGCTCTCGCTTATTTCGCCATAGAAAACTTATGTACCCAAAACATTATTTATCGATATATGTTATGTTTCAGACTGGCTTGCCAGCAGCTGCTCATATTTTCATGTTTCCTCTGCGTCTGTATGTAAACTGACTTTTGTTTGCCTGCCTTTGGTTCTACTGTAAAATTTAAATGATTTTTCCTGATCCGCGTAGCTATGTTATAGGTTTTTTTTTGTTATTTAGTAAGCTTGCGTGAGTTAACATATATATATGGAGACCCTACCAGAACTAGAATTACCTATCAGGTCTGTCTATAGATCATTTAAACTTTCTTCTCTTGATGCGTTTGAAAATAAATCAGTACAAAACATATTACCTTTTTTGACCTTATTTCTATCGTCGTTTTACAAAATGTAAATCGGTCCAAATTTCACGGGATCGTGCGCCAAGGCGCACATTTAAATCTAGTCCTATCTTAAAGAAGCAGACCATCGAGATGAACAGAGCACACATAAGCTTCGACCAAAAATCGCAGGCACACACCATCAATCAGCTAAGGGTGATGTTACGCATCAGTTCACAATACTGACCATGATAGTTTTCCCTTGCAGACATAGCCATCAAAGATGTTAACAAACCCCACCACGACTTCAAAATAAGTGCAACAACCATTACGACATTAAACACAGACATAGTTGAAACTGATTGTGACCTTAAAATTCAGTTAGTTTAGAGGGTAGCCCACTTAATTCAGATTAGGTTGTTCATAATCCAGTGCATACAGAGTGCTGACATGGAGGTGGTGAGGTGGAAGGGTTTTGCTTTAAGTGTGTGCTCGGCAAGGTGGAAATATTCTAGTATCAATTAACCCATCCAGCAAAATCAAATCTCTCAAAATATATGACCACTCATACTCCATGTTCTTCCGTCTCCAAATCAATTTGCTGCAACCTGCATGTCCAGTCCGTCTCAGAATATAGCCATATAAAGCCAGATTAGGCATAAAAATGAGGACCTGAATGCCAGCTTTCAAGATGTACAATCATCATATAGACAGTCACTTCCCCATAACACTGCCAATTTATATATAGACCAAACGTTGGGACAGGATTACATTACAAAACAGAGAGAAAGACATTATATAGTCCTCTAATGATAAAAATCATAGTACTATTTTTTTCCCACAAAGGTGTTGCTACCACACAAGACATACAAAGTTGCCCACCTTAATGACCTCGCAGGATGTGAAACGCCCCGAATCTTCTGAAGCAACCGCAACATTTTTACTCGGTACATTTGACATCAGAAAGGTAGACTCTGCACTGTATGACGCTAGCCCCGATCAGGAAACCAGGCATCACCATCAAGTCAACCTTAGGCCTCTCGGCACTTTCATCCAAGACGATGTTCTTCACAACACTTTCCATGTGAATCTCCGAGAACTCGCTTCCCTTCTTCACCTGGAAAACCCTGACCTTTGGATCAAAAGAGTACGCCAGCCTGTGCAACAACCATATAGACTTCGCCAGCTTGAGAAATGCCTGATAGAAAGGTGTCCTTGGATGGCCACCGCTCATGACATAGTTTCTCTGATCCATGTTGCCGAAGAAAGAACCTTCCATCTTCGGGTGCACAAGCAATAGGTATTTGCTTCTGCAGAACTTCCCAAACACTGAGTCTGGGTTTTGGCTCAATACATCCAAAGGATCCATGGCCCGTACTGCGAGGAATTGATGGAAGAAAGCCTCATTAGAAACAGTTGCATTAGCAGCCTTGATGGAAAAGCTCTCTTCATGGAAACCGCTGAACATTCTTTGGCAGATGTAGGACTCAAAGGCGTACTTCTTGTGAGCTCTCCTCGAGTACACTACATCAGGTTCAATTGCATCAGCAGCAGCGTCAAGATCCCATCCTGCAGCTTTCATCATGTTGATCAAGGGCTTTGAGAAATCATGTATTGATTGGTACGCATTATCAGCAGTTGATGTAAATAGACTTGGTGTCAGTTCAATGGAGAAGTAGTTCTCTTCTTCATCAGATTCCTCGGATTCCTTGTTAAGTAGTCCCCTTTGTTTCAGTTTTTTCTCCAGTTTTGATTTCCGATGTTTGGCCTCGTCGGTTTGCTGCTGTAAATGGGTAATCTCGGTATCTCTGTTCTGGATCTGGGACTGGAACTTCTTTACCATGACCTCGTATGTCTTTAACAAGTTCTGCTGCTCCTGTATTTCATTAAGCAAGCGTGAATCTTGAGGTGATGCTGCTACTGGCTTAGGATTTTTCTCTCTGTAGGTATGCTTGAGTTCTGAAAGCCTTGTGAGCTCATCTATGACAAGCCTATCAGCAGTTTGTATCTTGTCTGGGTCATATGGGGTGTGAGCTTCCTGCAGCTGAATGTATGCAGCCTTTAAAGAGGATATGTTATTGAATATACTTCCAATCATACTGCCCACATTCTGATTCATATTTTCATCAATGGGTTGAGGATAAACTTTCTGGCTATTATTGTCATAATTTTGTGACTCCTTGGAGCCTGGCCGGATCATTACTTCTTGCCCTCAGGATCAACCAAGATAGTTGTCTTCAGTCAATGTGCAAATTGGCATCCACCTGCAAAAGCAACTGCGAGTAAGATATAAATTACATAAATGGCCATAACAAGGATAACTCAAAAGCAACCTTTGTTTTAATTAAGTTGCATCCTGCATCAAGAAAGAGATATGCACGAGCGCAAAGTAAACTGCAACAAGATTTGGGTTGCTCTAAAACAAAGATTCTATAACCACACAATCATATTCTCAACCTTTTTTTAGGTAACCCATATTCTGAATGTTGATCAACAGATGTTCCACAATATGACCTCCACACTAAGTCCCCAAAGCATCATATCAAGGCACGAAATTGAGCATCCTAGTGGCACAGCTAATGATAATCCAATGGCTAGTCGGCCTCCCGAGGTGAACGATATCAACTGCACCACAGAAGATTTATTTCAAGTCATATGATCCAGGGAACTAAAAGTATCATATGGGAGAACCCCTGGTGACATTAGATACCAATCATAATCTCACCACACCTATGGCCCATCAACCCCTTGCCTCTTTACAGGTCCCTGGGCCAGATTAAAAAGCTTAACCATCAAATATCCTACACTGATGGTAATGATTACGTTGGTTGCCCTCTAAGCAAGAACCATGTGAAGCCTAGTCACACCTTGCTTTCCTCCCAAGTATTGGCTATAGAAGGCACATAGTTTATCAATCTTAATATAAAATAAACAGAGTAAGTCTATTTTCTGAACTCTAGTGGTTTTCCCCTCGTGTACCAACCTTCTACTGCAAACTCTATACAGCAAATACCATCTTTTTAGCAAAGCCCACAGACAAAAAAACTCAGAAAACATGTTACTTCAACAATATGACACACATGTTGGAATACCAACGAGAAAAGACTACCATGTTTGTTGCCGACTTAGACACTGTGTGATCTGTGTTGCGTTAATACAAATTGTTAGGTTGACTTGAAACTGGGAGTCGATGTTGACATTATTAGTTATCAGTGAATTATACGATGTTCTAACTTTTTATAAATCGAATGTATCTAGACGCATTTCAGTGTGTCCGTGCACTCATTTCAGTCCATATGTAGTCCACACTGAAGTATCCAATACATTTTATAATTCAGAACGGAGGGGGTAGTAACTACGAGTCTCTTGATGCCTTATAATTATTATTTTAACTATTTTAGTATGAAATAGTCCAAAATAGGCAGCATCACATATCTACGGTCTACCCAACATCAGTATGTCATCAAAGCATTAGCGATACCAACCCCTGCAGCACCAAAATGTCCCGATACGGACGTGTACGATGTATCGCTGTCAAATCAGCATCTTTTTTTTTTGCGGGTACCGAAATGTCCCCCTAAAGGACATGTATCGTTCTCAAATGAGCATATATGTCATCAAAGCAATAGCAATACCAACCACCCCGCAGCACCGAAATGTCCCCATACGTACATGTATTGCTCTCAAATGAGCTTCAGAGAATCAGTGGGGTGCATTCGTATATGATAGGTCAATGTGACATCCGTATGGCGTCTGGCTCGATACTGTGAAATGTGCTTATGTTCCTGTCCACTAAATCCGCCAAGCCTCAGACTAGAGTGGTTCCCACTTCCCAAAGAAAACCTCGTGTCTGTATTCTCCTGAATACATCAAAGAAGGCGGTTAGAGCTTCTGCACGCCAGCATCTGCAACCGGCAGAATCAACGCCGACAACCTCATCTTCCCTGTAATTGCCTGGATTCTCACTCTTCCCACATGGATTCGACCCCCTGCCCCACATCGGGCCTTCCATAAATTTCCTCTGACCTCTGGTCTGCAAAATGTTGGTCGCATAGCCCTAAAACCTATGGTTAGGGCCTATGTGCAAATGGAAAAGTGCTAGGAGGAACATGGATACTTGTTCCTCAATTAAAATATGGTATGCAATTGTAACCGCAGCTGATTAGAGCAGTTTGTGTCATAGGAGTGGCAGATATATCCCAAGTTTGATTGACTTGCTTTAAGAAAAGAACAAAGCATGTATTAGTATGGTTGTTTGTTTGGAATCATAATTTCCTCTGCCCAAACTCATTTGCGCCACCTCTCTCTAACAAAAGGTAAAATAATCTCCTAGCAAAAGTAAAGCATATCACTTTCAGCAAACCAAAAGAGACCCAACATAGCGTTCAAGAATCTGTTCTTGGCAGCGTGAATGTAACGATGGTAACAGAGACGAAGTTAGCGGCATAAAGAATCACTCTTACCAGCAAACTACCGCTGCTCCAGGCGGGCCGCCGATCTAGACGCGGAGATCCAGGCCTTCTGCCCGCGGTTAGCAGGCGGCCGGGGAGGAGGAGCAGAAGGGAAAGAGGGCGGTGGGGACGCGGCCAGGTCCGGCGAGGGCAAGGGGCGAAGTGCGGAGGAGGCGAACTCTGCTCGGGAGCTCGCGAGAAGCAGAGGGGGCTGGTAGGTGAGGGGATGGGACGGGCAGAAGGGTTTGAGACTTGAGAGGAGTTACCGTGTATATATTGGAGTTCATCAGAAATTGTAAATCAAACTTTTTAGGTGAGTAGTCTGTAGTCTTTGTATTTTTCTTATGCTTTTTTTAATTTTTTCCCTTGTACTTTTATTTATTATTTTATAGTTTAGATGATGGAAGGTTTTGACGAGATACCTACTAGTGAAGCTCATTTTTTATGGCATACACTAGGGAAATCAGCCTACTGCTAATTGTAAAACATTATCCCACTTTGGAGCTGTCCAATGAATTTGAATGAGCAAATTCCGCACTTTGGTTAATGCAGAAAAAATGTTTCGTATGTAGCAATTTTCTAAAGTATGTAGCATTGATCTTTAACATTTTTTCCTATAGTTTGTTAAAATCACGAAAGTATGCTGCAAAGAATTCCTAAATGTAACGTTTTTCTATGTGTGTGTACCATTTTTTTTTAAAAAAACATATCAATTTGCAAACATTTCTCAGCAAGACATCCAATATTTTGGCCTAGCTTATCCAACACTACACAACCACATATGCAACATTGGTGCAATCTCGCACAAAAGTCATTTTAGCTATTTGCCCATACTAACACAACAAAAAGGATGGACCCATATAGCAAAACGCAACATTGTGTGCAACATCGACAAAAAAAAAGACTCCAAAACTTCCTTCGTCATCGTCCATGGAGACACCATGCACCATGCCCGATTTAAGCTCATCGGCAACGAATTTGTCGCACGGTAGACCCGTTGTAGTCAGATCGGGTGAAATCCCCAACCCATTCACTTGTGGGGCGTCCGACTTCTCCAAGTTCGGCGTGTGGGAACTCGTTGAGCTCCATGGTGAGCTTTGTTGGTGTCGGGTGGAGAAGCTTCCCGTCAGGACGCGGGTGCTTTGCCCCATGAGCACGCGATTGTGGCCGCTTGCGGCGGTGGGAACACGTAGCGGCATGCAACTAGGGGTACTAGCACAAGGCGGCAGTGGTGGCCAGGCATCATGAGCACGCGGCGGGGGCACGACCGAAGCTGCGGAAGGGAGGCCTGCGAGCTGGCGACACAAGCGAGCGGTAGAAACCCACCGTAGCTACAAATGGTTGTAAGTTTGAGTTTTCCATTTTCTATCATGTATGCCATTTTACCTCATTTTGCTTAATTTATTTCATATTTTTCTACATTTTCCCATAGTGTTTTCCCTGTTTTTTTTTTCAAAATAATTGGGAAAAAGGTACGCGAGCCAAAATGTCTCATAAAGGTCAAACGGGCCACAGGCCCGCCCGTCTAATAGATGTGTTGCCCAATTTTGTAAGCAGGCCTTAGTGGGTCGTGCCAGACACTTTTAAGCAGGCCCGTTCGCGCAATAAAGTCTCTCCTCCGGTTTACCTTGGAATCGACCTCCGACGAAGCGTTTCGCTCCCGAAACAGAACGAGTTCGGAGCTCCGGTGAAGAGCACGCACCCGGCACCCACCCTGCCGGCGCCCGGCGGCGCAGGTAGGCTACTCCCTGACCTCCTCTCCGCCCCTCTTCCTCTCAGGCCTCCCCCTCCTAGACCTCCTCCTTTGAGGCTTCTCCTCCGTCTGGCCATCCCTATCTCCGGCAGCCCGCCCCCTAACCCTAGATCGACGGGAAGGAGCAGAACGGCGGCGGCAGCTGACTAGGAGGCCGAGGTTTGCCACCTCCGCATATCCCCAACCAACCTATCCCTGGGCCTCCTCTTCCCTTCGAACCCTCTCCTTCCAGCAGCCAATTCATCATTTTTTGTTGGCTCATATCTGTTTCAGTTGCAGAATTTGGCAAAGATTAGTAGAACTTTGTCAAGAAATAATTGTTAAGAATTTGTGCTTCTTGAAGTAGGGACTATGTGTATTCCGATGTTGCGGTTTCCTCGTTTGAGACATGAACAATTTATTGCTGCTTTTGCATACTCGCTTTTCACCAATATTCTTGTTTGAATAGAGATCATTTCTACCGTGAAGCAATGTTTTGAATATTTTTGTTATACGTAGTCAATTGGAAATATGCGCATGTTATCCAGAATCCATTAGGATACATTTACAACATAGCAAAAGCTTCATACTTACATAAATAAGCAATTCCAAACGTTGTCCATCCAAACACGACTTTTTATTGGTGTCTCCCTCAGATTCAATGAGCCAATTCAACAGACAACCAAGCAACAAAACTGGAATCCATTCCGAATTCAGATTCCTTGTTTTTTTAGCATTCTAGCCCAACGTAGTACCAATGCCCCTGATACATACATCCAAACAAAGCCTGTAAGTCATTTTCTGAAGGTTGAATTCTGTAGAGTGCTTTGGAGTCCTGACTTCCTGTACGTCGAGACCGTCTGTTTCATCATCGTCATCCAAAAGTCCGCTGTGCCTCGGACCTCCGTCGGCTTCGACGAAAACTCAAGTCTCCAGGTCTCCTGGTATGTGCGGAAGCTCCCTTCTCCCATGACCCTCTTTGTCTGACCAGGCCACGACCATCGACCATGAACCACATTAAACTCGCACGCTCTCTCTTTGCTTCTTGGACCAGGATCTGCTCTGTGCCCTACTCGAATCGCGCGGAGATGGATGTCGGTGGCAGCGGCGGCGCCGACCTAAGGAGCAGCATCAAGAAGTGGAAGATCATCTACCCGGTGTACCTCAATTCCAAGAAGACGGTCGCCGAGGGCCGCCGCATTGCCACCGCCAAGGCCTGCCCCGACCCCACCTGCATCGAGATTGCTGACAGCTGCGCCTACCTCAAGATCCCTTGCGCGATTGAGGTATCTTTATCTTTTTTCCCTTCTTATCATTGGAAATTTTGTAGTGGGGGATTTCCTTTGTTCTTCCAATGATTTATTATACGGGCGTTGATGTTTGGAGTGCTCATGGTGTATATGCAGTTGGATAAGGCGTATCCGCGAGATTTTTTCCAGGTTGGGAGGGTGAGGGTGCAGCTCGTGAATGATGACGGCACCTCAGTCAATCCTGCAATCAAAACAAGTAAGCCCTAAAACTACTGACTTATCCTGGAAGAGCCCTTGATTTATTTAAGCATTGCCTGATAGCGTGGAAGCTATGCACTGTAAATAGAGGTTAAGATCATCTAATTCTATATACGATTCAAACCATTTCGAACTATCTCAGTTCCTGTTAGTGCAGCAGGTAGAGCTGTCAGTGATGCCTATGTGACATGTCAATGTTTTGATCGCTTCTATGAAGTAAAGTCGATCCTGCATGATACTTATCATGCGCTAATGTTAAATTGCACACTGTCAATTCCCTAGAAGGAACTTGATTTTTGTCCAATGCAATTCTTGTTTTATTCTCTTCAAGGCTTTGCGAGATCAGTATCCTTGTGGTAATTTGTCAGTTTGAATCTCCAGATTTTAGTGCACATCAATGTGTGTGGGAAGAAAAGAAAATGCATGGCATACGAATAATAAGTCCATTTTCTGTGTGACCCTCTCTTCATTTCACCAATGCACGTTATGAATACGAGATTACAATCTTAATCGTCATAAGTAGCAAAGGGCGTATTCCTTTGAAACAAGCATGCTTTGGAATATGGTTTGGTCCTTAGTTTATGTCAACAAAGTCTCTTCTAAAATGAATAGAAGATGGTCTCCGCGCTAGCATGCTATAACTGTTGACCATCTTAATGAAGCTTATACTGCTACCTGATGCCTCACATTGGTACTATCAGCTTGATTGCTTACCCATGGTTGGTGATGATTTACCCTTTTCTACTGGGATATGATTTACCTATTTACTATTATATTCAAGATAGTGATATTATGAAAGATTAAGTTGTGGGTTGTCAGTGCATTTATCCTTTCACTACAATGCAACACAATATTTTAGAATAATGTAGCATTCAGCGGAATTGATGTCTGATCTTCTAATATTTTCCGATTTGCTTGATTGTTTTGTTCTGCTCTTAGTCAGTCGTCACCTATTATATCCAAATGCACGCACAATCTTTTCCCTGAATCAGATATCTATGTGGCTGATTCATCTCAACATCCTGTTTTCATTCGACTTGATCAACAAATTACAACATATTAGTATTACTGTTAGTGATTATGAAGAGCTAACTTAATAGGAGAAATGAAGTTGCCAATATGGGCCAATAAGCTTAGTAACCAACTAACCATATAATGAGGCATACTAGGTGACACAGGAATAAATAAAAATTATTTGGAAATGAAATCATAATGCTAACATAATAATGGTTAAACAATTACTTATCCAGTATTGAACTGTGAAGCCAAATTCAAAAGTTTTCCTGACTAGCAACTTCATATTCTCCAAATCCATGCAGTCTTATCATGTCTGAGACAAGGTCCTGTGAACGTGGAAATAACCATACACAAAGATGTTTGCTTTCAGCTGTCAGGACTTGTAGCATTATGGTGCACAAACATAAGGAAATGCAAAGGCTGCAGCTTGGCCTGTTTTCATGTGTACAATAATTCTAGCGAGGTCTTGTCCGGCATAACATATTAACATAATTAACTAAAAAATGGCAACTACTTTCATATAGCCCCCTGTAAGTTGGTAAAACAGTAAAATGTTTTTTTTACTGTTTTCCTTGTGCAACAATATGAACAAAATGGCTAATAACTCATGTCGCTAACTCAGACTACAAGGGAACTATCATTTTATCGTTATGGGTAATATCTTCAAGAGAATGGTTGGGCTAATATGATAATTACATTCGTTGATTAATTCTTGCTTAATTCCAAATGGAATGTGGCAGTCTATAGATGGGACTTCTCTTAACAAAGATATGTAGCATATACCTAACATATACATTTAACCATAGCATCCTTGTCCTTGTCCATTTGAGCGGTGCCTGGATAGGGCCTGCTACTATGGAGGCCTCCTTTCACCTCCCTTTGTCCATTACGTGTACATATACTTCTCTGGCTGGATGTTTTGGGGCATCAAAGGGCTAGGGGGTAAAGTGTGTTGCTTTATGTGGATCATGTACTTCCTGGGCTTTGCTTGGTAGTGTTGTAAAATCTGGTCATTTAGTTCTATTTAATTCATCTTGTTATAGACAATTATGCAGCGGACGTATGTAGTTTCATCAGTTATCCTTGATTCTGTATAATATGTCTAAGTTAATTATACCATGTCTATGTAATTATGTGTCAGTGGTCTACCATTCCTATGTAACCGTACTGAATCGGTAATTCTGTTAGCCTGCACAGCAGCCCAGCACGATGGTAGTGATGTTTTTAATCTGAAACTCTTATTCTTTGCTAAGTAGAGTTGATGCATGATAGCTGAATATTGAGTTTCTTTCCTTCAACTTCTTTTCAAAGTCGCGCAAAAATTTCACTCACGTACTCAGGTACGTATAGCTTATAAGGTGGTAAAAAATTGTCTAATCCAATAAACATGGCTTTATCTACCTATATCTTGCTCCTGTAAATTTTACCATTTACATTATATATTTAGATCTTTGGCTACCGATTAAGTTGTCCCTGTTGTTCTTCACAATTGTGTATGCATGGATATGTACTGTTAATACACAGCCTTTTATCTGTTGATTTGTAGTGTCTAATCCCATCTATATGTATCATTTGGATATGTTTGGGAGCAAATTTGGTGCACATGAGCACCAGTGCTCTCAGTTTTTAAAATATATAAAAAAACGTATATCTGTGTTTCAAAAAACCGTCACATTTATTCCATGAATACATACACATGTCCTGAATATTCATGCAAAGTTTCGGTAGAAATTGCATTGTATTTTGAGCTACAGAATAAAAAAAACAAATTTGTGGCTACGTATAGAAGTAGATATTTGTTAGGAATTTGTCTTTTTTAGCTCAAAATACAACATATTTTTCTCCAAAATTCCTACCGTACCTTCGGAATGTTTATATGTATGTGGGGAGTTAATTTCAATTTTTTTGGTATTAGAAAAATATGATTTTTAAAAACCAGGAGCACTGGTGCTCATGTGCCAAAGCCACTTTTCGGATATGTTTTTTCTAAATTGTTTAGAGGAGAGTTAATTACAATGTTGCTTGGTGCCATTATGTTACTGAAATTGATGTTGTCTTTTTTTATTTGGTTAAGACATATTTTTCTTTTTTGTTTAGAGTAAAGCACACCTTACAGCTGCCGATACTATGAGAAAACAATGTGACCTTTACTTTTTATACTTCAGCAACAGATTTCTTGTACCTTCTGTCACCGTGATACTGAATTTGCTACAACTTGGAATACTGGGTCACAGGTTTTTCTATGTCTGGCAATTCTTGAAACCCTTGTAGCGCAACAGGATGATATTTCCCATGACATGCACGTCTTTGAACATGTTTTGTGTATCCTACTGACACTAGTCATTTGCATTTCAGAGAAGCAGCTAATGATTCAAATAGCAGAGCTGGTCCCCAAGCATCATGGGAGGACTAAGAAGCAGGAAGCAGCGGTTGGTTCATCAACTGGAACTACTTCCAAGCCAAAGAAGAAGAACAGGAAGTGATGCAAGTAGCATATTGTCTTGTTTTCTTCTGTTCATAGAAGGTTTATTAGAAAATTCGTCGAGAGATTTCTCACTTCTGTGTCTGCTACGAGGCCTGAATAACTCGAGTTTTCAGGGTTCTGAATTTCTGGTCCACTTGGCGACTTCTGTAACCATCATGAACGGCCTACTATTGTTTGTGGGAATGGCAGTCGAGCTTGTAGATGCTTTCACTTTTGAGAACTGAGTTCTACCTCAGTGTGCGCAGGCAGCCCACCTAGGTTCGAATCCCATCTCGCGGTAATTTCGTAGGGAGGGACAAACTTTAAACTGGGTTATCATCCTAGCGTCCATCCGTGGGGAGAATCTCATCCTACCTAACAACGTATAGCCAAAGGAGGAATCATTCCCCCGTTGGTCAACATTTTTGTAGATGCTTTCACTTTTGTAGGGATAGTTTGGTAGCACTTTATTTGGAATCCAAAGGAGAGGCATGTTGTCAGAAGCCTGGAATGGAGTTCATCTGAAAAGTTTTCATGTGGCTTACCACTAATATAGGATCCTGTTTCGTTGCGGGAAGTAAGTGGAACATGATGGAATGGTTCCAGCTTTCCATGTCACCACTGTTTAGTTTGCGGAACACATCAAATCAGAGTATGCTTTCTGTTCTGATGCCTGGCAGGCAATCACTTTATGTAGCGCTATTACTCGAGCAAATGAACTGAGGTTTGAGTGGATTATCTTTTTCTTCAAAAATGGAACTAAGAAAATGAATCGTTGGAAATAATTCTTAAGGATTCAAATCATGTGAATCAAATGACTTCCAAACGAGCAAAACCACATAATCTGAACACGAACCTAACCGAACCTAACTGTACTCGTTAGCCATCCCGATGTAGGAATTGGCGTTGCCGGTTTGGGTCGCAAAAATCTCCCCTAACGGCTAGTTTCTTCCTTGAACTATAAATAGCCTTTCTTTCTTTTTTTAGAGGTAATGTCAATCATTTCATTTGCTCTCTCATACTCAATTGTTGAACCTCAAAAGTTTGCTTTTCTCTTCTTTTTCTCCTATAATTCTTGCATCTTTTCGAGGGACTTGGAAGAGGGGATCTAGATGATCAATCTCCACCGATCAATTTCTTCTCTAAGTGAGGGGAATCCGTTAGATCTAGATCTTGGAAGCATTTGTTGATTTTTACCTTTATTTTTCTTCTCTAATTACTCCCTAGCATTTGTTGTTTTGGTGGAATTTGAGTATGAATGATTTGTCCACCTGCATCCTTGCATAGTGTTAAGCTCTACATATCGATTAGTTCGAGTGAGAGAATGTGAAATGCTACTCTTGAAGAGTGATATGCTAGTTGGCTTGACGGTTGACCTTTTCGTGGAAGATTGTGAAGAGATTTGACTTCTCCTTCGTGGAGCATGGAAAGTGGTTTCATTTTATATTTGTCATAAAACAAGTAAACTAACAATTGTGATGAATTTGGCAACAAAAAAAATACGTGCTTCTTTTATGTTGTGGAAATGGTAAAACGTTTTATTTGCATTGTTTTCACATACAATGAAAAGAAATGGTACAACTATATTAAAAACGTAGGAAAAAAAAGTCATAAGGGAGGGGTGAATTGTTTAGCATGCTGAACCTAGCACTGTCATTTTCTATAGTATAGTAATCCCGCCGTTCTAAATATTTGTCACAAATTTGGATAAAATATGTCCAAATTTCAATGAATCAGGACAAGTATTTATTATGGGAACATGGAGCAATTTTAAATCTTTTTTACTCTTTTATAACTGGACGTATGGATAAGTTCAGAACTGAAATTCCCTGTGAGGACTCAGAATAATAGTCGATAATCTATTTCTGCCTATATCTCCACCGCAAACGTGTCAACTGAAACTCCTCGTCTTTATCCCCAAGACAGAAACACAGCTTGTGGCGTGCGACTGTAGCTGTGCAGATGGTGCCGTGCAGCCTCAAACTCCGGAACCCGTTAAGCACTTAGCTTGGAGAGATAGAGAGAGAGCCCCGCCCGCTATTAAATCTCTCTCGCCAAATCGCGGCGAATCGCAATCGCAAAGCGCCGTCCTCCTCCTCCTCCTCCTCCGAGTCTCCGACGCTTCCAAATCTCTCTCTCCCTCAGACCCCACCGACGGCGGCAGCAGCAGTGGCCATGGCGGCGGAGCAGAGCGCGGAGCAGTTCCGGGGCCAGGCGCGGCTGCCGGCCTTCGCGGCGCCGCGCCGCTACGATCTGCGCCTCACGCCGGACCTCGCCGCCTGCACCTTCTCCGGCTCGGTCGACGTCGCCCTCCACGTCGCCGCGCCCACGCGCTTCCTCGTGCTCAACGCCGCCGACCTCGACGTGTCCGCCGCCGACGTGCGCTTCACGCCCCACGGCTCCGACCAGGTACACCTCCCTCCCTCCCTCCCTGCCTGCTTCCTCGCGCCTCCTACGCGGCTGGCCTGGGCCTGATCTGTTCGTCTGAGGTCGGGGATCGGCCCGAGGGTGTAAGGCGGGGGTTTAGGGGCGGGTTTGTCGCCGCTGGATTCAAGTTTCGGTCCCAGCTCGGAGGTGCCATTCTTAGCATTCGCCCGCTTGATAGGGGACCCGGGAGCGAGATCGATTTCGTTCAGCTTAGAATTTTCGTGCGCACCGCCTACCAGGGCTTATGGGTTTACCTCCTTACAACTTACTCCTGAATCGAATTGGATACACTGTCTCTATGAAACGCTGTGATCTCACAATTTCAGTGAGAGGTTTATGATGATTTGGAGAATGGGTCGTCATAAGTAGAGTTCTCGGATTTGTTATGTGTCCCATGGATATGTGGTTTACTTTAGTTTTCGAGAAAGTGGTTGGTTTAGTTATACTTGCCTGTCCTTTTGTTGAAGCTTCAGTGACTTGAAGTAATAATTGTTAAAAGGGAGAAAAAGTCCTCACACCTTCGAAATCAATGTGCAATTGAGACTCTAGATCAAGGTACAAGTTAGGGCTGTGTTTTCATGGGTAGATCTCCGACTGGAAAATTATGATCATGTACCTACTCTCATGTTAGGCACATGACCATTGTTATGATTAGGGTGGAGTGAAAACTTGAAACTCAAAATCCACTTGACTCATCACAGTCTTGGCTCATTTCCTTAACAGGTCCAGTCGAGCAATGTTATTTTTGCTCCTTATAATAACGAGCCTAACTAGCGAGTTACTTATGAAGTACTTATGGCACATGCCTATTAACTATAATTACCGCACATACCTATTAATATTAAGTACTCAGGGCATGAGCAATGGTGGCATACACAACTAGCTGCTCCATGTAAAAAAGTTGTCAGAAGCAACATGATCAATTTTATCTCTCCAATGGAAGCTATAACTTTAGTAAGAAAAAAAAGAGAAGGGACCCCACAAATATGACACTATGTATCTCTTTCTCTCTCCAAAAAGCATGCTTTTTAGGCTTAAGATCCCACTTCTTGAAGAAGAGACCGCCTCCTCATCCGAACCTACTTTGGACCACCCGAACCTAGTTAAAGGTGTGAGGCAGTAGGTCTAGGGCAGTGCATTGGGCATGCCCTTAAATAGTTGAAGTGCACCATTTCTTTCCCCAGTTTGATGATGCATATTACATAAAATAATACAAGCCTTTTCATGTTGCCCGCTGTATATGATTTTTTTTTCTTGTTTAACTTTTCGATCCCCAGTTTGTACATGGTCAAAAAGTTAACTAGCCAATCCAGCTAGCCAAACTTGGGATTTTAGCGAACCGAGCCAAGCTAAACCTTTTGCGCATTAATATTAAAGCGAGTTCGAGTTGGCTCGTCTTCCAGCCCTACTCAGTATACTAGCTCTTTTAGGGTTGACAATGGCGTCGCAGTAATTTTTTTGGAGCTTTATTCTATGTTTGTTCATGAATCATGATGGCTTTTGCATCAGGCGCTGTGTCCTGTGGAGGTTACCAATGAACTGAAGGATGAGATCTTGATTATTCGCTTCAATGAAGTGCTACCTCTTGGGGAGGGAACTTTGGTCATTGCATTTCTCGGAACTTTGAATGATAAGATGAAGGGTTTTTATAGAAGGTAATCATTTGGTTTCTTTAAGGCTTATATTACCAGATATATACGTGCATGCACATTTTGCATCATCAGAAATATAGTGACACCAAACCTAAATTCTTATCTTATTTTGCATAGCACAGTTTTGATAATATTTGGGAAACAAGACGACAACAATAATATATGTTACAACAATACATGATATGAAGAGGTAAATTAAGTCAACAGTCATAATGTGGGGGCTAAACAACGGCAAATAGGCTGGGTGTTCAACTTAATTACATGAGCTGGTAGATTAGATTGTAGATTAAGATGGTTTGAGTCAAACTTTAACTCCTAGCTTTTATATTGGTATAGAAATTTGTGAAAAAATCATAACATAATCTTTCTTTGTTTTCTTAGTGTGTATGAGCTCAATGGGGAGAAGAAGAACATGGCTGTGACCCAGTTTGAACCTGCTGATGCAAGGCGCTGCTTCCCATGTTGGGATGAACCTGCTTTCAAGGTTTATGCCTTTGCTTTTCACTACTCCATTTTTGTTTTAGGTGATACTCTATATATGGTTTTACTTCCATTGCATGGGGAAAGGAATACGTGTATGGATCAACACGTGATAACATGGACGTGAACACGCATTAGGATTCTTTTTACTTAGCTTTTCATGGCATGAATCTTGTGCGACATCATATGTTCTGTTCTGGTTTGACAGTTAGGATTTAACTTCATTGATGTCAATTGTATATACTGAACCTTTTCTTAACCTTTTCATAGCTTTGGATCTGAACTGAATGGTAAGTCCACAGGCTGGACGTGTATTCTTCAGCTCTACAGGATATGGACTCCTTGCATGTTATCTGATTGTATACCACAAGATGAGCATTGTTTGATTTAGTGCTATTTTATCAACTAACTACACCATAATGAGATAATATATTGACTTATAGGGTATTTTATTTAACTTATAATAGAGTAACAGTATAACTTGTACAATTTAAGCTTTTTAGTTTTTCAAAGAAGGCTAAATTGGGCACACATCAGTTCATCAATGTTTATAATTGTACATCTTGTGAACAGAATGATGAAAGAGTAACCTGCTTTAGATTATATATTAGACACGCGAGTGTAACTATTCCACTTACCCTGCAGGCTGTATTCAAAATTACTCTGGAAGTTCCTTCTGAGACTGTTGCTTTGTCTAATATGCCAGTCGTTGAAGAGAAGGTCAATGGCCCCAGCAAAACTGTTTACTTCCAGGAAACTCCAATAATGTCAACATACCTAGTGGCTGTTATTGTTGGCATGTTTGACTATGTGGAAGCTTTCACCAGTGATGGTATCGTAACTTCTCTGTTTCTTATCTTACCATCACACATCCTCTTTGCTCTCACCTTTTTGTAGTTCATGCCATGAATGTAATTGGCCTCATCTCCCTCTGCAGGTACTAGTGTTCGTGTTTACACACAAGTTGGTAAGAGTGCACAGGGAAAGTTCGCACTAGAGGTTGCCGTGAAGACACTAATCCTCTTCAAGGAGTAAGCTTTTGTTGTGTTCCAGCTAGATCTGATTTTTGCAAACCTAATAGTGGTATTTACGAAGTTCTGTATTGAGTTACCAACTTACTATAAGATGTAAATAACACTGTTATTGCACATAATTATTAAATATGCAAACATTGTGGACTGATGTAGCTTGAGGTGTTTGTGTAAATGCACCCTGTCGGGAACCATGTTTTTTTTTTCCTGTATATCCAGTATAACCTTATTAAATGTTGCATTATCAGCTCATTTCCTGACGTAACTATCTGTAGATATATATGCATGTAATATTGATTATGACTTAGATAAGCACTTCAGTTTTTGTAATATTTCTATGCTTTGACGATTTATCAAATTTGTACCCCTTCTAAGTACTTAATAATATGTTTTCTTGTATATATATTTGAGGATATGTTGATGCAACTGTTATGGGTTCAAGCTAATGATGGCTGTTTATCATGGTAGGTACTTTGCTGTGCCATATCCTCTCCCAAAAATGGATATGATTGCCATTCCTGATTTTTCCGCTGGAGCGATGGAGAACTATGGCTTAGTTACATATCGTGAAACTGCTCTGCTATTTGATGAGCGACACTCTGCAGCTGCTAATAAGCAAAGGGTAGGTTCTATGGAATTTTTATTTCAACTATTTGTACTTAGCTGGCAATATGATTCTCCATCATCATTATATATTTTACGATGACAGATCAAATCTGTAACTCTTATAAAGCAAACCCCGACTAAGATTCATTTATGGTAGTTTATCTCTAGGCGCAGTCTACTCTATCCACGTCACCAAATAGCTGTCTGATTCTGATTGTCACCTGTATTTACTTTTGTCCAAGTTTTCACCATTCACTGGCCGGCATACAAAGCTAACTTGGCCCATGGCCAATTTATGATTTGAGAGATGCCCTGTACCGGCATACCTCGTGCCCATATTGCTTTCTTCTTCCCTTATAAAAAGGAAGAGACGAAAAGAACTGGGTCATCATAGTTATACCAAATAATATTTCTTTTTCCATCATAAATGTTACATCTGATTATCAACATATGCACAACCCCCCTACACTGCTGGTGCCAAAAATCCAGCATAAAAAAATGTAAGTTACTTTTACATATAATTGCAATACCTATCTATACCGCAGCAACACGTGGGGCATCCTTCTAGTTTATTTAATTGTTTTAGTCATTGTGGACAATGCTGAACACACAATATTTGCTTCGTGGCCACCAATTTACCAAAACAGGACAGAGTTTGTAAGCCATTTTGTAGGTACTGATTTAGATTTCATATGCTGTTTGATGGCATCCTTCTGGAAATCTTTACTTAATACCTTCCTTTTCTTTTCAGGTTGCAGTTGTTGTTGCACATGAGTTAGCTCACCAGTGGTTTGGAAATCTTGTGACTATGGAATGGTGGACACATCTATGGCTGAACGAGGGTTTTGCAACATGGGTAAGAAATTAACACAATAATATTGAGAAGTAGCATCAATTTTATGTTTTTTTTTTGCTCATTTGAAGTTTCTGTCATTGCAGGTATCCTACTTAGCTGCAGATTGTTTCTTTCCTGAATGGAATGTTTGGATTCAGTTTCTAGAGGAATCTACAACAGGTTTCAGGTTGGATGCTCTGGCAGGATCACATCCAATAGAGGTAACGATTATTTTATCCCTGTCAGCATGCTATGCCATAGCAAGCAGTATACCCAATTTTTTTTTTCTTTAGATCCTCTTTCTACTTTTGCAATGATGGCCAATTGGCTGTCTACTTCTGTTGGTCCAGAAAATTTACATGGTTGCTATATATATTTCCAGCACGTGTTGCATCAATGCAGTGAATCTTCTAATTATCTACTATGTCACACTGAAAGGTCGGGGGTTTTGGAAAATCACATCAATAGATATTTAGGAGATTTTGAACTACTCATTTATGCCCTCTCCTAAACTGATCGACCAGCTGACCCATCCTCAGTTCTGACCCGACACTGACAAGACCCTCATGCTACAAACGCCATGGCTGCAAAGCCCCTTCTTGCTGCCAAGGTCGTCGTCACTCTGAGTCCACGTTGCCATATAGGAGTGCAGCATGCAGGCTCATTGGTGAGCTTAGCCATGCTTGATGCTTCTGCGTGCAGACTCCTTGATGCGTGCATGCAGGCACAGAGGAACTCAGGACTATCCCGCTGCCTTACTCTCCTTTGTGTCCAAAGACACAGTGGTTGGCCAGCTGGGTTGTAGCGCAGCAGCATAATATAAGCATGTAATTTCGATAAGTGCACTGATGTGCTCCTACTCTAGCTTCTTGGGAGCTATTTTCCCCAACTTGATTCCAGGGCTAACACGGGTCCATGCCGCAGAGGGGTGTCTCAGATGGTGCAGTATGGCAGTAGAAGGCATGATTCTGCTCTGCGCAACTGGCCTGCTTAGAGTAGGCAGGAGCTGTGAGACCACACTCCATTCCCTCCCTCCCGTGACTTGAAACTTCAGCTAGGGTTTATTATGACTAGTCATAGAAGTTACCTACCTTTGTTAGCTATGTGCTTCCCACATTTTAATGACATTTGAAGGATCGGGCCTGGGTGGTATTGTTCATCTACCAGTTGAGCCAGAGAATTAGCTTCAGTTCATCACTCCCCACATATTTCTGCTACTTTATTGAAATGCCGGAGAAAATGTATCAGGGCATATTATTTCAGAATTCTTATAAAGGCTGATCAGATTTTATTGAAATGATATGGAACTTTTCATTTTGCCAATTGATTACTTTATACCTTACCTTATCATGATGCGCATATGTGGCTTATTAACTATTATTTCAGGTGGATGTAAATCATGTTGATGAAATAGATGAGATATTTGATGCTATAAGCTATAGGAAAGGTGCCTCTGTTATTCGGATGTTGCAAAGCTATCTTGGGGCTGAGATCTTCCAGGTATGTTTTTCTTATTTCCCCCTCATCTTATTTTATCAGGTTTATCAGGTCACGGGATCCCGGACATATGATTACTTTTGGAGTTCTACTTACCAGAAGGACACTACTCTTATTTTCCTTACATAATTTGGATAGTTGGGTGGATTAAACACAATATTAGCTGTAACTGTATAAAGTCCATGGAACTTAAACTTTCACGTTAGTTTCACATTTTTTCCTTGTTTACTAGAAATCACTGGCTGCATACATCAAAAGGTATGCGTATTCAAATGCCAAGACAGAGGACTTGTGGGCTGCCCTTGAAGAGGGGTCTGGTGAGCCAGTGAATATGTTAATGCACTCGTGGACAAAACAGCAAGGTTATCCTGTTGTCAGTGTAAAACTGAAGGACGGAAAGCTAGAGCTGGAGCAGGTTGGCCATGGAGATCCACAAAACCCTTTCGACTTTGCATGATTTTATCAAATTTCAGAATCAAATTTAATATCTGGGTTGAGGAGTCCTGAGCATCTTTTGGTTTTGTCTCTTGCAGACACAGTTCCTGTCAAGTGGGTCCGAAGGAGTTGGGCAATGGGTGGTTCCCATCACACTATGTTGCTGTTCATACTCACTTCAACAGAAGTTCCTTTTCCGTGAAAAACAAGAGGATTTCCAGTTGGCAGGGCTTCTAGAATGTGAAAAGAATGACGAATTCTGGATTAAACTTAATGTCGATCAGACTGGCTTCTATAGAGTAAGCTATGATGAGGAACTTGCATCCCGACTTAGGCATGCAGTTGGGACCAACAAACTGAGCGCAGCTGACAGATATGGTAAAACATTTTCATAGTTGCTCGCAACTTTATAAAGTCTTAACCTGTTCAACTATTCTTACATTATTATTACTTGATACATACAGGTGTACTTGATGACACATATGCCCTCTGTATGGCTGGTAAACAGAAGGTGGTCACGTTGCTGCATTTGATTGCTGCTTACAAGGATGAGACTGAGTATACCGTACTCGCGCTCGCCATCGAAGTACTATTCTTGCTATACTAGTTGAGCAATGTGTTTCCTGAACTTGGTTCTGCTCTAATCATTTCCCCCCTCTTGGCTTCATAGACAAGTCTGAGAATTTTCGAGATGATGGCTGTTGCTGCACCTGGGGAGTTGGGTAATATGAAAAAGTTCCTAATCAACTTTCTTGAGCCATTTGCGCAGTAAGTTAGTTGCTCTTGCTGTTCTGTAGTGGAAGTATAGTTTATTGTGCAGTCTCTCCTAACCTCGTAGAAATCCTCTGCAGGCGAGTTGGGTGGGATGCTAAGAGTGGTGAGGGCCACCTGAATGCACTGTTAAGAGGTACACTCTTGACCGCCCTCGCGGAACTTGGCCATGAGGCTACCATAAATGAAGCCGTCCGCCGGTTTAATGTCTTTCTGGAAGACAGAGAGACACCACTCCTTCCTCCAGATGTCCGAAAGGTTAGCACCGTTACTGAATGCACATTATGCGTATAGCTAACTGTGCAAACCATGTGTAGTCCACTTGTTAACTATCTTATTGTGTTGTAGGCTGCATATGTTGCTTTGATGCAGACAGTGAGCAAATCAAACAAATCTGGATATGAATCACTCCTGAAGATATACAGGGAAACTGATCTGAGCCAGGAAAAAGTCCGTGTGCTAGGTAACTTAATATTTCCATTTCATCAAAAGACTATTTGTAGGTGGCAATGAGAGAATATTGGGACCTGACAATTTTTCTGATCCTTTTCTTGGAAGGTTCTTTGGCATCCTCTCCTGACTCTGATGTTGTTCTTGAAGCCCTGAATTTCCTGCTATCGTCTGAGGTAACAAACAAGCGATAAAAACGTTCTTGATGATACAGTTAATTCTCAACCCAGCTGAACTCTTATATATTTGCATGCACAGGTAAGGAATCAGGATTGTATATTTGTGCTTCGGGGAGTGACTGCAGCGGCACACGAGGTGGCATGGACATGGTTGAAGGTATTTATGGCCATTTTTGCATTCCTTTGCTAGCGTTGTTACTTTTTTTTTTTTTTTTTTTGCTTCTGTACTGACTCGATTCCTTGCCATGGTTCAGGAAAACTGGGACTACATAGCAGAGACCTTCACTGGACACATTCTCACTTACTTCATCTCCGTCACAGTCTCACTGGTGCATGTCTAACCTCTTTATGATGCTCATGCAAGCTGGCACAGGCACGACTAAAACTTGAAACATGCTTACACGAGTTGAACATTGTTGATTTGTTTCAGCTCGCCACTGACGAGAAGGGTGACGAGGCAGAGGAGTTTTTCAAGACCAGGACCAAGGCGAGCATCGCGAGGACGGTGAAGCAGAGCATCGAGAGAGTGAGGATCAAGGCCAAGTGGGTCGAGAACACCAAGGGCGAGGCAGATCTCGGCCTTGTTCTCAAGGAGCTGGCTCACAAGCAGTGAGACGGCTAGGTAGTTGTAGCATATTCAACCCTCCTCCCTGTACGTGGTGAACTGGTGATGGTTTTCTCAAGCATTTAAGATGTGCACTTTAGAAGGATTCAGTAATAAAGTTGGACTTATAGCTTTCGCTGAATGTTCTTGTTCACCTATTGCTGTCATGTTGTGGCGATCGAGTTGATGCGTTTGTCTAGCTATATCTGCCGGTGGTGGTTCCTCATGGGTGTTGTTGGATATGATCTTTGTCCGAATCTGTATATGCAGCTAGCGCGGCGCTCGTTTGTGTCTAGTGCATGGCGGCCATGGTGTTGGCTGAGTGCCCCTATTAGAAAAAGCAGGTTGTACTAGTCCGGTTCGGAATCTGTGTCAGAGTAGGTTTAACATACCATTACCAGGTCGGCTGCTTCTGTATATACACACACGACAGTCCTGCGTTAGTTTCGTATCATCGAGAGTTGAGAGGAAGAAAAAAAGAGCCACGATATGTCTTGGCTTCGTGTCTTCGTCTATTTTCTTTTGACGTGATCAATCCCTGAGCCAAACACAGGTGAAGACTGCCACTCCCACTCCGAAGATGGGATGTACTTGATGATTCGTTCCAACTACGACTACGGATTTATGTCAGTCCATCCTATATTCGAGTAGCAACAAGAACCTCTTGTTTGTTGGGTAAATAAAGAAGTACTCAAACGATCGGTCCATCTTGGATCGGTCATGTCCGTTCTATCTTTGTTCCGGTCCGTGTCTAGCTACTATCCCGCGTCCCTGCGTCCGCCGCCACAAAGCGGCACTACGGGAAAAGGAGGCATTGCCGTGCGGCACATTGCACGGCAAAGGCGCCTAAATGCACGGCAAAGCCTTTGCCGTGCGTGCACGCACGGCAACATGTGGCCGGCTAAGAATTCGACGGCAAAGGCGACGTTGCCGTGCGCATGGCAACTTTGCACGGCAAAGACCTTTGCCGTGCGAGTGAATCATTGCCGTGCGTGCACCGCGTTGCCGTGCGAGTGATTCATTGCCGTGCGGCTAGGTGGTTGCCGTGCGAGCAGACTTTGCCGTGCAGCCACCTCTTTGCCGTGCGGCAGGTCGTTGCCGTGCGTGCACCTGTGCCGTGCGGCCACCCTTTGCCGTGCGGCCACGCCCCAGCCCGCACGGCAAAAGTCCCTCCAGGCACGCAGAGCACCATGCCAGGTCTACAGGGACCGCAGAGCTCCGAAACCCTGATATATAAGTGGGGGATGAACATGGAGAGTAATTTTGTAGTGCACATTATCTTAATTAACACTAATAAATATTCATCAAAAAGTGAAACTAATAAAAATATAAATATAAGTATGAGATGAAATAAAATAGAAAGAAAAAACCAATAAAATGAAGTATGGCGCACGGCAAAGAAGGAGTCGCACGGCAAAGGCCCCTTTGCCGTGCAATTTGTCTTGCCGCACGGCAAAGGGTGCGCCACGGCAACGTCCAGACCCTTTTGCCGTGCATCCTTACTTTGCCGTGCGGTGTGCAGGATCTTTGCCGTCATGCTTTTCTTTGCCGTGCGTGCTTCTTAGGCTTTGCCGTGCGAAGCTTCTTTACCGTGCGCCACTGAAGAGTATGCCGTGCGGCTGTTCGTTGCCGTGCGCTGCGGGAAATCGTTGCCGTGCGGTACGTCTTTGCCGTGCGTCCTGCTTGCCCCGCACGGCAAAGATTTCTTTGCCGTGCAGCGGCTCACGGCAATGATTGCCTGCACGGCAGCGCCAATTTTTCCCGTAGTGCGGCGATGTGGAAGAAGGCGAGAGGGCTTGGTGGGACAATGGGGAAGCCCTCATCGACAGCGTCGCCTACATGATCGACGAGAGCAACCACACGTCCGCTCGCTGCCCCTTCACCACGAGAGAGGGCAGCCTGGAGCAGCTACAGGTCACCTTCTTCCTCGCCCCGCCGCCGCATGTTTCCTACTTCTCCATAGCCTACACCAGCGGCGAGCCCACCCGGTTCGTCTACGAGCCCTCGGATACTAGCCACGGCGGGCAATCTCGCCCTCATCTGCTGCGGTGACCCAGCATACCACTGCATGTTGTAGTATACAAGTCGTTGATATGATCTTTGTGAAGGGACTTCTTCACAAATTGCCATATCCCTCAGAGTGGTACAACAGAAACATTGCAGGTCATAACACTCCATACTTTATTACAAACATTGTCTTAACAAGTTGGTATTCTCACGAGTCCTATGAGAACACATTAAGATACTACTTAAGTACGATTACAACTCATAACAATATAAAAGAGAGCTCAACAACTTATTTAGGTAAGTTCTACGTTGCTCGGCTCTATGATGCTAGGGTATGTCACTACTCCTCCACCTCCGTGTCATCTGGTCCGTAGACTATCCCATAGTCTACGCCTTCCACTCCACCGGTAAGATCAGGTTCTTCGTAGACCAGCTCGTAGCTTCCTTCTGGTGCTCCATCGTTGATGGCCTCCACTTCCGGATCACGATCTAGCAAGGGTGTCGAAAGAAAGTGAGTACAGAGGTACTCAGCAAGTTCTAAAAGAATAAAAAGGTGTTTGATGCACTAGCTACGACCATTGATCGGGAAATCTCAGGTCAATGCATGTTTTGCAATCATTTCTTCAAAAGGTTGCTTTTATTATGAAAACTATGCCCGTCGATCTTCACGGAGTTGACTAGAACTTCGTGGAGTTCCTTTCCCGCCGCGTTCGCAGCTCCTTCCCGAACAAGGAGTGACAGCCACAATTTGATACACTCGCAGAGGTGCGTTACTTTTCCCACAAGAGATCTCACCCTTTTTGCCATCCGCAGGGACTTGCCCCCGTTCACACTTCCTTTGGTGTGAGGCCAGTATAAAGATCCAAGCCCACACCGCCTTCCCCGCGATCGCAAACCCACCCTTTTGTCCAACCGTACACCCCCGTAGACTTCTCCCGATAATACGGCTTTACTCACGGTGTACTCCGGACAATCCTTCATAGATCGTAGAGCCATCATCACTAATGGATGGGGATTTAAAAGGCTATCCCAACCTACTGCAGTGCCTCCAACACCCCGCCAGCTCTACCAATCCGTTGGCGTGCAGAAGGGGAAAGATACGACTGGCTTCCCCAGAGCCATTATAGATCTCATGGTCAACGTGGTTTGTACGACGCTAGAATCACTGGACGACATTGGTAATTAATCCTAGGGTGATATAACCCATTGCAATGGAACCTCCACCATATCAACACATACCATGGTTCCATTGCCATCCACATAGTCATATTCATAGTTGGGAAAGTAACATTTCATTTGCGATGCAGGAGTGATAAGTATATAGCTTTGCATTAAAGTAATAGAAAATACTCAAGTTGGTATGAGCAAGGGTGAACTTGCCTGTGGACTGCGAGATAGTGCAGTTCAATGCAGTTGATGGAACCTGGACCTCGGGTTCTGTAAGAAGCATCATTTTCCGGTAAGGACAATGTTATAAAATCCAAATAATGCAATCATGGATGTATTATTTTATGTTGAATCCCTTTCCCCGTGGAGTTATTACAATTTAGGGTTGTATTAAGATTTATGTCTTTGACGGTAATTTACAATTGATTTAAAAGTATATACCATTTTAATTCACACAAAGTACAACAATTCAAAGTAAAACTATTTACTTGGTGATTTCTTTAATCATTCCAAAAATAGTTGAGAGTTATCTCTAGAGTTTTTGGAATAAAAGGAATATAGTATTTTTCTGGGAAAATACTCTTTTACAAAAGCACTGACTTGGAATAATAGAATTTCATTTTGAAATGTTTGAAAATAAGTATTTGAACTTATTTGAGATTTTTCCTTGAATTTTAAATACAAGGAAATAATAATTTTAAATTCCAAGTTATTATTTAAATTCTTAAAATTCATAATTTTGAATTTGTTTCATAAATTCCATTTCATATTTTATTCTTGTTAAGATCTATTTTTCATTCATAAATCCAATTTTTATTGGATTTTTAGAGTTGTTTATGATTTATTAAAATCTGGTAAAGTTTTGATCTTTTATTAAATGTAAAAAGACCAAAATACCCCCTGGACCCATATTGGGCCCAGCCCAATAACCTAAACCCAGGGACGGCCCAATAAGGCTGGTCCCCTTTGGGTTCGGTGGCGCCGAAGCGGCCCACCTCACTCACTCTCACTCGGCCCTCTCACTCACTCGACCTAACCCTAATCTCTGGCGACGCCCGGCGATGGCGTCGCCGCCATGGCCGCCGCCTCGCTCCGGCCATCGCCGTGCTTCCCCGACCTCGCCACCTACCCGATCCGGACCGCCGCGAGACGATCTATCGATCCGTCCGCGTGGTTTCCTCGATTGCTTCCTCTCCCGGCGAATCGCCTCCTCTCTGGATCTCGTGGAGAATCGCCTTGGGCGACTGGGTGATCTCCGACGAGCTCTCGCCCTCGCCGTCGACGTGTGCGCCTCCGAGACCGACCTGGCGCGGGTGCTGCTTGCAGTACCTGTGCCGTCGTCTCCGTGCCGTGTTGCTGTGGTGTTCGTGCTCGTCGGCGTAACGCCGGCGCCTTCCCTGGGTCTTGCAGCTGCTATGGCCGCGCGAGCACTGCCTCGCCATGCCATAGCCTCTGCCACCAGGCGCGTGTAAGTAATCCTCTCCATCTCCTTCTCCTCTTCATGCCTGCGCCTCTCAAGCTACTGTGCTTCTTCTTCCTTCTGGTTCTCATCGCTCCTCGGTGATCCTGTGATCACACAGAGTCTTGCACTTGTTGCCTAAGCTGCCTGTGCTTCCATTTTCTGTAAGCTATGACCAAGTCACCAGTTTCTGGTACTGGCCAATGTTGCCTTGCTTGCTGTACATGCCATTTGTTGCTTGCCTACTGCTCTTAGCATGCTCTGGTCTTGCTATGCTATCCTGTAATTGCTTATGTGCTTGCTATGCTTACTGGCAATCTACACTTGCTTGTTTAGGTGTACTGCTGTGCATCAGTGACACTTGTGAGTGCCAGTGGTGCCTGTGATATGCTTCAGTGCTTCCTCTTGCAAGCCAATGATCCATTGGATCATTCCTTGCTTGTTGGCTAACTTTCCTGTGTAGCTTGGCTTGCTATAATTGACCTATTTGATCAATTGATTATCAGTGATAGCTTACTGGCTAATACTGTGGCTAAATGATTTAATTATCTTTGTGATGCTGATGCTCAAGCATCACTGTGCTGTTGCTTACTTGTGCTGTTGCTTAATAGCATGTTACTGTCAATGCTTAGCATGGATCTGTGATAAATTCATGCTTGGATTACTTAAATTATGATGAACTGCTTATGCAGTGATGATTTAAATGACTTGCTTGTATATGAATTTGCTGTTCATGATTCTTTTACAAGCAATTAAAGTCTGAATCCATTTCTGGATAGTGATGTGATCTATTTGGCTTTCTCTTAATTGGTGCTAAGTGTGATGTGACCTCAGTAGCCTTGCTACTGACTGGTTGCTCACATGGTTGGTTGGATCTTGTTGGCTACTCATCTTTGCTTGCATATTTGGGAATCATATTAAGTATGAATGCCAATATGCTTGCCTGTGAAGAAATCTAGGGTTTCTGATGGTTGCATGCTTAGGATTTGTTGTGTAGTCTTGGCTGCTAATCTTTGCTATCTATCGGTGCTATCTGTGCATGTGATCTAGCTAGTGTGTGCATCTGTGCATGATTTCTAGCTTCTGTGCACATGATCTGTATCTGGATGGTTTCTATCTTAGTAGCTTTTGACTGGCAGTAATCCTTGGTGAAAACCAAGTGATGATCTACCCCTATGAGCATCTGCTCATCCCATGCTTAGTTCATGCATATGATGGATTAGATCCATTGGATCTCTTCCAGGAACTAGGTATACCTTGTTCCAGCTCCTAGAAAGAAATGCTTTGTTGATGCGAGACTTGGGTTTGTGTCACGGCCCTTCACCTCCGGATCTTGGATGATCTTCTCGGGTCACCATGATTTCCGGTGGTTGAGTGGGTGTGTGTGTTGGTTCTGTTCTTGCTCAAGAACAGGATGAATCGTGCTTGTTCTTGCTTCACCCTTACCTCGGTGAATCCTTATCTCGGTCGATCGGTTATGATTTTCTAGGGTTTGTGTCCCTTTTATATGAATCCTACTTCTATCCTTGCATTGACACACAAGCCTGGCTTGCTTGGTGACTAAGCTGATGCATTGCCTTGCTGTGGCTTGCCCAGCACCATCTCTCATATGCTGAAACTTGAGCCCACTGTAGCTGCTCAGTTTTGGTCTGCCTGATCCTATCTTGTGTTGTCCAGGTTTTGGACAAGCACAAGTGTGCGATGACAATGTTCATCGACCAAACTGAATTTCGTGATGTTTTTCACTCTGTCCAAACTGAATTTCTAACACTTAGTATCCTGGCTAGCACTTGTGATTTGTTTTGCAGGTTTTGAAGTTGAATATGACCAGAAGATGTTCTTCAAGCATTTAGTCTAGGTTTTAGTTTAGGAAAATCTTGTAATTCTCTTTTTTTTCATTTCTGTTATTATTGTACATCAATTCTTGTATCAAGAATATTGTAAAGACTATGTATTCTGTGTTGATGATCAATAAAGCTCAAGTTTTTGTTTATGAGCTTTTGGATTTATGTAATGTTTAAATTCTGAATTAAATATTGTATTTAATATTCAATTTGAACTTCAAAGTTGTTTGAATTCATAAGTTGTGTTTTAAATTATGAATTCTACTTTTATATTGTTCAATGCTTATTGTTAAATGTATTAACACTTGTCAAATGAAATCAATTCCCCAAATCATCAAGATACAAAAGAGATCATGTCGAAATTTCCCTAACTCACATTGCCTAACCCTAAGTGCAAAATGAGAGAGAACCTCGATCCCTCTTAGGTTTAGTTGCAATAAGGCGCGAAAATTTCCCCGGTTTTGCAATGAAATGCACATCCCATTTCTAAATCTACCCTTCGTTGTTCCTATGTTCTGGGTTATTACGACTCTCTCCCTTAACATGAAACTTCGTTCCGAAGTTAAGATTGGTACCCGAACATCTCGGGTAAGACTTCCGAGTTCTTCTTCTCGTCTCCCAAGTAGCTTCTCGCTCGGGATGATGTTGCCATTGCACTTTGCAGTATTTGATTGCCCTGTTTCTTAACTTCTTCCATTGTACTTCTAAGATCTTTTCAGGCCTTTCCACATAAGTTAAATCAGATTGCAATTCTATTTCCTCATATGTGATAGGATCCTCCGGTGCCTTCAAACACTTCCCGAGTTGTGATACATGAAATACATTATGAACTTGACTTAGTTGTGCTCGGTAATTCCAACTCAAAAGTCTGTTCCTCGATTCCGACCGATTATCTTAAATGGTCCAATATATCGAGGACTTAACTTTCCTTTCACTCCGAACCTCTTAAGTCCTTTCATTGGGCTAACCTTTAAATATACCATGTCTCCCACTTTCGGTTCCCAATCTCTTCTCTTTAAGTCGGCAGTAACTCTTCTGACGACTCTGAGCTATTTTGAGTCTATCCCGGATCACCTCGATGACTTCTTGTCTCTCCTTGATGTAGTCCGGTGTAAATTCCTTGTTTTCTCCGGTTTCAAACCAACAAATTGGTGATCTACACTTTCTTCCGTACAATGCTTCGTACGGTGCCATTTGAATGCTACTCTGATAACTATTGTTATATGAGAATTCCGCTAAAGGTAAATGATCCTCCCATGAACCTCCAAAGTTCAGAGCACAAGCTCTAAGCATGTCTTCAAGTATCTGATTGGTTCTTTCGGTTTGTCCTCCGGTTTGTGGATGGTATGCTGTACTGAAATCCAATTTGGATCCCAAAGATTCTTGTAGTTGTTTCCATAATGCTGATGTGAAAATCGAACCTCTATCTGAGACTATCTTCTTTGGTACTCCATGTTTACTCACAATTTCCTTCACATAAATATCCACAAGCTTTTCTGCAGTATCCTTTGTGTTTACGGCTATGAAATGAGCACTCTTGGTAAGTCTGTCCACTATTACCCATATCATATCCTTCTTCTTACTAGGTCATTGGTAAACCAAGTAATAAAATCCATTCCGATTTCATCCCATTTCCATTCCGGTATCTCTAGTGGTTTGAGTAATCCCGCAGGACTCGATGTTCTCGCCTTCACTCGTTGACATGTATGACATTTCGAAACATATTGTGCTATTTCTCTTTTCATGTTATTCCACCGTAACATTTCCTTCAAATCCATATACATCTTAGTACTTCCTGGATGTATTGAATAAGGGGTTTCATGTGCTTCCTTTAATATGATTGATTTCACTTCGGATCATCCGGTACACAGATCCTTTTCTGGAAGTATAATGAATCAAAATCCCCTAGATGGAATTCCGATGGTCTTCCTTCACCAATCCTCTTGATTTCCTCTTGGACGAACAAATCATCCGCTTGCTTCCGGATAATCTCATATTTCAAGTCTGAGTACATCTCATCCATAATCCTCATGGTTGCTATACTTCCTTTGGCATCACCTTGAATAAACAGAATCTGAGCATCCTCTAACTCTTTCCGAAGTTCCTTTGGAATTTCCCATTCCGTAGGTTGATTCTCCGTACTCTTTTCGCTTAAGGCATCTCGCTACTACATTAGCCTTGCTCGGGGTATAGTTGATCTTAAGGTCGTAATCCTTAATCAACTCTAACCATCTCTTCGCCTCATGTTTAATTCCTTCGGGTGAAGAAATATTTCAAACTTTTATGATCGGTGTATAACTCACACTTGGATCCGTATAGAAATTGTCTCCAACTCTTCGAGCATACACAACCGCCGCTAACTCTAGATCATGTACTTGGGTAGTTGTGTTCATGGGGTTTCAACTCGCCTTGATCCATAAGCTATTACCTTCCAATCTTGCATCGAACACATCCAAGTCCATTCTTGGAAGCATCACAATACACCGTATAATCCTTTCCTGGTTCGAGAACTGCTAATACCGTGTCTGTGGTTAACTTATCTTTGAGTGTTTGGAAGTCGGCTTCACACTCATCTCGTCCACACAAATGGAGTATTTTTCTTGAGTAACTTGGTCATTGGTCCCGCAATCTTTGAAAATCCCTCTATGAATCTCCGATAATAGCCTCGCCATACCAAGAAATCCTCGTATCTCCTTAGCATTTTTAGGTGATTTCCATTCCAATACGGACCGAACCTTGCTTGGATTCACCGCTATGCCTTCTTTGGTTATGACATGTCCAAGAAATTCAACACTATCTAACCAAAATTTGCACTTGCTGAACTTCGCATATAGCTGATGTTCCCTCAAAGTTTGCAGAACTATCTTCAAATGCTTGGCATGTTCTTCTTTATCTTTGGAATAGATTAAAATATCATCTATGAACACTATCACAAACTTGTCCAAGTACTTCATGAATATCTTGTTCATCAAATTCATGAAAATTGCTGGTGCATTTGTTAGTCCAAATGGTACAACCAAGTATTCATGGTGTCCGTACCTTGATACGAATGCTGTTTTTGGTACATCCTCCTTCTTGATCTTGATTTGATGGTATCCTGACCTTAAATCTATCTTCGAGAAGACTCCCGCTCCTTGAACTTGATCAAAAAGGTCTTGAATTCTAGGTAAAGGATACTTGTTCTTGATAGTTACATTGTTCAAATTTCTGTAATCTCCACACATTCTCTTTCCTCCATCTCTTTTATCCACAAAAATAACTGGTGTGCCCCAAGGTGACACACTTTCTTGAATGAATCCCTTCTGTTCCAGTTCATCTATCTGAGCTTTCAGTTCCACTAACTCCTTTGGCCCCATCTTATATGGTGGTTGTGCTATTGGTGTTGTGCCTGGAATCAGGTCGATTGTGAATTCTATCTCTCTATCGGGTGGCATTCCTGGTAGTTCCTTAGGAAATACATCCTTAAACTCATTCACTACAGGAATATCTTCAATTCTCACCTCCTTCAGACTATTGAGTTCCAATCCAATCTCTAACTCACTGTACTTATCTCCTTGGAACACTATTCGACCTCCGATGGAGTTGCGAAGTGATACCTGTTTTGTCTCCACAGCTAATCACCGCTCCATTTTCTCGTCAACCAATCCATCCCTAGGATGACCGATATGTCCTTCATGGGTATGATGAATAGGTCCGCGAAATACACACGAGTCACATATGGTTAGGACTTGTGCTTCTTTCACGTGGGTTACTAAGATCGTTCCCCCTGCGGATAGAACAGCTTATAGGGGTTTCTAACTTAGAACATCTAAGCCCGAATTTTTCCACAAACTCCAATGCAAGAAATGATGTGGTTGCTCCGAGTATCAAATAATACTTTGCCAGGATGAGTAAGAATGCTTAGCGTACCTAAGACTGTTTGATCCGATTCTTCCGCTTGTTCCAAAGATGTGCAATTCAGCTTTCCATAAGGCTTTCCCCTCTTGTTGTTGTAGTTGTAGTTGTGGTTGTTGTTGTTGTTGTTGTTGTTGTTGCGGTTGTTGTTGTTGTTGTTTCCACCTCGTCCTCCAGAGCTCTGTCCGCTCCAAGACGCCTTGTTTGGACAATCCGGCTTGATGTGTCCTTCCTTCCCACAACCATAACAGATGATCCTGGGTTTCTGACAATCCTTCTGCAAATGACCCTTTAGGCCACAATTGTTGCAGATGACTTGGCTGATTGGATTCGATTCGACCTCCCCGGTTGTATTGATTACCGTAGTAGGTCGATATCGGGGTTTGAAACTCCGATCAGGTATTGGTTTACCGATTGGGTACTTCCTTGGCTCGATACGAGCCCTCTTCCTCCTGTCCTCTTGGACTTGCCGGTAATCATCCTCGAAAGTGATTGCCGAGTCAATCGGTTCCGGAATTCGGCAGTCCGTGCCAACCTCAGCTGCATCTTCATGTATGGATTCATGCCTTTCATGAACCGCTTCTTCCTCTTCTCCTCCGTATCAACATCCTCAGGTGCATACCTGGATAACCTGTTGAAATCCCGAACATACTGCATAATAGGTGCAGTATTCTGTCGTAGTTCTTCAAACTCCCTCTTCTTCAACTCCACCACGCTGTCCGGAACATGGGCATCCCGGAACTTCTTCTTGAACTCCTCCCAGGTGAACACCTTATCAGGAGGGTGTACTGCTACAAGATTCTCCCACCATGACGCTGCTGGTCCTGACAACAGATAAGTGGTATATCCGATCTTCTCCTCATCGTTGCAACCAACGGTTTTCAGCCTTCCTTTCCGTATCGATAAGCCAATCCTCGGCGTCCATTGGTTCTGGAGCTGATGTAAACGGTAGTGGTCTTGCATTTTGAAAGTCTGATAAAGTTACTCCCTTGCCTTCATTACCCCTATCATTAATGACTTGAGTAAAGAAGTCTTGCATGTTCTTGCTTTGACTTTCCTGATAACGCCGCCTATCTTCCTCCATTGCTCTCATATACCGTTGGAAAGTCTGGGTGCATCATTGGGTGTGGTGGTGGTGGTGCATTCTCCGCTCTAGCTGCTCGCATCAGCCTCCTCTTTTTCTCTCTCCTCACGCTCTCGTCGAGCCTCTTCAGTTTCAACTAACGCCATGTCCCCCTAGTCCTGTAACAAAGAGCGATTACTCATAATTACACCATGCAAATGTTTTCTGAGCTCAACTCCTTGCCCAGAACTAGTCACACAATAAAATCAAGAAGCAAATCCAAAACAAACATTTATTATGTATATACACCGTATAGTACATAACACACTCATAAACTTATATTACATGTGGTATATATAAACCACTTATTTGGCTCAAAGCCCAAGCCAACGGGAATTTAAAATACGTTCTATTACAATACCACCTAGATTACTTTATTCATCCTTGGAGCTCTACTCTTCGTCATCATAACTCGCCTCCGCGTACATCCCTGGGGTCCATCCGGTACAGCGGTTTGTCTTCCGGACCCGTCCGGAATGAAGGTCCTTCCAGTAGGTATGTAGTCTGAATCGGACGAAGTGCCGAGACAGAGATCTGTCATGCCAAAGTAGCTGGATAAAGACTCATAGGTATCCCCAGTGGGATACAACTCACCTTCTTTTGCCATCCATGGGGGATTTCTATTCACCTGACCCCTCATCTTCTTCTTCTTCTTTTTCTTGGTTCCAGAACTCTCACCTACTTCGTACTGTGATGGTTTAGATAATCCCATCTCCAAATCTAAAGAAATGGAATCAGTACCTTTCTCTTCCTGCCCGTAGTGTTGGTTAACCCCACCACTCTCATCTCCTGTATCACATGGAATTGGCTCCTCCTCATCACCGAAAGGTTCCCCGAAACGCCAACCCGTCGAGTTCTCGATCGGTGACTCCGGGCAATTTATGTTCCATGAGTGGTCTCCCCATATCCGAGTATCATATGATGCTGACACGTGTGGATAGTGTGGGACAAAGTTGGGTGTAAGTGGATCTTCCTTGGGCAACTGGTCACTCAAATCTACATAGCTGTCTAGGCTAAAGAACGGTGTAGTATGTTGTGGTTGTGCCCTCAAATCATGCATCCGAGCTTGGACTTTATCGTGGTCCGTGAACTCAGCTAGCATGTGGTCAATCTCACCCCTCATTTTCATGTGTAAAAGGTACATCGTGGTCAATAAAGACTTACAGCTATCCATGTGCTGTGCTGCAGCTTCAGGACTTCTGTGTGCTAACACCAAATGATTAAGAGTGGGATCCTCATCTTCCTCGGCATGAGGTATATGAGAAAATTCGGAACATAGGAGTTCTACTGACTTGTGCTGCCTTATCTCAAGGATTGCCTTGAATAGGCCCATATGGTAGGCTGTGGTGATAGTTTTGGCTTCTCCGTATGGCATTATACGACTCATCAGTAGTTTTGTAGGTAGTTGGACCGATACTCTGCACTTGGCTAGGATTTCCCCATCATAGTAAGTATACTTGATAACAGGTATCCGTGGATCACAATGAAGTTCCTTCAGCATCCCACACAGGAGAGCTGTGATTGGTCCATCATAATCACCAAGCCAACCCTCAACCTTCCTCAAAGTCCTCTTAGGAAACGTGTACGCCATTATGGCTGTATACAAAAGCAGAATATTAGTAGTGATAATGCATCATAATAGCTATAATAAAGAATTATCGCACTAAAATATATGGTTTTGCTATTCTCAAGTGAATAACTACCATACTTCTAGAGAATCCTTTACTATTTCTACTAGACTCCTACAGGTTTCTTCCCTATACTAGGTCTTTCCAACCTAAGGTCGCAACATTTGCTCTGATACCAGCCAGCAGTGACCCAAAGCATACCACCGCATGTTGTAGTATACAAGTCGTTGATATGATCTTTGTGAAGGGACTTCTTCACAAATTGCCATATCCCTCAGAGTGGTACAACAGAAACATTGCAGGTCATAACACTCCATACTTTATTACAAACATTGTCTTAACAAGTTGGTATTCTCACAGGTCCTATGAGAACACATTAAGATACTACTTAAGTACGATTACAACTCATAACAATATAAAAGAGAGCTCAACAACTTATTTAGGTAAGTTCTACGTTGCTCGGCTCTATGATGCTAGGGTATGTCACTACTCCTCCACCTCCGTGTCATCTGGTCCGTAGACTATCCCATAGTCTACGCCTTCCACTCCACCGGTAAGATCAGGTTCTTCGTAGACCAGCTCGTAGCTTCCTTCTGGTGCTCCATCGTTGATGGCCTCCACTTCCGGATCACAACCTAGCAAGGGTGTCGAAAGAAAGTGAGTACGGAGGTACTCAGCAAGTTCTAAAAGAATAAAAAGGTGTTTGATGCACTAGCTACGACCATTGATCGGAAATCTCAGGTCAATGCATGTTTTGCAATCATTTCTTCAAAAGGTTGCTTTTATTATGAAAACTATGCCCGTCAGTCTTCACAGGTTGACTAGAACTTCGTGGAGTTCCTTTCCTGCCGCGTTCGCAGTTTCCTTCCCGGAACAAGGAGTGACAGCCACAATTTGATACACTCTGCAGAGGTGCGTTACTTTTCCCACAAGAGATCTCACCCTTTTTGCCATCCGTGAGGACTTGCCCCCGTTCACACTTCCTTTGGTGTGAGGCCAGGTATAAAGATCCAAGCCCACACCGCCTTCCCCGCGACTGCAAACCCACCCTTTTGTCCAACCGTACACCCCCAGTAGACTTCTCCCGATAATACGGCTTTACTCACGGTGTACTCCGGACAATCCTTCATAGATCGTAGAGCCATCATCACTAATGGATGGGGATTTAAAAGGCTATCCCAACCTACGGCAGTGCCTCCAACACCCCGCCAGCTCTACCAATCCGTTGGCGTGCAGAAGGGAAAGATACGACCGGCTTCCCCGCAGCCATTATAGATCTCATGGTCAACGCGGTTTGTACGGCGCTAGAATCACTGGACGGCATTGGTAATTAATCCTAGGGTGATATAACCCATTGCAATGGAACCTCCACCATATCAACACATACCATGGTTCCATTGACATCCACATAGTCATATTCATAGTTGGGAAAGTAACATTTCATTTGCGATGCAGGAGTGATAAGTATATAGCTTTGCATTAAAGTAATAGAAAATACTCAAGTTGGTATGAGCAAGGGTGAACTTGCCTCGTGGACTGCGAGATAGTGCGGTTCAATGCGATTGATGGAACCTGGACCTCGGGTTCTCGTAAGAAGCATCATTGTTCGGTAAGGACAATGTTATAAAATCCAAATAATGCAATCATGGATGTATTATTTTATGTTGAATCCCTTTCCCCGTGGAGTTATTACAATTTAGGGTTGTATTAAGATTTATGTCTTTGACGTGTAATTTACAATTGATTTAAAAGTATATACCATTTTAATTCACACAAAGTACAACAATTCAAAGTAAAACTATTTACTTGGTGATTTCTTTAATCATTCCAAAAATAGTTGAGAGTTATCTCTAGAGTTTTTGGAATAAAAGGAATATAGTATTTTTCTGGGAAAATACTCTTTTACAAAAGAAATGACTTGGAATAATAGAATTTCATTTTGAAATGTTTGAAAATAAGTATTTGAACTTATTTGAGATTTTTCCTTGAATTTTAAATACAAGGAAATAATAATTTTAAATTCCAAGTTATTATTTAAATTCTTAAAATTCATAATTTTGAATTTGTTTCATAAATTCCATTTCATATTTTATTCTTGTTAAGATCTATTTTTCATTCATAAATCCAATTTTTATTGGATTTTTAGAGTTGTTTATGATTTATTAAAATCTGGTAAAGTTTTGATCTTTTATTAAATGTAAAAAGACCAAAATACCCCCTGGACCCATATTGGGCCCAGCCCAATAACCTAAACCCAGGGACGGCCCAATAAGGCTGGTCCCCTTTTGGGTTCGGTGGCGCCGAAGCGGCCCACCTCACTCACTCTCACTCGGCCCTCTCACTCACTCGACCTAACCCTAATCTCTGGCGACGCCCTGGCGATGGCGTCGCCGCCATGGCCGCCGCCTCGCTCCGGCCATCGCCGTGCTTCCCTGACCTCGCCACCTACCTGATCTGGACCGCCGCGAGACGATCTATCGATCTGTCCGCGTGGTTTCCTCGATTGCTTCCTCTCCGGCGAATCGCCTCCTCTCGGATCTCGTGGAGAATCGCCTTGGCGACCGGGTGATCTCCGACGAGCTCTCGCCCTCGCCGTCGACGTGTGCGCCTCCGAGACCGACCTGGCGCGGGTGCCGCTTGCGGCACTCGTGCCGTCGTCTCCGTGTCGTGTTGCCGTGGTGTTCGTGCTCGTCGGCGTAACGCCGGCGCCTTCCTCGGGTCTTGCAGCTGCTATGGCCGCGCGAGCACTGCCTCGCCATGCCATAGCCTCTGCCACCAGGCGCGTGTAAGTAATCCTCTCCATCTCCTTCTCCTCTTCATGCCTGCGCCTCTCAAGCTACTGTGCTTCTTCTTCCTTCTGTTCTACTGCTCCCTGGTGATCCTGTGATCACACAGAGTCTTGCACTTGTTGCCTAAGCTGCCTGTGCTTCCATTTTCTGTAAGCTATGACCAAGTCACCGGTTTCGGTACCGGCCAATGTTGCCTTGCTTGTCTGTACATGCCATTTGTTGCTTGCCTACTTGCTCTTAGCATGCTCTGGTCTTGCTATGCTATCCTGTAATTGCTTATGTGCTTGCTATGCTTATCGGCAATCTACACTTGCTTGTTTAGGTGTACTCGCTGTGCATCAGTGACACTTGTGAGTGCCAGTGGTGCCTGTGATATGCTTCGATGCTTCCTTCGCAAGCCAATGATCCATTGGATCATTCCTTGCTTGTTGGCTAACTTTCCGTGTAGCTTGGCTTCCTATAATTGACCTATTTGATCAATTGATTATCAGTGATAGCTATCGGCTAATATCGTGGCTAAATGATTTAATTATCTTTGTGATGCCGATGCTCAAGCATCACTGTGCTGTTGCTTAATTGTGCTCGTTGCTTAATAGCATGTTATCATCAATGCTTAGCATGGATCTGTGATAAATTCATGCTTGGATTACTTAAATTATGATGAACTCGCTTATGCAAGTGATGATTTAAATGACTTGCTTGTATATGAATTTGCTGTTCATGATTCTTTTACAAGCAATTAAAGTCCGAATCCATTTCTGGATAGTGATGTGATCTATTTGGCTTTCTCTTAATTGGTGCTAAGTGTGATGTGACCTCAGTAGCCTTGCTACCGATCGGTTGCTCACATGGTTGGTTGGATCTTGTTGGCTACTCATCTTTGCTTGCATATCTGGGAATCATATTAAGTATGAATGCCAATATGCTTGCCTGTGAAGAAATCTAGGGTTTCTGATGGTTGCATGCTTAGGATTTTCTGTGTAGTCTTGGTTGCTAATCTTTGCTATCTACTGGTGCTATCTGTGCATGTGATCTAGCTAGTGTGTGCATCTGTGCATGATTTCTAGCTTCTGTGCACATGATCTGTATCTGGATGGTTTCTATCTTAGTAGCTTTTGACTGATAGTAATCCTTGGTGAAAACCAAGTGATGATCTACCCCTATGAGCATCTGCTCATCCCATGCTTAGTTCATGCATATGATGGATTAGATCCATTGGATCTCTTCCAGGAACTAGGTATACCTTGTTCCAGCCTCCTAGAAAGAAATGCTTTGTTGATGCAGACTTGGGTTTGTGTCACAGCCCTTCACCTCCAGATCTTGGATGATCTTCTCAGGTCACCATGATTTCTGGTGGTTGAGTGGGTGTGTGTGTTGGTTCTGTTCTTGCTCAAGAACAGGATGAACTGTGCTTGTTCTTGCTTCACCCTTACCTGGTGAATCCTTATCTGGTCGACTGGTTATGATTTTCTAGGGTTTGTGTCCCTTTTATATGAATCCTACTTCTATCCTTGCATTGACACACAAGCCTGGCTTGCTTGGTGACTAAGCTGATGCATTGCCTTGCTCGTGGCTTGCCCGAGCACCATCTCTCATATGTCTGAAACTTGAGCCCACTCGTAGCTGCTCGGCTTTGGTCCGCTTTGATCCTATCTTGTGCTTGTCCGGGTTTTGGACAAGCACAAGTGTGCGATGACAATGTTCACTCGACCAAACTGAATTTCGTGATGTTTTTCACTCTGTCCAAACTGAATTTCTAACACTTAGTATCCTGGCTAGCACTTGTGATTTGTTTTGCAGGTTTTGAAGTTGAATATGACCAGAAGATGTTCTTCAAGCATTTAGTCTAGGTTTTAGTTTAGGAAAATCTTGTAATTCTCTTTTTTCATTTACGTTATTATTGTACATCAATTCTTGTATCAAGAATATTGTAAAGACTATGTATTCTGTGTTGATGATCAATAAAGCTCAAGTTTTTGTTTATGAGCTTTTGGATTTATGTAATGTTTAAATTCTGAATTAAATATTGTATTTAATATTCAATTTGAACTTCAAAGTTGTTTGAATTCATAAGTTGTGTTTTAAATTATGAATTCTACTTTTATATTGTTCAATGCTTATTGTTAAATGTATTAACACTTGTCAAATGAAATCAATTCCCCAAATCATCAAGATACAAAAGAGATCATGTCGAAATTTCCCTAACTCACATTGTCTAACCCTAAGTGCAAAATGAGAGAGAACCTCGATCCCTCTTAGGTTTAGTTGCAATAAGGCGCGAAAATTTCCCCCGTTTTGCAATGAAATGCACATCCCATTTCTAAATCTACCCTTCGTTGTTCCTATGTTCTGGGTTATTACATCTGCGCGAGGCGCGGCCCCATCTCGCTAGGCAGTCCCACGGAGTACAACTTCTTCGTCTACCATGCCCCCACCAATGTCCACGAATCCCCCAGGCTAGGGCTGCTTCCCCACCCGGAGCCCGACCTGTTTCCATGGGACAAATACTGCTACTTCACTCGGGGCGAGGTTGGCATCCTCCGCTACCGCACCAGGAGCCACACACCCCCCTTCATCATCACCTACACTACTCCCAAAAACGACGAATGCGATGCCTACAAAATCGCCACGATTTACACCCGAATCGAGGAATCAGGGATCATCACGGACTACGACCTCTTCATCTACGATTCCAAGACTGGGGCTTGGACCCGCAACGCTACTGTTTTTCCGCAGGAGCCTCCTCGACATTTTAGTTCCGACAGGGTCGTCACCATCGCCGGCACCATGGTCTGGGTCGACCTATCGCAGGGCGTGATCCTCTGCGACTTGCAGCACACGCCGCCTCAGGAGGAGGAAAGCACCGGGGAAGGGCGCCCGAGGCAGCTTCGCTACATCCCGCTGCCCAAGTCGGTGCGGCCACTAGGCCCGCGCAAAACCCCGTCCTTCTCCCGGGATGTCGCCGTCGTTGATGGCCGTGTCAAGTTCGTCGCCCTTGAGATCGACAGAAGCTGCCCTGGCCGGTGGACCTCTTCTACGTGGAGCATGTCGGTTGGCGATTCAGAGTTTCAAAAGGACGGGGAGGTGAAATCTGCTGATATTGCCCCCTCCGATGCGTTGGATCTTGGGTCTTTCTTTGTTGTACACCCGACTCTCAGCTCCCACTGTGGCGATATTCTCTACCTCATGGCCAAGGCTAGCCTATATGCACTTGACCGCGAGTCGATCGTGATTGCTGTTAACATGAAGAACATGAAGGTGGGGCGAGTTGCGAAGTACACCATGCAAAGAACAGGCTGCATGATCTTCGCCTACATGCACACTACCATCTCCAAGTATCTCGCTCTACCACGAGGTACACTCTGCTTTTTAACTATATACTGAATCCTTTTAAACTTGATATGGGTCTGCTAGTACAAGAGCATTTATACGTGGTGCAGCTAGTGCAAACTCATATACTAGTTTGACATCGAACCCCCTGTTGAGTTTTGAAGATCACAACGATTTAATTCCTCCAGTTAACAATGAAAAATACTTGCCAAAATATCTATTAGGAAGCTCCTAGAAACTACGATTTGCTGTAGTCTACAAGGCTGTGCATTGTTAATATTGATAGCTCAACTTCGTTCTTTTTCACACCTAAGCAACTTATGGCTGCATTCCTCATTTCCTCTGCAGATTCAAAGGGTAACATGAAACGACGAGGGCAGATCTTGCTGCGATCCTTTCACAAGAAGCCGCATGTGATTACTTTCATGTCCGGGCATGGCGACGACCAAGTGGAAGGAGCGGGTGATCACATGTACGATCTGCCATCGATGAGCGAAGATGAGGATAATATGGACTTGGGATAAGTCGTTGGCTGTATGGCGCTGCTTTTTCATAAGCTCTGAATATGGTAACAAGAAAAAATGGTATTATTGTGATGGCACACGCACAAGGGGAATCCTGCGCTATTGCCCAGATAAAGTACCTCATCTTTGAAAAGCTATATGGATCCTTCTTGTGAAAAGACTTACTTAAGCAAGTTGATAATTTCAGAGGAGTTTCAGTGGTTAAACCGGGTGTTGGTAATACTTTCCTTTTTTGGGAAGATAAGTGGGTTCTATCTGATGCTGTTCATCCACTTAAGTGTTGAGATGTCCTAGAATATTCTCATTTGTTCGGAATGTTAATCTTTTGGCTGCTCAAGTCTATGCTCATTCAGAGTTTCTCGATTTATTCCATTTGCCTCTGACCATATTCGCTTTTGAAGAGCTGCCGGAGCTAAAGGATCTGTTGAGTTCTAACCATTCGAGTAGTGATCAAATGGATGTATGGGTATACAATTGGGGAGATAAATATATCTTAGCAAAGTTCTATGCAAAAAATCACAAGCATCTTACAATCCCCAATTTTTTTCACTGGCTTTGTAAATCTAGCTACATGATGAAAACTGAAGTTTTCAACTGACTTCAAAGGCGACATTGGCATGTCACGGATGATACACACCGTGTTTGTGTCCTACCCGAGCTTATGAAGACAAATTTCATTTATTTTCAACTGTAATTTCAGTCGACGTATTTTGAAGTATATTCAAATTGAGTGGCCTAATAGTGATGATCTGCAAATTGTTATTGCTGGTGCTAGAAGGAGTTTCGCCAAGGAATTCTTCATGGAAGTTCTTATAACAGCATGTTGGCACATTTGGCTTAGGAGGAATGGGCGACTTTTGCTAGTTGGAGTTATAATTTCATACATGATATGTCCATGCTTAGGCCTATATATGATGAAGTCCAAATACCATGATGATCTTATGACATGGATAACTTCTCTTCCATAACCTTGTAGAGTTTCTAGGTAGGTGCATAGTTTTATTTCTTTGGAGACTTCTTGTAATTTCAGTTTAATATAATGAATTTGTTGGTTTTTTTTTGCCTCGTAGTCCAGAGTAAAAAATATATATAACGCGTAGACGGTGTTTTCTGGCTCTTTTCTTGTGTTGACTGTTGTGAAATCCGTACTATCAAGAGGGGGGGGGGGATTGGTTGGAGAAATCAAGTTCACGTGCACATACCCCAAATGCACCTCCACAACCATCATACTCTTGGTCGAGAGAATTCCACAAAATATATTTGTTGCATTCTTCTCTACTTACCCAGTTGTACCGGCGTATCAAGCGGTTGTAGCGCCTACCTCCTAGTTGCGAGTTGTGACAATATAGTTGGGCGCGCTAGCAATAAAGTCAACTCGGTAGCGCAAGGGATACTTCCGCTCACCTTTGGGAGCGGTAGTACCGGTCTCACTACATGTCCAGTACCTCGTAAGCTATTTATAAGTGCATAAAACGGTACGGTACCCCCATACCAGATCGACGGTAGCTTGGAAGTACTGGACTTTCTAATTTTATTGAGTTTATCCTGTACTACCGCTGGTGTGCCCAGTAGTGTTGCCTAGCACATATCAATGATGCCTGTGACGAAGGGATCGAAGAAGCGGTAGTACCGCTTATGTCGTAGACGGAACAATTAGATTTTGAAGGACCTTATAAAAGGGAGAGCTTCCTCCCCAAGAGCTCTCTCTTGGTTTCTCCTCTCTCCTTCATTAATTCAGGTACTTAATAGTCCTGGATCTCTCTACCTACCCACTCAAATCATCTCGTACCACGGGGGGAGGGGTAGGGGTGTGGGGGTGGGGGGAGGCTGTGCCCCCCGGTGTCCCTATAGGGCATGGAGTTACTATCATAACAACTATGCATAACAATAATGTTAGTATTTAGTTCATCATTAGGGAAACATTAAACGTAAACTGATCATGCCTTAGAGCACCTAAAAAAGAATATGAGATTAACTTAGAGGTAATTGGAGGATTCTCGTGCCTAGTCGATGCAAACATGGTGTAGCCCATGCCGTGGTTAATGAAGATGATCTACACTTCGATGTAGTCGTCCAGAACGCCGGCGGCACACCTCTCTTTGGGATGGCCGTCGGTGGGAATAGTCTTCCCGTCACTTCTGGCCTCCCTAGATCGGTAGGGTGAGGGTATATCGTGGAGCAGTTGTAGCAGATCGTGAACTAGTCGTCATACATTGCTACATGCGTCCTCCCTTATATATGGTCTAGTGTGACAGGGGACAAAAACCACCTGTTGATTATCGATGCCCCCGATCAGGGCGTGTATGAGAAAAAGTCGCCTAGGTGAAAAGATCCCGGACATTGGTCCTATGGGCCCCACTTTAATCTGGCATTATGCTTTTGATTTTTTCTCTTTTATCTATTAAACTAACAGATCAACGCAACATTCTCTCATTTGATCGTTAGTTTTAACCTCATTCGTCCATTCTCAATAGGAATGATTAACCAAAGTGAGCTGTTACAACGGCTAATGAAATGCTATTGAACCTCAACACTTATGGCATAACAACCTATCTCGAAATGGACAACATTTTACTTATTGTGAGTGATTCATTTAGTGGTCCATTTATTTCAGAATCATTTGGCTTCGAGTAATCTTATGCCAGCAACATGCTCATAAAGATACTAGGTAGTAAGCCTTTCGTTAACGGATCCACAAAAAAACATACAAATCATATTTATCATGGATTCTATCTTTCACAATATTAAATGTATTATCAATGTTCTTGGCAACACCATTTGACTTTGTTGTTACTCACATTGAAGATACTCGCATAGAAGACCGTGTGTTCATATTGCAGTAAGTGGTTTTGAAATGTTGTATACCACCTTAATTTCCGGAATAACTTTTGACATACAACCTTCCATATAGCCTCTTAACATGCCACATAATTTGTTGCATCATTTAATGATGCCATATTTGTCATTTTGGAGCTTTTCCACGATATAACTCCATAGGCGAGGGTGATGATGTGACATGACGTGGAAATCTTAATATCCACACACGTCGCAAAACCAATATCTGAACAAGCCACACAATAAAAGGTTACCATAACATCATATTAATGAGCATGCAAACTTTATTGCCATGCATGTGCTGAAAGACCTTTTGATATCTTTAAAATTGTTGTTTATTTGCCAATTATCCCGATCGTAAATAGGGCATATTCATTCTCGAATACATATGTTGCTTCTGACAACTGAAGCATAATGAACCGACATTATCCGATCAGTTCAGAATGGTTCCTTGGATAATTAAATGCCCCCTTATCGACCTTAACTTTAGTAGCAGGTGAGAGGAAGTACTGGTGCATAATATTTTTTCTTTCGTAATCCATGAACGTATGTCATCATAATAGAAACGTATACTTATTTTGGACATATATCTTGGTGAACATACAGAAAGTATTAATCATTACCAAGATCATTTATATCATACTTGGAAGATTGTAATCTCTTGGATAGCCAATAAGATTCAATTTACATAAAGTAGTGAAGCTTACTCCCCTTCGTCTTGAGGTACTATTGTAACATTTTTTGTTTGATCCTTTCAAGATTTTCTCAGAGTCGTATTTAATTTTGTAGAGCCATATATGGCCTACCATTATTTAATCCATTCAGGAAACTTTACTAAGTTTTATACATCACTAAAGCTCATAATATTCATCCTACATGGCTAAAAGCCACTAAGATGAATTTTCACACACATTGTTTATCACAGGAAAATGGTTGAGACTCAACACAAGTGTTGCATTAGAGATTGCATAACTCTCAACCTACTTGATGCATATGAATAAAGATCTAATGGAATTCTCCTAAATATTTATGCTCATAAGTTCTAGATTCCTGATGATCAATTTACTTTGGAGAACATGGCTCCAAAACTTTATAACATTTCATTTAAGTTCTAAATCAGAACACCGTTAGACAGAAGGTGGAAAAGAACTTGATGAAATGTGGCACCTGATTATAAACGATGTTTGTCAGAATTACAATTATAAGCCACATGGTATCGAGAAACTCGCCACTTAAGTAAAGCATGGCACATGATTATTATAAACGATGTTGGTCAGAAATACAATCAAACCTCATGCTACATCATAATTGACATTATACTCACAAACTTGTAACTTTATCATTCGTATGTAATTCATATGGTCATAAGGGAGTAAGTACACATTATCATCAATACAAGGAGTTAGAACATTAGTGTGATTTTTACTGGCCCTCCAAATAAGACTTCTCAGTGGTTCCATCTTACTCAGAGAACGAACAAACACGTTCATCATTGTAGTGTAAGAAAAGAGAATGCCATATCCCATATTAAGAGAGACAATCCATTCCCCCTTCGAAATATGTAAACTTGACCACAATTTCGACGATGTCTCATTATTCAGTTCTCTTACATCTTAATTGTGCCATAGCACACATCAGTATTACAAATTATTCATTCACAAAGGACCTAATTTTCTCACCGGATGGAGAGACCTACATCATATGATGGCATTATGAAGAACAATTTGTTCATATGAAGAACCAAAATGTCTTTGAATGCTTTAGTCTTTATTGTCCTGATAGCAAAACCCTTGTACATTACCGAAAAATGGATATCGTCTTTATGAGCATCATTACAAAATACCAAAGGTGAATAAAACTTGCAATAATCGGAATCAAAACAAGTTTATTTGTTGCTCTAATCTGTATCACCGTTGGGCTGAAAATAGAAAAGAACCTTATTATCCAAAACCAACATATGACAATAATCAACGCTGGTCAGAGTATTGTCATATACCATGATAACATTTGATCATAAAATATCGGTAATAAAAATTTCTCGTTGGTCCGTTTTAACTAGAGAAATGTAGAACCACATCATGATCAGTAAGAGCATCTCCACCAGCGTGCCCCATATAGTCGCTGGCAGGGGCGCTGGCACTATCGTATGGGGCGCGCTGGCACTGTCGTATGGGGCGCGCCGGCACAACATCCTCCATTTGGGGGAGCTGCTCCCACACCGGCGCGCCCCATACGACAGCCCCAATAGATGATTTAAATTAGAAACTCAAACAAAAGCATAGAAATTTGAATAAGTTTATGAATTTAAAGTTTGAGCCAACACACGGCCACCAAATTCGAATATGTTTTCGAATATGAAGTTTGGGCCAATATACGGCCACCAAATCGCCGTCTCCGGCGCAAAAAAAGGCTTCCAAGCCAGCTGATCAGATGAACGAGGTCAAGGGCGGCTCAACCTCGACGACTTCCTCATCGGCATCGAGGCCCGGCGGCAGCTCCGTCGCTACAACAGGATCCACAGTCGTCGGGGGAGGCATGATGTCGACGGTGCCGGTGGAGAGTTGAACATGGAGGGTGCTGGCGGAGACATGAACGTGGAGGGTGCCGGCGGAGACATGAACGTGGAGGGTGCCGAGGGAGACGCCGACGCAGCTCGCGCCACCATCACCTCTTGGCCGATGCGCTCGCGGTACATCTCGTTCCACGCCCGCGCCAACGGGTCCATCTTCTCCATGTCGGCCATCAAGATCTTGGATTCTTGAGACATCTTGGCCAACGAAAGCTGTGTCGCTTCGTTGGTGGCCTTCATGGCAGAGGCGTGAGCTCCCTCTCAAACTCGATCTTCATATCTTGCTTGTCGAGAATTTCCTTCCACACGACGGCGGCCCTATCCGCCGCTTTCTTGTTCTCCACCGAGAATGAGGTGATCATCTTCTCAACGGAGGCGTCTATGGCTGCCAATACCGGCCAACATTCCTCTCGGCCTTGGCCTTCTTGTTGCCAATGGGGCGCCCGGTGGAGGCGCCGACTGGATCGACTGGCCCACCTTCATTAGAGTGTGGAGGAGGTCGTCCGATTTATTGCAACCTTGTAGCTTGTTGAAGCAATGCATGAAGAGGAAGTCTTTGTCATCGTGTTGAACTTGTACATGTCGAGGGGTTGGAGCATCTAACAATACATGATGCAAAACAAGATATGGAACAAGATGGATCATCAAATAGATACACTGTAATGCATTATGAACAAGATGGGCGTAGATCATACCCAATCCACCGTCGTCTTGCCGCTCTCCTTCCGGCCCTTAATCTTCTCATAGTAGCCATGGAACTTGCTACACGCTGCTTTGATCATGTTCCAACGGTGGGAGAGGGTGCCCTCGTCCCGGTGCATGTTGATGGCGGCGTACTCACCATAGTTCTTCTTCTCGTTGAAGCAATCGAGGATGCGCTTGTAGTACTTGCCTCCGGTTTGGTTGGCGCCGGTGATGGGGCAAAAGCTCACTTGATTCCATGCCTCGATGAGACATTCATCCTCCAAAGACCTCCACCTCGGACCACGAGTGCCGCCGGAATGCATGCGCGTCGTCGTCCTCATCGTGGTCATGCCGGTTTCGGCGTTGATCAGCTCCTCCTGGACCTCCTCCTCACCTTCGTCCTCCTCGAACTCTTCTTCATACTCGTCGACAGGGGGTTCGTAGGCATGGCCGCGTATGAAGCCATTGAGGATCTCCTCCCCGGCGGCAATCTACACAACAAGTTACCTACTTTTAGTCGCAGCCAGTGTCTACAATGCACATAACACATAAAAAGTAAGAAAACGCACCTCGTCCTCGCCCATGGACACGCTGGACGCGCTGCAGAACTCCTGGTGGATGCTCCCGCCCTCGTCGGGGAAGAGGTGGCGGGGAAGGCCGGTGCCGTCTGTCACGTGGCCCTAGCATGTACAAACATGGCCTCGGAACACGGAATACCAAAAGGTAAAGCATGAGTCATATGAATGATATGATGAACATGTTGATTGTTCGCCTTGAAGCCTCATCTTCTCTCGTGAAGATCGGACTTTGTGTAGTGGATTTGGTTCGTGTAATCACTAAGGCAACATGAGGGATGTTGTTTTGAGTGGGAGTTCACCTAGTTAATTTAAGAATTAAAATTGAACTCAATTTATCATAAACGTAGTCTAAATTCTTTGCAAATATGTGGTAGATCATGGCAGCCCGTACATCAACTTTAATTCGTTCCTAGAGAAAGTAAAACTGAAAAACAATGGAAGCAACTTTACAGACTGGTTCCGTAACATGAGGATTATCCTCATTGCTGGACAGCTGACCTATGTGCTTGATGCACCGCTAGGTGACCCACCTGCAAAAACTGCTCCCGATGAGGTAAAAAATGTTTACCTCACTCGGAAGAATCCTCCACAATTCAGTGTGCCATCATGTACGGTTTAGAATCAGAGCTTCAGAAGCGCTTTGAGAACCATGACCCTCATGATATAATCACCGAGCTCAAAATCATATTTGAAACTCATGCAGACGTGTATAGCTATGAAACCTCTGAGCAGTTCTGTAATTGTAAGATGGGAGAGGGCCGCTCCGTTAGAGAGAACGTGCTCAAAATGTCTGGGCACGCGAAGAAGCTCCAAGATTTGGGAATAACGATTCCTAATGCGTTGGGGATTCATCGTGTCCTCCAATCACTACTACCTAGTTGCAAGAACTTCGTGATGAACTACAATGTGCAGTGCATGAACAAGATGTTGCCCAAACTCTTCTCAATGATGAAAACTGTTGAAGTGGACATAAAGAAAGAGCACCAAGTGTTAATGGTCAATAAGCCCACCAATTTCAAGAAGCAGGGCAAGCCTAAGGAAAAGGGCAACTTCAAGAAGGGCGTCAAGAAAGCTGATGCGCCTCCTAAGAAGCCCAAGGCTGGCCCCAAACCTGATACTGTGTGCTATTACTGCAAGGGCGATGGGCACTGGAAGCGGAACTGCTCCAAGTACCTCGTAGATCTGAAGAGCGGCAACATCAATAAGAAAGGTATATTCGATATACATGTTATTGATGTGTATATTACTAATAATCGTAGTAGTCCCTGGGTATTTGATACTAGTCCGGTTGCTCACATTCGTAACTCGAAATAAGAGCTGTGGAATAAACGAAGAATAGTGAGGGACGAGGTCACAATGCACATTGGAAATGGCTCCAAGGTTGATGTGATCGCCGTCGGGACGCTCCCTCTTCATGTAACTTCATGATTAATTTTAAATCTAAGTAATTATTATCTGGTGCCTGCGTTAAGCATGAACATTATATCTGGATCTTGTTTATTGCAAGACGATTATTCATTCAAGTCCAAGAATAATGGTTGTTCAATTTATATGAATAATATCTTTTAGGGATTTCTATTTTCGTGCCCTCGGGTACTTAGTTGTACTTAGTTTACCCCAGCTCCTTAGTTTTTCCTCAGTTTCCCCAAAGCCCTTGTCTGAAACCCTCACAAGGAGCTCGGACGGGAGGAATCCCGTTCAGTTGACCGTTCCGTGCTGACGAGTGGGGCCGCGTCATGTGGGGCCGCGTTGTGTGGGGCTGGTAGAAAGGGACCGCGTGGGACATGACGAGACCGTGTTTGGTCATACGAGCGAAGCGGGGGCCGTAGCGTGTGGGGCCGTAGCGTGTGGAGCCGTGTGGGTCCGGGACGTGAGCACGAGTGATTTCTGTCTCTTTCGCCCAGATTAGCAGTTTTCAATGCACCTTTTTCCTCTCTCTCGCTCGATCTCATTCATTCCTGATTGCCCAAATTGGTAGCAAATGTAGAGCAGCTTCTCCTTCTATTTTTTAATGCCATTCATTTCTTTATGCCTTCGTTTTTACCCAATCAGATAGGAAATCTAGGGCACAAATCTAGAGAAAATATAGGATAAGCTGCATACAGCAGCCAACATAGCATAGATATATTCTCGACAGATCCAATAGTACTACCGATAGATCCAACATAAGCTACATTTTACATGAATTTAAGCTGCTCTACAGAAAGAGCAGTCACATACAGAGAGTGCAGTAGGCACGTTCAACGCCTCCACGTAGTGCCTGTGCCTCGCTTGGAGGCTGCGCAGGTGAATCCCAAGTGCTTTGTGTTGGGCCATGAACGCATGCACGTTCACGGTCGTTCCAACTCTAGCGCCATATCTGCCAATGGATTCTGCATGGTTCACCAGGCAGTTGAAGTCGATGGCCCGGAGCTTCCTGTTGCAGAAGGGGCACCTGTAAATGCCTCGAGCAAAGTGGCCATCGTAATTTCCGGAATAACTTTTGACATACAACCTTCCATATAGCCTCTTAACATGCCACATAATTTGTTGCATCATTTAATGATGCCATATTTGTCATTTTGGAGCTTTTCCACGATATAACTCCATAGACGAGGGTGATGATGTGACATGACGTGGAAATCTTAATATCCACACACGTCGCAAAACCAATATCTGAACAAGTCACACAATAAAAGGTTACTATACATCATATTAATGAGCATGCAAACTTTATTGCCATGCATGTGCTGAAAGACCTTTTGATATCTTTAAATTTTTTGTTTATTTGCCAATTATCCCGATCGTAAATAGGGCATATTCATTCTCGAATACATATGTTGCTTCTGACAACTGAAGCATAATGAACCGACATTATCCGATCAGTTTAGAATGGTTCCTTGGATAAGTAAATGTCCCCCGTATCGACCTTAACTTTAGTAGCAGGTGAGAGGAAGTACTGGTGCATAATATTTTTTCTTTCGTACACCATCATCGTATGTCATCATAATAGAAACGTATACTTATTTTGGACATATATCTTGGTGAACATACAGAAAGTATTAATCATTACCAAGATCATTTATATCATACTTGGAAGATTGTAATCTCTTGGATAGCCAATACGATTCAATTTACATAAAGTAGTGAAGCTTACTCCCCTTCGTTTTGAGGTACTATTGTAACATTTTTTGTTTGATCCTTTCAAGATTTTCTCAGAGTCGTATTTAATTTTGTAGATCCATATATGGCCTACCATTATTTAATCCATTCAGGAAACTTTACTAAGTTTTATACATCACTAAAGCTCATAATATTCATCCTACATGGCTAAAAACCACTAAGATGAATTTTCACACACATTGTTTATCAAAAGAAAATGGTTGAGACTCAACACAAGTGTTGCATTAGAGATTGCATAACTCTCAACCTACTTGATGCATATGAATAAAGATCTAATGGAATTCTCCTAAATATTTATGCTCATAAGTTCTAGATTCCTGATGATCAATTTACTTTGGAGAACATGGCTCCAAAACTTTATAACATTTCATTTCAATTCTAAATCAGAACACCGTTAGACAGAAGGTGGAAAAGAACTTGATGAAATGTGGCACATGATTATAAACGATGTTGGTCAAAATTACAATTATAAGCCACATGGTATCGAGAAACTCGCCACTTAAGTAAAGCATGGCACATGATTATTATAAACGATGTTGGTCAGAAATACAATCAAACCACATGCTACATCATAATTGACATTATACTCACAAACTTGTAACTTTATCATTCGTATGTAATTCATATGGTCATAAGGGAGTAAGTACACATTATCATCAATACAAGGAGTTAGAACATTAGTGTGATTTTTATTGGCCCTCCAAATAATACTTCTCAGTGGTTCCATCTTACTCAGAGAACGAACAAACACGTTCATCATTGTAGTGTAAGAAAAGAGAATGCCATATCCCATATTAAGAGAGACAATCCATTCCCCCTTCGAAATATGTAAACTTGACCACAATTTCGACGATGTCTCATTATTCAGTTCTCTTACATCTTAATTGTGCCATAGCACACATCGGTATTACAAATTATTCATTCACAAAGGACCTAATTTTCTCACCGGATGGAGAGACCTACATCATATGATGGCATTATGAAGAACAATTTGTTCATATGAAGAACCAAAATGTCTTTGAATGCTTTAGTCTTTATTGTCCAGATAGCAAAACCCTTGTACATTACCGAAAAATGGATATCGTCTTTATGAGCATCATTACAAAATATCAAAGGTGAATAAAACTTGCAATAACCGGAATCAAAACAAGTTTATTTGTTGCTCTAATCTGTATCACCGTTGGGCTGAAAATAGAAAATAACCTTATTATCCAAAACCAACATATGATAATAATCAACGCTGGTCAGAGTATTGTCATATACCATAATAACATTTGATCATAAAATATCGCTAATCAAAATTTCTCGTTGGTCCGTTTTAACTAGAGAAATGTAGAACCACATCATGATCAGTAAGAGCATCTTCACCGGCGCGCCCCATATAGTCGCTGGCAGGGGCGCTAGCACTATCGTATGGGGCGCGCAGGCACTATCGTATGGGGCGCGCCGACACAGCATCCTCCATTTGGGGGAGCTGCTCCCACACCGGCGTGCCCCATACGACAGCCCCAATAGATGATTTAAATTAGAAACTCAAACAAAAGCATAGAAATTCGAATAAGTTTATGAATTTAAAGTTTGAGCCAACACACGGCCACCAAATTTGAATATGTTTTCGAATATGAAGTTTGGCCAACATACGGCCACCAAATCGCCGTCTCCGGCGCAAAAAAAGGCTTCCAAGCCAGCTGATCAGATGAATGAGGTCAATGGCGGCTCAACCTCGACGACTTCCTCATCGGCGTCGAGGCCCGGCGGCAGCTCCGTCGCTACAACAGGATCCACAGTCGTCGGGGGAGGCATGACGTCGACGGTGCCGGTGGAGAGTTGAACATGGAGGGTGCTGGCGGAGACATGAACGTGGAGGGTGCCGGCGGAGACATGAACATGGAGGGTGCCGGGGGAGACGCCGACGCGGCTCGCGCCACCATCACCTCTTGGCTGATGCGCTCGCGGTACATCTCGTTCCACGCCCGCGCCAACGGGTCCATCTTCTCCATGTCGGCCATCAAGATCTTGGATTATTGAGACATATTGGCCAACGAAAGCTGTGTCGCTTCGTTGGTGGCCTTCATGGCAGAGGCGTGAGCTCTCCCTCTCCAACTTGATCTTCATGTCTTGCTTGTCGAGGATTTTCTTCCACACGACGGCGGCCCTATCCGCCGCTTTCTTGTTCTCCACCGAGAATGAGGTGATCATCTTCTCAACGGAGGCGTCCATGGCTGCCAATACCGGCCAACATTCATCTCGGCCTTGGCCTTCTTGTTACCAATGGGGCACCCGGTGGAGGCGCCGACTGGATCGACCGGCCCACCTTCATTAGAGTGTGAAGGAGGTCGTCCGATTTATTGCAACCTTGTAGCTTGTTGAAGCAATGCATGAAGGGGAAGTCTTTGTCATCGTGGTTGAACTTGTACATGTCGAGGGGTTGGAGCATCTAACAATACATGATGCAAAACAAGATATGGAACAAGATGGATCATCAAATAGATACACTGTAATGCATTATGAACAAGATGGGCATAGATCATACCCAATCCACCGTCGTCTTGCCGCTCTCCTTCCGGCCCTCAATCTTCTCATAGTAGCCATGGAACTTGCTACACGCTGCTTTGATCATGTTCCAACGGTGGGAGAGGGTGCCCTCGTCCAGGATCATGTTGATGGCGGCGTACTCACCATAGTTCTTCTTCTCGTTGAAGCAATCGAGGATGCGCTGGTAGTACTTGCCTCCGGTTTGGTTGGCGCCGGTGATGGGGCAAAAGCTCACTTGCTTCCACGCCTCGATGTGACATTCATCCTCCAAAGACCTCCACCTCGGACCACGAGTGCCGCCGGAATGCCTGCGCGTCGTCGTCCTCATCGTGGTCATGCCGGTGTCGGCGTTGATCAGCTCCTCCTGGACCTCCTCCTCACCTTCGTCCTCCTCGACCTCTTCTTCATACTCGTCGACGGGGGGTTCGTAGGCATGGCCGCGTATGAAGCCGTTGAGGATCTCCTCCCCGGCGGCAATCTACGCAATAAGTTACCTACTTTTAGTCGCCGCCAGTGTCTACAATGCACATAACACATAAAAAGTAAGAAAACGCACCTCGTCCTCGCCCATGGACACGCCGGACGCGCTGCCGAACACCTGGTGGATGCTCCCGCCCTCGTCGGGGAAGAGGTGGCGGGGAAGGCCGGTGCCGTCTGTCACGTGGCCCTAGCATGTAAAGACATGGCCTCGGAACACGGAATACCAAAAGGTAAAGCATGAGTCATATGAATGATATGATGAACATGTTGATTGTTCGCCTTGAAGCCTCATCTTCTCTCGTGAAGATCAGACTTGGTGTAGTGGATTTGGTTCTTGTAATCACTAAGGCAACATGAGGGGTGTTGTTTTGAGTGGGAGTTCACCTAGTTAATTTAAGAATTAAAATTGAACTCAATTTATCATAAACGTAGTCTAAATTCTTTGCAAATATGTGGTAGATCATGGCAGCCCCTACCATGAACTTTAATTCGTTCCTAGAGAAAGTAAAACTGAAAAACAATGGAAGCAACTTTACAGACTGGTTCCGTAACATGAGGATTATCCTCACTGCTGGACAGCTGACCTATGTGCTCGATGCACCGCTAGGTGACCCACCTGCAGAAACTGCTCCCGATGAGGTAAAAAATGTGTACCTCACTCGGAAGAATCAGTACTCCACAATTCAGTGTGCCATCCTGTACGGTTTAGAATCAGAGCTTCAGAAGCGCTTTGAGAACCATGACCCTCATGATATAATCACTGAGCTCAAAATCATATTTTAAACTCATGCAGACGTGGAAAGCTATGAAACCTCTGAGCAGTTCTGTAATTGTAAGATGGAAGAGGGCAGCTCCGTTAGAGACAACGTGCTCAAAATGTCTGGGCACGCGAAGAAGCTCCAAGATTTGGGAATAACGATTCCTAATGCGTTGGGGATTCATCGTGTCCTCCAATCACTGCTACCTAGTTGCAAGAACTTCGTGATGAACTACAATGTGCAGTGCATGAACAAGATGCTTCCTAAACTCTTCTCAATGATGAAAACTGTTGAAGTGGAGATAAAGAAAGAGCACCAAGTGTTGATGGTCAATAAGCCCACCAATTTCAAGAAGCAGGGCAAGCCTAAGGAAAAGGGCAACTTCAAGAAGGGCGTCAAGAAAGCTGATGCGCCTCCTAAGAAGCCCAAGGCTGGCCCCAAACCTGATACTGTGTGCTATTACTGCAAGGGCGATGGGCACTGGAAGCAGAACTGCTCCAAGTACCTGGTAGATCTGAAGAGCGGCAACATCAAGAAGAAAGGAATATTCGATATACATGTTATTGATGTGTATATTACTAGTAATCGTAGTAGTGCCTGGGTATTTGATACTAGTCCGGTTGCTCACATTCGTAACTCGAAATAAGAGCTGGGGAATAAACGAAGAATAGCGAGGGACGAGGTGACAATGCGCATTGGAAATGGCTCCAAGGTTGATGTGATCGCCATCGGGACGCTCCCTCTTCATCTAACTTCATGATTAATTTTAAATCTAAATAATTATTATCTGGTGTCTGCGTTAAGCATGAACATTATATCTGGATCTTGTTTATTGCAAGACGGTTATTCATTCAAGTCCGAGAATAATGGTTGTTCAGTTTATATGAATAATATCTTTTAGGGATTTCTATTTTCGTGCCCTCTGGTCCTTAGTTGTACTCAGTTTACCCCAGCTCCTTAGTTTTTCCTCAGTTTCCCCAAAGCCCTTGTCTGAAACCCTCACAAGGAGCTCGGACGGGAGGAATCCCGTTCAGTTGACCGTTCCGTGCTGACGAGTGGGACCGCGTCGTGTGGGGCCGCGTTGTGTGGGGCTGGTAGAAAGGGACCGCGTGGGACATGACGAGACCGTGTTTGGTCATACGAGCGAAGCGGGGGCCGTAGCGTGTGGGGCCGTAGCGTGTGGAGCCGTGTGGGTCCGGGACGTGGGCACGAGTGGTTTCTGTCTCTTTCGTCCAGATTAGCAGTTTTCAATGCACCTTTTTCCTCTCTCTCGCTCGATCTCATTCATTCCTGATTGCCCAAATTGGTAGCAAATGTAGAGCAGCTTCTCCTTCTGTTTTTTAATGCCATTCATTTCTTTATGCCTTCGTTTTTACCCAATCAGGTAGGAAATCTAGGGCACAAATCCAGAGAAAATATGGGATAAGCTGCATACAGCAGCCAACATAGCATAGATATATTCACGACAGATCCAATAGTACTACCTATAGATCCAACATAAGCTACATTTTACATGAATTTAAGTTGCTCTACAGAAAGAGCAGTCACATACAGAGAGTGCAGTAGGCACGTTCAACGCCTCCACGTAGTGCCTGTGCCTCGCTTGGAGGCTGCGCAGGTGAATCCCAAGTGCTTTGTGTTGGGCCATGAACGCATGCACGTTCACGGTCGTTCCAACTCTAGCGCCACATCTGCCAATGGATTCAGCATGGTTCACCAGGCAGTTGAAGTCGGTGGCGCGGAGCTTCCTGTTGCAGAAGGGGCACCTGTAAACGCCTCGAGCAAAGTGGCCATCGTAATGGCCGGACTGCAGCCTCCTGAGGACGTGACGAGTCTTGGTGTGGAAGGACTCATCGTCGCTGTCGACATCGCTGCTCTGCACCAGTCACGTAGCACCAAAGATCGTGCAAAAACACGGAGTCAATTGCAACGATGATGGAACAGAGAGTGAACAAAAGATCATGCATGATAATATGGGCACGAAAAAAAGAGGTAGCCTCAGTTACATTGGACACACTTATATCCAGGATTTGAGTCAGTGAACCAAAGATCATGCACAACAAATTTGTACGCACCAATTGTTCACTGACCAAACTCTGAATCAATTTGTGCCCAAATATTCATCATCATCGGCACAAATTAAACGGATGGGATTGATTACTCACATAAGTTAACCGAATCTTAAACAAAAGCAAATCACAAACACTGATAACGCAAGATCTAGAACTAGGAATAGATGAACCCTAATAACGCAAGATCTAACACAAAAGGATTGAAATAGGAACAGACGAACCCTAATAACGCAAGATCTAACACAAAAAGATTATACTAGGAACAGACGAACCCTAATAACGCTAGATCTAACACAAAAGGATTGAAATGGGATAAGAACAAGGGAACAAAGGGTTACCTCCGGCTCGTCGTCGATGATGCTGGTGTCGTAGGGGTTCTCCGGCACGACGTACGACACTGGTTCGTATGGGTCCCAAGCGTCGGGGGCCTGGATGAGCACTACAAGAAAAGTTGCCATGGCCGACAAAGTTGAAGTCGCGCCGTGGTTGCTGGTGTACCATGGCCGACGATTTTGGGTCTGTCCGTTGTGCATGTCAAAACGTTTTTTTCTCGTTTTTGAGGCCACCTAGCCCGACGAAAATGGCCAAAACGTTGCGTATGGTGGCCCGGGACGTGGTGCATCTCGAATTCTCGGGTTCGCCGGCCGAGTCAACGCAAATCTGCACCGCCGAGGGATGTAGGGCCCAGATGGCAGCCTCTCTGGCATTGTTTTTTTTCTCGATCGCGCCATCTCATTCAACGCTCTCCGATCGAGCCGTTTACGATGCAGGATCATGGGTCCCGCATGTCATCCTCTATGAACCAAAATTCTTTCTATTCTTGGATTTTTTTTGACCCCCTGATTTCGGGCTACTTCCTTTTTCTTTTGATCCCTTGCCGCCTTGGAAACGTTGACACCGCAGCTGCTAATTGGGACCCGCATGTCATCCTCTATGAGCAATCAACTTTCTTTTCTTGGAGTTTTTTTTTGGCACCTCAAATTTGGTCACTTGCCTTTTTCTTTCGATCCCCTGCCGCCTCTCAAACGGTGATACCGCTGCTGCTAAATGGTACCCGCATGTCATCCTCTCTGTACTATAAAACTTTCTTTTCTTGGATTTTTTTTGGCACCTCATATTTGGTCACTTACCTTTTTCTTTCGATCCCCTGTCGCCTCTCAAACGGTGAGACCGCTGCTGCTAAATGGGACCCGCATGTCATCCTCTATGTACTATAAAACTTCCTTTTCTAGGATTTTTTTTGGAACCTCATATTTGGTCACTTGCCTTTTTCTTTCGATCCCGTGCAGCCTCTCAAACGGTGATACCGCTGCTGCTAAATGGGACCCGCATGTCATCCTCTATGTACAATCAAGTTTCTTTTCTTGAATTATTTTTGGCTCCTGATATTTGGTCACTTGCATTTTTCTTTCGATCTCATGCCACGTTGAGGACCCTGCAGGCTTATGGGACCCGCATGTCATCCTCTATGTACTATAAAACTTTCTTTTCTTGGGTTTTTTTGGCACCTCATATTTGGTCACTTGCCTTTTTCTTTCGATCCCCTGCCGCTTCTCAAACGGTGATACCGCTGTTGCTAAATGGGACCCGCATGTCATCCTCTATGTACACTCAAGTTTCTTTTCTTGAATTATTTTTGGCTCCCGATATTTGGTCACTTGCATTTTTCTTTCGATCTCATGCCACGTTTGAAACGTTGAGGAACCTGCTGGCTCATGGGACCCGCATGTCATCCTCTATCTGCTATAAAAGTTTATTTTCTTGGGTTTTTTTTCACCCTCTGATTTTTGGCTATTTCCTTTTCCTTTTGATCCCTGATGTCTACGGGTGCTTCTATTCTTGTAGACAGTGTTGGGCCTCCAAGAGCAGAGGTTTGTAGAACAGCAGCAAGTTTCCCTTAAGTGGATCACCCAAGGTTTATCGAACTCAGGGAGGAAGAGGTCAAAGATATCCCTCTCATGCAACCCCGCAACCACAAAGCAAGAAGTCTCTTGTGTCCCCAACACACCTAATAGGTGCACTAGTTCGGCGAAGAGATAGTGAAATACAGGTGGTATAAATAAGTATGAGCAAGTGGCAACGGCACCGGAAAAGTGCTTTGCCCGGGACAAGTAAACAAGCGAGTAGTAACGCAGCAGTAGTAACGCAGTAAAACAATAAACAAGCAGCGATAGCAGTATTTAGGAACAAGGCCTAGGGATTAGACTTTCACTAGTGGACACTCTCAATTTTGATCACATAACAGAATAGATAAATGCATACTCTACACTCTCTTGTTGGATGATGAACACCACTAATTGCGTAGGATTACACGAACCCTCAATGCCGGAGTTAACAAGCTCCACAATATTCAATGTTCATATTTAAATATCCTTAGAGTGCATGACAGATCAACACAACTAAACCAAGTACTAACATAGCATGCACACTGTCACCTTCACACTATGTAGGAGGAATAGATCACATCAATACCATCATAGCAATAGTTAACTTCATAATCTACAAGAGATCATAATCATAGCCTACGCCAAGTACTAACACGGATGCACACACTCTGTCACCATTACACCGTGCGGGAGGAATAAACTACTTTAATAACATCACTAGAGTAGCACATGGATAAATTGTGATACAAAACACATTGCAATCATAAAGGGATATAAATAAGCACTTCACTATGCCATTCATAACGGTGAATAAGTATTCCGTGAAATATAGCCTAAGAGACCCACACGGTGCACACACTCGTCACCTTTACACACGTGGGACAAGGAGTCTCCGGAGATCACATAAGTAAAACCCACTTGACTAGCATAATGACATCTAGATTACAAGCATCATCATATCAATCTCAATCATGTAAGGCAGCTCATGAGATTATTGTATTGAAGTACATAGGAGAGAGATGAACCACATAGCTACCGGTACAGCCCCGAGCCTCGATGGAGAACTACTCCCTCCTCATGGGAGACAGCAGCGTTGATGAAGATGGCGGTGGTGTTGATGGAGGAGCCTTCCGGGGGCACTTCCCCGTCCCGGCGGCATGCCGGAACAGAGACTCCTGTCCCCCAGATCTTGGCTTCGCGATGGCGGCGGCTCTGGAAGGTTTTTCGTACCGTGGTTTTTCCGTCTCGAGGTTTTAGGTCGAGGGGCTTCTTATAGGCGAAGAGGCGGCGTCAGAAGGTCAACGAGGCGGTGACACGCTAGGGGGGCGCGGCCTCCCCTAGGCCACGCCGGGCTATCGTCTGGGGGCCCAGTGGCCCCCCTCTGGCGACTCTCGGGTGTTCTGGAAGCTTCGTTGAAAAATAGGATGCTGGGCCTTGATTTCGTCCGATTCCGAGAATATTTCCTTACTAGGATTTCGGAACCAAAAACAGCAGAAAACAGGAACCGGCCCTTCGGCATCTCGTCAATAGGTTAGTTCCGGAAAACGCATAAATATGACATATAATGTGTATAAAACATGTAGATATCATCAATAATGTGGCATGGAACATAAGAAATTATCGATACGTCGGAGACGTATCAGCATCCCCAAGCTTAGTTCCTGCTCGTCCGGCGAGTAAACGATAACAAAGATAATTTTGAAGTGACATGCCATCATAACCTTGATCATACTATTGTAAGCATATGTAATGAATGCAGCGATCAAAACAATGGTAAATGACATGAGTAAACAACTGAATCATAAAGCAAAGACTTTTCATGAATAGTACTTTCAAGACAAGCATCAATAAGTCTTGCATAAGAGTTAACTCATAAAGCAATAAATTCATAGTAAAGGTATTGAAGCAACAAAAAGGAAGATTAAGTTTCAGTGGTTGCTTTCAACTTGTAACATGTATATCTCATGGATAATTGTCAACATAGAGTAATATAACAAATGCAATATGCAAGTATGTAAGAATCAATGCACAGTTCACAGAAGTGTTTGCTTCTTGAGGTGGAGAGAAATAGGTGAACTGACTCAACATAAAAGTAAAAGAAAGGCCTTCAAAGAGGAAAGCATCGATTGCTATATTTGTGCTAGAGCTTTTATTTTGAAAACATGAAACAATTTTGTCAACGGTAGTAATAAAGCATATGTATTATGTAAATTATATCTTACAAGTTGCAAGCCTCATGCATAGTATACTAATAGTGCCCGCACCTTGTCCTAATTAGCTTGGACTACCGGATCATCGCAATACACATGTTTTAACCAAGTGTCACAAAGGGGTACCTCCATGCCGCCTGTACAAAGGTCTAAGGAGAAAGCTCGCATTTTGGATTTCTCGCTTTTGATTATTCTCAACTTAGACATCCATACCGGGACAACATGGACAACAGATAATGGACTCCTCTTTAATGCATAAGCATGTGGCAACAATTAGTGTTCTCATATGAGATTGAGGATATATGTCCAAAACTGAAACTTCCACCATGATTCATGGCTTTAGTTAGCGGCCCAATGTTCTTCTCTAACAATATGCATGCTCTAACCATTAAAGTGGTAGATCTCTCTTACTTCAGACAAGACGGACATGCATAGCAACTCACATGATATTCAACAAAGATTTGATGGCGTCCCCAGGAACATGGTTATCGCACAACGAGCAACTTAATAAGAGATAAAGTGCATAAGTACATATTCAATACCACAATAGTTTTTAAGGCTATTTTGTCCCATGAGCTATATATTGCAAAGGCGAATGATGGAATTTTAAAGGTAGCACTCAAGCAATTTACTTTGGAATGGCGGAGAAATACCATGTAGTAGGTAGGTATGGTGGACACAAATGGCATAGTGGTTGGCTCAAGGATTTTGGATGCATGAGAAGTATTCCCTCTCGATACAAGGTTTAAGGCTAGCAAGGTTGTTTGAAACAAACACAAGGATGAACTGGTGCAGCAAAACTCACATAAAAGACATATTGTAAACATTATAAGACTCTACACCGTCTTCCTTGTTGTTCAAAACTCAATACTAGAAATTATCTAGACTTTAGAGAGACCAAATATGCAAACCAAATTTTAGCAAGCTCTAGGTGTTTCTTCATTAATGGGTGCAAAGTATATGATGCAAGAGCTTAAACATGAGCACAACAATTGCCAAGTATCAAATTATTCAAGACATTTTAGAATTACTACATGTAGCATTTCCCGATTCCAACCATATAACAATTTAACGAAGAAGATTCAACCTTCTCCATGAATACTATGAGTAAAGCCTAAGGACATATTTGTCCATATGCAACAGCGGAGCGTGTCTCTCTCCCACACAATGAATGCTAGGATCCATTTTATTCAAACAAAAAACAAAAACAAACCGACGCTCCAAGCAAAGTACATAAGATGTGATGGAATAAAAATATAGTTTCAGGGGAGGAATCTGATAATGTTGTCGATGAAGATGGGGATGCCTTGGGCATCCCCAAGCTTAGACGCTTGAGTCTTCTTAAAATATGCAGGGTGAACCACCGGGGCATCCCCAAGCTTAGAGCTTTCACTCTCCTTGATCATATTGTATCATACTCCTCTCTTGATCCTTGAAAACTTCCTCCACACCAAACTCGAAACAACTCATTAGAGGGTTAGTGCACAATAAAAATTAACATGTTCAGAGGTGACATAATCATTCTTAACACTTCTGGACATTGCATAAAGCTACTGGACATTAATGGAACAAAGTAATTCATCCACCATAGCAAAAGAGGCAATGCGAAATAAAAGGCAGAATCTGTCAAAACAGAACAGTCCGTAAAGATGGATTTTATCGAGGCACCAGACTTGCTCAAATGAAAATGCCCAAATTGAATGAAAGTTGCGTACATATCTGAGGATCAGGCACGTAAATTGGCATATTTTTCTGAGCTACCTACAGAGAGGCAGGTCGAAATTCGTGACAGCAAAGAAATCTGTTACTGCGCAGCAATCCAAATCTAGTATGAACCTTACTATCAAAGACTTTACTTGGCACAACAATGCAATAAAATAAGATAAGGAGAGGTTTCTACAGTAGTAACAACTTCCAAGACACAAATATAAAATAAAAGTACTGTAGCAAAATAAACACATGGGTTATCTCCCAAGAAGTTCTTTCTTTATAGCCATTAAGATGGGCTCAGCAGTTTTAATGATGCACTCGCAAGAAATAATATTTGAAGCAAAAGAGAGCATCAAGAGGCAAATTCAAAACAAATTTAAGTCTAACATGCTTCCTATGCATAGGAGTTTTGTAAATAAACAAGTTCATGAAGAAAAAAGTAACAAGCATAGGAAGATAGAACAAGTGTAGCTTCAAAAATTTCAGCACATAGAGAGGTGTTTTAGTAACATGAAAATTTCTACAACCATATTTTCCTCTCTCATAATAAGTTTCGAGTAGCATCATGAGCAAACTCAACAATATAACTATCACATAAAGCATTCTTATCATGAGTCTCATGCATAAAATTATTACTCTCCACATAAGCATTATCAATTTTATTAGTAATAGTGGGAGCAAATTCAACAAAGTAGCTATCATCAAATATAGGAGGCATATTGTAATCATAATCAAATTTATCCTCCATAACAAGTGTTACTAAAAGACTACTATCATTATAATCATCATAAATAGGAGGCAAAGCATCATCAAAGTAAATTTTCTCCTCAATGCTTGGGGGACTAAAAATATCATGCTCATCAAAGCCAGCTTCCCCAAGCTTAGAATTTTCCATATCATTAGCAACAATGGTGTTCAAAGCGTTCATACTAATATGTTCCATAGGTTTTTAAATTTTCGCATCAAACCATCCATGTCTTAAATCAGGAAATAGAATAAGAAGCTCATTGTTGTCCATTATGCCTAACTAGTGTAAACAAGAAACAAAAAGATGCAATTGCAGGATCTAAAGGAAATAGCTTCGAGCACACACACAACGGCAACGAGAAAAGTACTTTACCCGGGACCGGAGTATGAGAGCCTTTTACCTTTCCTCCCGGCAATGGCGCCGTAAAATAGCTTGATGTCTACGGGTGCTTCTATTCTTGTAGACAGTGTTGGGCCTCCAAGAGCAGAGGTTTGTAGAACAGCAAGCAAGTTTCCCTTAAGTGGATCACCCAAGGTTTATCGAACTCGGGAGGAAGAGGTCAAAGATATCCCTCTCATGCAACCCTGCAACCACAAAGCAAGAAGTCTCTTGTGTCCCCAACACACCTAATAGGTGCACTAGTTCGGCGAAGAGATAGTGAAATACAGGTGGTATAAATAAGTATGAGCAGTGGCAACGGCACCGGAAAAGTGCCTTGCCCAGGACGAGTAAACAAGCAGTAGTAACGCAGCAGTAGTAACGCAGATAAAACAAGTAAACAAGCAGCGATAGCGATATTTAGGAACAAGGCCTAGGGATTAGACTTTCACTAGTGGACACTCTCAACTTTGATCACATAACGGAATAGATAAATGCATACTCTACACTCTCTTGTTGGATGATGAACACCACTAATTGCGTAGGATTACACGAACCCTCAATGCCGGAGTTAACAAGCTCCACAATATTCAATGTTCATATTTAAATAACCTTAGAGTGCATGACAAATCAACACAACTAAACCAAGTACTAACATAGCATGCACACTGTCACCTTCACACTATGTAGGAGGAATAGATCACATCAATACCATCATAGCAATAGTTAACTTCATAATCTACAAGAGATCATAATCATAGCCTACGCCAAGTACTAACACGGATGCACACACTGTCACCATTACACCGTGCAGGAGGAATAAACTACTTTAATAACATCACTAGAGTAGCACATGGATAAATTTGTGATACAAAACACATTGCAATCATAAAGGGATATAAATAAGCACTTCACTATGCCATTCATAACAGTGAATAAATATTCTGTGAAATATAGCCTAAGAGACCCACACGGTGCACACACTGTCACCTTTACACACGTGGGACAAGGAGTCTCCGGAGATCACATAAGTAAAACCCACTTGACTAGCATAATGACATCTAGATTACAAGCATCATCATATGAATCTCAATCATGTAAGGAAGCTCATTAGATTATTGTATTGAAGTACATAGGAGAGAGATGAACCACATAGCTACCGGTACAGCCCCGAGCCTCGATGGAGAACTACTCCCTCCTCATGGGAGACAGCAACGTTGATGAAGATGGCGGTGGTGTTGATGGAGGAGCCTTCCGGGGGCACTTCCCCGTCCCGGCGGCGTGCCGGAACAGAGACTCCTGTCCCCCAAATCTTGGCTTCGCGATGGCGGCGGCTCTGGAAGGTTTTTCGTACCGTGGTTTTTCCGTCTCGAGGTTTTAGGTCGAGGGGCTTCTTATAGGCGAAGAGGCGGCGTCAGAAGGTCAACGAGGCGGTGACACGCTAGGGGGGCGCGGCCCCCCCTAGGCCGCGCCGGGCTATCGTCTGGGGGCCCAGTGGCCCCCCTCTGGCGACTCTCGGGTGTTCTGGAAGCTTCGTGGAAAAATAGGATGCTGGGCCTTGATTTCGTCCGATTCCGAGAATATTTCCTTACTAGGATTTTTGGAACCAAAAACAGCAGAAAACGAGAACCGGCCCTTCGGCATCTCGTCAATAGGTTAGTTCCGGAAAACGCATAAATATGACATATAATGTGTATAAAACATGTAGATATCATCAATAATGTGGCATGGAACATAAGAAATTATCGATACGTCGGAGACGTATCAATCCCCTGCCGCCTTTGGAAACGTTGAGTAAGCTGCTGACTCATGGGACCCGCATGTCATCCTCTATGTACAATCAACTTTCTTTTTCTTTTGATCTCAAGCCGCATTTGAAACGTTGAGACCGCTGCTGCTAGTTGGGTCCCGCATGTCATCCTCTATGTACAATAAAGTTTCTTTTCTTGGATTATCTTTGGCACCTGATATTTTGCCACTTGCCTTTTTCTTTCGATCACATGCCGCCTTTGAAATGTTGAGTAAGCTGCTGGCTCATGGGTCCCGCATGTCATCCTCTACGAACAATAAAAGTTTCCTTTCTTGGAGTTATTTTTGACCCCTAATTTCTGGCTATTTGCCTTTTTCTTTTGATATCCTGCCCCCTTTGAAACGATGAGGACGCTGTTGGCAGGTCGGTCCCACATGTCATCCTCTCGTGAACAATAAAAG
>NC_061509.1:84274095-84342167 GCF_022539505.1 Lolium rigidum | reverse complement strand
TCAAAAGAAAAAGGAAGTAGCCGGAAATCGGGGGTCAAAAAAAATCCAAGAATAGAAAGAATTTTGGTTCATAGAGGATGACATGCGGGACCCATGATCCTGCATCGTAAACGGCTCGATCGGAGAACGTTGAACGAGATGGCGCGATCGAGAAAAAAACAATGCCGGAGAGGCTGCCATCCGGGCCCTACATCCCTCGGCGGTGCGGATTTGCGTTGACTCGGCCGGCGAACCCGAGAATTCGCGATGCACCACGTCCCGGGCCACCATACGCGACGTTTTGGCCGCTTTCGTCGGGCTAGGTGGCCTCAAAAACGAGAAAAAAAAGTTTTGACATGCACCACGGAGGGACCAAAATCATCGGCCATGGTACACCAGCAACCACGGCGCGACTTCAACTTCGTCGGCCATGGCAACTTTTCTTGTAGTGTGATAATCTTATGGCGTGGATAACTTCTCTTCCATAACCTTGTAGAGTTTCTAGGTAGGTGCATAGTTTTATTTCTTTAGAGACTTCTTGTAATTTTAGTTTAATATATTAAATTTGTTGGGGTTTTTTTGCCTCGTAGTCCAGAGTCAAAAAAATTATAACGCGTAGACGGTGTTTTCTGGCTCTTTTCTTGTGTTGAGTGTTGTGAAATCCGTACTATCAAGAGGGGGGGGGCACTGGGGATTGGTTGGAGAAATCAAGTTCACGTACACATACCCCAAATGCACCTCCACAACCATCCTACTCTTGGTCGAGAAAATTTCCCAAAATCTCTTTGTTGCATTCTTCTCTACTTACCCGGTAGTACCGGCGTACCAAGCGGTTGTAGTGCCAAACTCCTATTTGCGACACCGTAGTTGGGCGCGCTAACAATATAACTCAACTCGGTAGCGCAAGGGATACTTCCGCTCACCTCTAGGAGCAGTAGTACCAGTCTCACTACCGATCCAGCACCTCGTAAGCTATTTATGAGTGCATAAAACGTTACGGTACCCCCTACCAGATCGACGGTAGCTTGGAAGTACTGCACTTTCTAATTTTATTGAGTTTATCCTGTACTAGCGTTGGTGTGCCCAGTAGTGTCGCCTAGCACATATCAATAATGCTTGTGACGAAGGGATCAAAGAAGCGGTAGTACCGCTTATGTCGGAGACGCAACAATTAGAATTTGAAGGATCATATAAAAGGGAGAGCTTCCTCCCCAAGAGCTCTCTCTTGGTTTTTCCTCTCTCCTTCATTAATTGTAATGTCCCAGGTTTAGAGACGATCGAGGGGTAGATTTTAGAAAGGGATGTGCATTGCATTGCAAATTCTGAGGAAATTTCGCGCTTTTAAAACAAAACTGCATCGAAGGGGCACAAGTTTCTCTCTCGACACCTTACAGGGTTAGGGTTTCGAGAGTGCGACAAACTTGCTCTTATTCAACTAAATTAGGGTTTTGGAGAAGAGAGAAGAGATGTTGCATTACAATCTTAAGTTGCATGATGGAATTCAAATTTAAGTTGCATGATTGAATTCCACCCCAAAGTTGAATTTGAATTTCAAATTCAAACATTAAATAAATAACCATAAATCAATTATGAGGAAATTCATCTAGTCAAATGTAAATAATATACATTATGAACAATATAAATAGGAAGATAAGCTCATTAGAGAAAAACTTGAGCTTTATTGATTAACACACATTATACAATGTCTTTACATTATTCACAAATGAAATAAAGGAATATCAGAACATATTACAAGAATTGGACAATAATAGAAAAAGAAAAGAAAAGGAAATTACAATTCAATAATCTATCCTAACACTACAAGCTAAACTTCATTTAGTCTTGTACTTGACGATCTTCATGATCATTGGATCATCACTTTGCTCCCTGCACATAATCACAACAAATAAAAGTTATGCCAAGTGGCATAGCCACTTAGCAAGGTTAAAAATCAAATAGAATTGGAGAGGATATGACCAAAGCTGCCGAGCTGATCCACCCTCAGCCAAGACACAAGCCAGATACCAAGCATGTGCACACACACACAACTAGGCTGCTCACAAAGCAGTGTGCATGCAGCACAACACACACACACACAGCTCTGTGTGTCACCATGAGAGATCAGGCCTTGCTGTCGACCAGGGAAGGAATGGCTGATCATATATAAGCTTTTCACAGCCAAAACCCTAGCCATTTGCTTCATCCATCGACAGGCAGCAGGGTAAGTCCACCAGAAACCAAGAACTAGCAAGAACAGTTCAAGAACACCAAGAACAGGTGAACAGCTAGAGCTGTCCCACTTATTCCCCAACCACCAGAAAGTAAACCAAGATATCAAGCTTGCAAGGAGGAGCAGGGCAAGCCAAACAAACCACCAGAAGCAAAACCTCTACACCAACACCCAATTTCTAGGAGCTGGAGTGAGGTATAACTAAAATCATGAACAAACCAGCTAGTTTTGTTCATAAATTGCACAGGCATGATCTCAAGCACACCAAAAGGGTAGGAAGCCCTGTTTGTGTCATCATATGGATATCTAGCCATTTGGTACAAGAAAACATAGAAAAAGCCAGTAGGAAATTATCCAGGGAACACTGGTTGTGTCCACACAGGGACACAATCAGAGAAATCCAACATGGATTTAATCCCTAGCTAGCTACACAAGTTCACTTGACAACCTATAGCTAGCTAAACCATCAGACAGATAGACAATCAAGTATCTATACATGTTTGTCAACATTAAAAGCACCTGGCAACCAAATATGGTTTAACAAGAAAGCAATTGTCCATAACACATCAAGCCAACTAAGGTGGGAGCTTCCTGAACAGCAAATAAATGGCTGTTGAGGCCACCTCAACCACAAAACCATCAAGACAGAAAGCATATCATTACCCAGAAGGGTTCAAATGGAGCTAGGGTCCCCAATAAATGATTAGCATCCCTCTAGCTCTACCAAATCCACTGTTATGATCATCACTGCAGGGCAGTTCACATCATTTATCTCTTTAAGCAATCAGATTTACACAGATAAATGAAATAGTCAAGCTACTTATGCACAGAGTCTTGCTAATGATCCAATGGATCATTGCAAGCATCCACTGATGCTTGGATAAGCGCCAGCATACACAGGCCAAGCCTGTGTAATATACACACAGCACAGAGTTGACCACAGTAAGGCACAAACAACAAAGAGCAGTTTCTACAAGCAACTGGTGATCATATGACCACCAGAAGCTTGCAAGAGCATGCTACAACATGCTAGACATCAATTATAGCACCAACACATGGCCATACTATTAAATTAGCCACAGAACAGGGACAATGGCATAGCAGATAATCAAAAGTATGACATATAATTATATGCAGAAGCACACCATCAAGGGATGGTGTTGTCAAGCCCACCAGCATGCTCAAGGGAACATATCTATGAATTACAGCACATTGCAGAGCACCAAAGGGCACTGGCTCTTGCAAACTTACAAGGATTGCACACTGCAATCAAGCCAGGGCAACATATATGAACACACTTGAGTAATTGGCAAGCATAGCAACTAGAATAGAGACACAGATCAGGAAATGAGTGAAAACAGCAAGCACTGGCGTGGCCAGGGTAACACTGGCTAGGGCCAGTAGAGCCAGCAGCAAGAACAGCAGCAGCACAGCTATGGCCATGGCAGTAGAGCAACAACAGCAGCTAGCCAGAAGCGCAGCAGTAGCACACACGCATGCACAGCAAGCCCAAGTGGTAGAGCATGACAGAGAAGGAAGAAGCAAGGAAGAGGATGGAGGCGCGCGTACCTGGAGTGAAGCACAAGGCGTGCCATGGCGGCACGGCGGCACGGGCCACCCACGGCAGCGCCAAGCCGCGCCTGGCCTGGCGTCGCCGAGCACGAGCACCCCATCACCACCACGGCGGCGTCACGGCACCAGCGTCGCCGGTGAGCAGCGCATCACCGCGCAACCTCCTGGCCGTGCGGGCGAACGCGACGGGGGTGAACGAAGAAGGAGACGGTGAACAGATCGAGCCGGAGGATCTGGTGCGCCGTCGTGAGGCAGTCCAGATCCGCCGCATCTCATCGCCGGAGTCGGCCGGAGACGACCGGAGTAATTCAGTGAAGGCGGCGGCGACCACGACATCGCCAGAGAGTCGAGGGGGAGTAGGATTTCTGCGCGAGGAGAGAGGAGAGGACGAATGGGCCGACCGAGCCCAAAGGGTGGCTCGGGTTCGACCTAACCCACTGGGCCACCCTGACAGGTGGGGCCCAGGGGCATTTTGGTCATTTCACAAATTCACTTAAATACAGAAAATTTGAAATTTCATAAGAAATGTTTAATAGCTCTAAAAAAATAATTAAAAATATGAAAATTTATCAGCATAAAATTCTCTACCTGAATAAAATATCAAAGAGAATTTTTGAAAACAACTAAGAATAAGTCTTAATTTGATGATTTAAATAAACATTTAAATCACACATATTATTTTCAATAATAAAAATAAGTCCATCAATGCATTTGGACTTCAAAAAACACCTTGACAACATTTCAAGGTTGTATTTACTCTAAATATAGTATCTCCAAATTATTCTTAGTATTAACCTCTTACATGAAATAATAACGACATCGGAAGGGGGGAACAAACCCTAAAACTGGAATCATGCATAATTGCTTCTTTAACCATTGCCCTTATCGGACAATGATGCTATTTTTCGGAACCGGAGGACAAGGGTCAGTCCATACCATCCAACCTGCAAAACTTTGCAGTTGTTCGAGCAAGTTCATCGCTTGCTCATGTCATTTGAGTATCTTTATCAAATTACTTGCAAAGTACTATAATTACCACTATTGCATAAAAACCAAAACCACTACTTTCATAACTATGAATATGACTATGTGGTGGGCAATGGAACCATGGATTGTGTTGATATGGTGGAGGTTCCATTGCAAGGGTTTATATCCATCTAGGATTAAACAACAAATGTCGTCCAGTGATTCTTGTGCCGTAATACCCGTGTTAACCATAAGATCCGGAGTGGGACGAAGTAGTCAAAAGTGTTTCCACCTCTCGTTCATCAACGGATGCGCTTTACCGTAGACACTTGTATCTGTCAGGGCAAGCGGTTGGCTGGGGAAGCCTTAAGTCCCCACGGCATAGTCCGTAGACACTTGTCGCTCGAAGAACAAGCGGTTGGCTGGGGAAGCCTTAAGTCCCCACGGTATTACGGTCTATGATGGGTTGCAGCTACCGGTGAAGGAGTTTGGTTAACGAGTCCCAAACTGTTGTCGTGGTCGGGGTCCACCCGTGAGTGGGAATAATGGGACCGGCGAGGACCCGTGGTCGGGGCATGCAACAAAGGGTGGGTGTTCGAGGTAGCGGAGGAACATGATTGGCTAGACCTTATACCGGGCCTCACACCATAGGAAGTGTGGACGGGAAAGCTGCCCGGTTGGCACCAAGGTTAAGATCTCTTATGGGTAAAGCAACACACCTCTGCAGAGTGTAAAGAACCGTGACCTGTCACTCCTTGTTCCGGGATATGGAACTACGAACGCGGCCGGAAAGGAGCTCCATGAAGTTCTAGTAAACCGGTGAAGGCTGACGGACATAGCTCTTTGAAATAAAAGCAATCTCTTGAAGAAATGTTTATCAAAATATGCATTGATATTAGACTTTCTGGTCTAATATCGTAGCTAGTGCATTAAACACCTCTTATCTATAATGAACTTGTTGAGTACGCTCGTACTCATCCCACTCTTAAATCCCTTGCTTAGATTGTCTGAATCGTCTGGAGGAGGACTACGACAACCCCGAAGGAGCCGAGATCATCGGCTATGAAGAACCAGACCTCTCAGGAGGTATTGAAGGTGTAGACTACCTCATAGTCTACGGAACCGGGGAGGCTTCCGGAGGAGATCAAGCCTAGAAGCACCGAGTAGTAGTAGTAACCGAGCACTGTGGACACTTAGTATTTAGCTGCTCGAGGAAATAAATGTATAACCTAGTGAAACTTCTATATTGTAAGTTAAGTTGGGTTCGCCTCGAACCCAGGAGTATCCCTCTTAGGACCCAAGAGGAGCTCCGAGACGATATGTGTATTATGTTTGTAATAATAAATGAATGAGTTATGGACCTGCTATGTTCTGTTGTACTACTCCGAGGGATGTAATATTTGCGGAATGGTACTTCGTGAATGTTATGTCAACGACTGGCATACTACAACATGCAGTGGTATGCAGGGTCACCACATTAATTCAGGTGCTTCATAGTCCTGGATCTCTCTACCTACCCACTCAAATCATCTCGTACCACGGGGGAGGGGTGGGTGGGTGGGGGGGGGGGCTGTGCCCCCCTGTGTCCCTATGGGGCATGGAGTTACTATCATAACAACTATGCATGACAATACGTTTAGTACTTAATTCATCATTAGGGAAACATTAAACGTAAACTGATCATGTGTTAGAGCACCTAACAGAGATTATGAGATTAACTTACATGTATTGGAGGATTCTCGTGCCTGCTCGAAGCAGACATGGTGCAGCCCATGCCGTGGTTAATGAAGACGAACTACACTTAGATGTAGTTGTCCAGAACACCGCCGACACACCTCTCTTTGGGATTGCCGCCGGTGGGAATAGTCTTCCCGTCACTTCTGGCCTCCCTAGATCGGTAGGGTGAGGAAATATCGTGGATCAGTTGTAGCAGATCGTGAACTAGTCGTCATACGTTGCTACCTGCCTCCTCCCTTATATATGGTCCAGTGTGACTGGGACAAAAACCACCTGTTTGTTATCGATGCCCCCGATTAGGGCGTGTATGAGAAAAATTTGCCTAGGTGAAAAGGTCCTGACGATTGGTCCTATGGTGTGACGCCCCGGAACCGGTACCATGAGGATCCCAGCGAACCCGCCGAAATCCGCACGATATCGATTCTAGGAGACGCACCACCAAGCGCCTCGTACACGCCGAAGCATGCACGCGATGCGGGTGGAATCAATCACGAGTAGTAATCATTACAACAGGATTACAATAGAGCCCACAAGATACATATATATTACAACAACGACTCTAACGAGTCAAGATACAAATAGATACATACAAAGATCCAAATCATACAGAAGATCAAATACATCCGAGTACGGACAAGATACAAATTGGACTAAGAGTCCTAAAGATAACCAGTGGCGTCCATAACCCTGCCCAGGCCAAGCCGGAAGGGTAACCTTGCTAACGTCGTCTTCATCGAGCATATCTTCATACCTGCCCGGTTATATCCCGTAGAAGCAGCAATAAGTACGGGTTCGTACTTAACAAGACTTCAAGATGTATAAGCATTCGTCAACCAGTCGTCCTTTGTACTTGAGACACGCAGGGGACTTAGAGGACGCAAGAGGAACGTCATAGACAATATGGTGGGGTTAAGCGGCAGCGCGCAAGCACTAAAAACCTATAGAGACACTCTACAACATTCGTGTACCAGAGAAGGGGAGAGAGCGCATAAACTAACAGTTCTATACTCTGCAAACAAAACACAGCCGATGCGTTCCCCCTTCGCCAAGAAGTACTTACAAAGGCACTCACACGGTTGTCAAGTTTTAACCATTTATTATTAGAGTTATGCTAACTTACTACACAAGTTATCTATTATATAATTAAAACACAAGACAAAGAATGGCCCAGATTTAACAACACCAAGTAAACGATCCAGATTACTCGGCCAAAAAAACGAACTGCATAAGGACTAAAAACCCGTTTAGGAGATAATAATAACTAACAGCGCATCTCAAAAAAAGAAAAAACTAAAAGGGTGCATATAGAAGCCCTTTCTTTGGTAGATGCGTTAGCTTTAGATAGGAATATCTTCACAGATCGGAAGTTCCGATGCACACCACTATAGTATCAGCTCATAATCCATGGCGTGAAGGTTCTTCCATCAATCGGTACCAGCTACGAGGGTTTCACTTGAGTTTTTTTTTGCTGTGCGAACTGCAAATTGACGTACGGCCACAAATTGCAGGTTTGTCCTCAATCCCTTGCGCCATAGATATGTTACAGATCGACCTGAAGAAAGAAAGCCACGACCCAATCCAGGCCCCCATTGATTGTTCATGTGCAACCTTTCAATCACGTTAGCTATCAAGAATAAGTCTGCAATCAAATTCTCCTTTTGATCGTATCAAATTGTCATCTGATTGATGTAGGCATGCTTCCTGTAATACAGGGGGAGAGATCGTGTGGCACACCAAAGAAAGATTCACTCGAGCGGCGAGGCTCCGCCTGAACGCCGGAGGCTAAAGCCAGTATTTTGGTACGTCAGCAAATAATGTATGGATATCATGCTCCCCTCAAAAGAAAAAGGTAAAGATATCAGGAAGCTTGAATATGCATTTGTTTTGGGTCGCTCTTCTCTTTGTTCACTACTTGCCGATTGATGGAAGAAACCCGCCCACTTTTCTCTTTCGATATTACAGCACATGTTCATACATATGATAATATGCTGCAACTTTATAATTGCGGACGTTTGCATATACAAGCACGGTATGAATAGTGTGGTTGTGTCTTTATTTTGGCCTTACAGTTAGAGAGAAAAATATCCATATTGAAAAATTCAGGAAATTCAGAATTGGCACTCCAAATGTCCTAATGGTGATATTTTGGTTGAAAACCTGTCAGATTGCAACTTTACTCCAGTTTTTATTGTGTAGCCGAATAGCCATCTAATTGACGGAATTCCTAGCATACTGTACTCTTGAAGACGTGAAGTAGTGACATTGCCATTCATATTACAGGAAGCACAATACAAGATTTGTTTTGCTGGCTCCCTCTGTGTTACTTTCTTGGCAGGGGTCGTAGGCGAGAACACTTATTTCTTTAATGAAAATTCGTGGAAAACATCAATTTTAAGGAAGAACATTCTGCTAAGCAAGAAGAAATATATAATAAGGTGAACATTTTGGGAAATAAAACTGCGCTAGGTAAAAGAAAAAATTGCAATTTGTTGCACACGGTGAACATGGAATTACTGTGGAAAAACATAGCTACAATTCGGCTACTTTTGAGGCGGTAAGAAAAGGAAAAGTGTACAAGATTCTGGTACAAGCAATGGGTATATTCAGATTTAGTTTTTTGGGTATAGAATTTTGCGAGATGATTCATGGAAATATATAGAAAAAGAGAGCTGATCGGTTGAGGAGAGGGAAATAGATGTACTGATCTCACACAGTTAGAGCAACAGGGTCAAGTCTCTATATCAATTTTCGTTGTAAATAAATTTTTAGTTTTCTATGCCTACTAAATGGTTGGGTGTGATCAGATTATATATGTACAGACCATAAGTGTTGGATTTCTAAAGAAAAAAACATGGGCGGAAAGATAGACATGTTCACGTATTGACTGATCGGATGGAATATAGAGATTGATGCAAAAGTCTATAATTTATAGTATCAATACCATTGTTGATGTTGTGTCGTACCTATAATAAATTATATAGTCTACATATATTTTTAAGATGTATTTTATATTTACCTTTTAATATAAATAATATGCCATGACAATACCATTATAAATTTTATTAAATATTAAATAATCCGGAGTCAACAAGATAGTAATCTAGCCGCGCAATTGCGCGGGTCACCCAGCTAGTTATGATTGAAACAACAAGTGTAAGTTGTCTATGGTCGAGTCATACAGCTCCAAGTCGTCCATAACCGCGGACGCGGCTTATCGATAAGATTTTACCCTGCAGGGGTGCCCAAATGTGCCCACACGCACGATCAACCCAACCTAGCAAGGGAAGGATATCACGACACGTACTCTCCTTCACGACAATAATGTCCAGGAAGCCACCTAACCAAGTTGAACCCGAATCAAAGTTCGGCCGTATCTCCGAGACGGACCTAGTTGTTTGCGACCACGACTTCCGAGGGTCAAAACACACACTGGGGCGAATGACCCGCTTCAGCACGCGATAAACGCTCGTGCCGCACCTCTACGTGCATACCAGAAACAAGGGATACAAGGTACCCAGGGGCTTCCCAAAATAAATAAATAACAAGCTGGCATGCACGCAAACAACAAATGGTAAAACATTGCAAACTAGTTGTGGCCACTGGACAAAGCTGTAGATTCCGGCAGTGGTCGAGGGGAGACCCAGAAGCATACCCACGTGTGGTTAGAGCGCTCAGTCTCGGAACAGATAACAAGAACTCGGGGTCCTAAGCTTTAAAGAAACACAAGTGAGCCGTCACAAAACGATCAGCTGACCCACCGATGCCTCCGCTTTACAACCATTAACAAGTAACCATGATACCCTCAACCGATATTAACATGTAGTATGTGTCATGATTCCCAACAGATAATCGATAAGATAGCGGTAACGGTAACGAGATATAAACAGCACTAGCATGCACTACGACTCGCAAGGCAGACACGAAACCAAACAATAGCTGTAGGAGGTTGGTGGAGGCAATATAGGTTGCTTGAGGTAACAAGTGGAAGGGACACGTGAAAAGAACGCAACTCAAGGATAGCATGAGGGAGAAGGCAAAATAAAATAGGTGAGCGACTTCTGCAGGGGCAGGAGTATAGGGAAAATGCTTGCCTGTTAAAGCTTGCCGAGGAACATCCGGAGAACTTGCCGTATCTCACCGCACCACTTCGTGATCCTATCCGGGAAGAAGCAAATGCTACAACAAGCAACGGATGCAAGTATTACTACTACGGAAGAAGAACCAGCATGATCAAGATGATATGCATGACATGGCAATTATGATGCGATGCAGACTTATCCAATTTAAGCGGAGTCTGAACCCGGACAAACAAATTAGAATTAAAGTTGCATTTTCTACCGGCAAATTTAAGGGTGGATTAGCATAGCAAACATGGCAGGGGTGAGCTACATCAAAGTTAAATGGAACCGGGAGAACGTTTATATAGTATCCCACATATTCCATATGTTACATATTAGGTGATAATGCAAACTACCACGAAATTTTATGATGCATGGTGCAACAGCAAGCATGGATGGCATATTCATGTTCTTCACATTTTTCTGATCAATTTTCATATAAAACACTTTTTATTTCGAGTTATAGTTTAGGAGATATGATTTTAACAAGATATGCACATATTCTGGGATTTTCAGAAAAGCAGAAAAAGGTCTAGAACTTCTCTCACCGAGAGGAGAGCTAGCTGCAGAGGCTGACGTGCGGGTCCGGGCGCTGCTGACTGGGCGGGGGCTGCTGACGAGGCAAGGGACCACGGGTTAGGAAGCAGGAACATGCATGGGTCAAAGTGCAAAAGCTTCAGATTTGGATCTGGGGAATTTTCTTACCCAGGGGAGAGCTAGTCTAGGTCGCTGACGGACGGGGCCCGCAGCCACGTGGATGTCAGCGTGGCAAACCTTCCGTGCGCATGCACGCAAGGTGCTCGACACGGGATTGCCGCGCGCGGCGAGGGGAGCGGCGGTCACCGCGGTCGGATGTGGCGCGTTCGGGCGTTGCAGGGCACTTCCGGTTGCGATGAAAGGCGCGTCGGAGGCGCCTGGTCGGCACGGACCAAGAGAGGGCGACGCCATCGTCGGGGAGGCGTCAGAGAGGCACTAGCGGCAAGCAGCTGCGGACATGGCGTCGGCACCAACGGTGAGAGGGGAAGCAAGAAGCCAGGGAGGGGGAGATGATGACTAGAAGATGCGTCACCTTCCCAGGAAGTCGTAGGTGTGCTCAAGGAGGCCGGAGGAGGAGCGAGCTTGCCGGAATCGACGTCGGAGCGCGGTGTCCGGCGCATAGAATCGGCGATTTTGCCGTTGATTGGGGAAGAACGGGGACGATTCCTTGCAGGGGAGGATGAAGACGAGGACGGAGCATCTCCTGGTGGCGTCGGTTTGTCGAGGGGACGGCCGGAGCGACGGTGCCATGGCGGGCAGTGGTGGTGCTGTGTGGTTGGAAGAAAAAGGGGAAGAGGGGAGATGGCGGCGCGAGAGGGAGGATATGGTAGGGTTAGGGTTTCTGGAGGCCGGTAGATAAAGGGGGAGGGTAGGTGGTGGAGATGCGGTGGTGGCGTGGGACAGCGAAGGGCGGAAGGGAGGACCACGGTCACGCCGTGCTCGTGCACGAAGAAGACGACAAGCAGCACATACCGCTTCATCCAGGAAAGCGGGCCAAGTTGGGCTGGTGGTGGTGGGCTGAAGCGAGGAGGATTGGGCCGCCGGGGGGAGAAAAGAAGAGAAGGCCAGGGAGAGGAAGTCTACGGGCCAGGGAGGGAGAGTGGCCCAGGGTTAGAGGTTTTCCTTTTCTTATTTTGATTTGAAAACTGTTTTGAACATATTTTGAAAACCAAACAGAACAAGTCAAGATTTATTTCGAAGTTGAAAATATTTAAAATATTTTATTTTGTTTCGGTTTTAGGGTTTTGTTAGAAAGAAAATACGAAGGAGGTTTTATATAGAAACCATATATGAGAGGGGAAACCAAATAGTTTTTAACTAAAATAATTTTCATTTGATAAAATCTTGTGGATGAGATGATGCATGATGCCATGATTATGCACAAAAGAAAAAGAACAAACAAATCTAATATGGGGTTTTTCCTGGGTCGCTACAATCGACACCACTAACAAGGAATCTCGCCCCGAGATTCCACGTCAACCTAAGGGGGAGTGGGTTAAACTATCGGATCTTCTTGTACCATGTTGACAATCACCCGACCTCGAGGTGGAACCTTCTTCTAGCGAAGTGGTAATCTTCTCGACACCACTAACAAGGGTTCTTGCTCCATGTAGAACGGGCGACACCACTAATAAGAAGTCGTTGTTCCGTTGTTGATGATCCGCTTTCGTCGGGATCCTCCGAAGATCGGACCTAATAGGTGAGAGGCAAAGATCGTCCAACCCACGTCGAAACCTAAGACTCAGAGAAACTCAGATAAGAGAGAAGTTTCAAAACTCGCAAAGATAAGATGAGAAAGAATTGAGGTAAGGAGAAAAATCAGAGCTAATCAGATCTATCCAACGATGTTTTAGAAAAGAGGTTGGACTCTCTAAACTCAACGACCGTTGGCAAGGTTATCCTAAAGGCTGGACTAGTGGGGTACCGTCAACCTGATGCTCTGATACCAACTTGTGACGCCCCGGAACCGGTACCATGAGGATCCCAGCGAACCCGCCGAAATCCGCACGATATCGATTCTAGGAGACGCACCACCAAGCGCCTCGTACACGCCGAAGCATGCACGCGATGCGGGTGGAATCAATCACGAGTAGTAATCATTACAACAGGATTACAATAGAGCCCACAAGATACATATATATTACAACAACGACTCCAACGAGTCAAGATACAAATAGATACATACAAAGATCCAAATCATACAGAAGATCAAATACATCCGAGTACGGACAAGATACAAATTGGACTAAGAGTCCTAAAGATAACCAGTGGCGTCCATAACCCTGCCAGGCCAAGCCGGAAGGGTAACCTTGCTAACGTCGTCTTCATCGAGCATATCTTCATACCTGCCCGGTTATATCCCGTAGAAGCAGCAATAAGTACGGGTTCGTACTTAACAAGACTTCAAGACGTATAAGCATTCGTCAACCAGCCGTCCTTTGTACTTGAGGCACGCAGGGGACTTAGAGGACGCAAGAGGAACGTCATAGACAATATGGTGGGGTTAAGCGGCAGCGCGCAAGCACTAAAAACCTATAGAGACACTCTACAACATTCGTGTACCAGAGAAGTGGAGAGAGCGCATAAACTAACAGTTCTATACTCTGCAAACAAAACACAGCCGATGCGTTCCCCCTTTGCCAAGAAGTACTTACAAAGGCACTCACACGGTTGTCAAGTTTTAACCATTTATTATTAGAGTTATGCTAACTTACTACACAAGTTATTATGATTGAAACAACAGGTGTAAGTTGTCTATGGTCGAGTCATACAGCTCCAAGTCGTCCATAACCGCGGACGCGGCTTATCGATAAGATTTTACCCTGCAGGGGTGCCCAAATGTGCCCACACGCACGATCAACCCAACCTAGCAAGGGAAGGATATCACGACACGTACTCTCCTTCACGACAACAATGTCCAGGAAGCCACCTAACCAAGTTGAACCCGAATCAAAGTCCAGCCGTATCTCCGAGACGGACCTAGTTGTTTGCGACCACGACTTCCGAGGGTCAAAACACACACTGGGGCGAATGACCCGCTTCAGCACGCGATAAACGCTCGTGCCGCACCTCTACATGCATACCAGAAACAAGGGATACAAGGCACCCATGGGCTTCCCAAAATAAATAAGTAACAAGCTGGCATGCACGCAAACAACAAATGGTAAAACATTGCAAACTAGTTGTGGCCACTGGACAAAGCTATAGATTCCGGTAGTGGTCGAGGGGAGACCCAGAAGCATACCCACGTGTGGTTAGAGCGCTCAGTCTCGGAACAGATAACAAGAACTCGGGGTCCTAAGCTTTAAAGAAACACAAGTGAGCCGTCACAAAACGATCAGCTGACCCACCGATGCCTCCGCTTTACAACCATTAACAAGTAACCATGATACCCTCAACCGATATTAACATGTAGTATGTGTCATGATTCCCAACAGATAATCGATAAGATAGCGGTAACATTAACGAGATATAAACAGCACTAGCATGCACTACGACTCGCAAGGCAGACACGAAACCAAACAATAGCTGTAGGAGGTTGGTGGAGGCAATATAGGTTGCTTGAGGTAACAAGTGGAAGAGACACGTGACAAGAACGCAACTCAAGGATAGCATGAGGGAGAAGGCAAAATAAAATAGGTGAGCGACTTCTGCAGGGGCAGGAGTATAGGGAAAATGCTTGCCTGTTAAAGCTTGCCGAGGAACATCCGGAGAACTTGCCGTATCTCACCGCACCACTTCGTGATCCTATCCGGGAAGAAGCAAATGCTACAACAAGCAACGGATGCAAGTATTACTACTACGGAAGAAGAACCAAGCATGATCAAGATGATATGCATGACATGGCAATTATGATGCGATGCAGCCTTATCCAATTTAAGCGGAGTCGGAACCCCGGACAAACAAATTAGAATTGAAGTTGCATTTTCTACCGGCAAATTTAAGGGTGGATTAGCATAGCAAACATGGCAGGGGTGAGCTACATCAAAGTTAAATGGAACCGGGAGAACGTTTATATAGTATCCCACATATTCCATATGTTACATATTAGGTGATAATGCAAACTACCACGAAATTTTATGATGCATGGTGCAACAGCAAGCATGGATGGCATATTCATGTTCTTCACATTTTTCTGATCAATTTTCATATAAAACACTTTTTATTTCGAGTTATAGTTTAGGAGATATGATTTTAACAAGATATGCACATATTCCGGGATTTTCAGAAAAACAGAAAAAGGTCTAGAACTTCTCTCACCGAGAGGAGAGCTAGCTGCAGAGGCTGACGCGCGGGTCCGGGCGCTGCTGACTGGGCGGGGGCTGCTGACGAGGCAAGGGACCGCGAGTTAGGAAGCAGGAACATGCAGGGGTCAAAGTGCAAAAGCTTCAGATCTGGATCTGGGGAATTTTCTTACCCAGGGGAGAGCTAGTCCAGGTCGCTAACGGACGGGGCCCGCAGCCACGTGGATGTCAGCGTGGCAAACCTTCCGTGCGCACGCACGCAAGGTGCTCGACACGGGGTTGCCGCGCGCGGCGAGGGGAGCGGCGGTCACCGCGGTCGGATGTGGCGCGTTCGGGCGTTGCAGGGCACTTCCGGTTGCGATGAAAGGCGCGTCGGAGGCGCCTGGTCGGCGCGGACCAAGAGAGGGCGACGCCATCGTCGGGGAGGCGTCAGAGAGGCACTAGCGGCAAGCAGCTGCGGACATGGCGTCGGCACCAATGGTGAGAGGGGAAGCAAGAAGCCAGGGAGGGGGAGATGATGACTAGAAGACGCGTCACCTTCCCAGGAAGTCGTAGGTGTGCTCAAGGAGGCCGGAGGAGGAGCGAGCTCGCCGGAATCGACGTCGGAGCGCGGTGACCGGCGCATAGAATCGGCGATTTTGCCGTTGATTGGGGAAGAACGGGGACGATTCCTTGCAGGGGAGGATGAAGACGAGGACGGAGCATCTCCTGGTGGCGTCGGTTTGTCGAGGGGACGGCCGGAGCGACGGCGCCATGGCGGGCAGTGGTGGTGCTGTGTGGTTGGAAGAAAAAGGGGAAGAGGGGAGATGGCGGCGCGAGAGGGAGGAGATGGTAGGGTTAGGGTTTCTGGAGGCCGGTAGATAAAGGGGGAGGGTAGGTGGTGGAGATGCGGTGGTGGCGTGGGACAGCGAAGGGCGGAAGGGAGGACCACGGTCACGCCGTGCTCGTGCACGAAGAAGACGACAAGCAACACATACCGTTTCATCCAGGAAAACGGGCCAAGATGGGTTGGTGGTGGTGGGCTGAAGCGAGGAGGATTGGGCCGCCGGGGGAGAAAGGAAGAGAAGGCCAGGGAGAGGAAGTCTACGGGCCAGGGAGGGAGAGTGGTCCAGGGTTAGGGGTTTTCCTTTTTCTTATTTTGATTTGAAAACTGTTTTGAACATATTTTGAAAACCAAACAGAACAAGTCAAGATTTATTTCGAAGTTTGAAAATATTTAAAATATTTTATTTTGTTTCGATTTTAGGGTTTTGTTAGAATGAAAAGACGAAGGAGGTTTTATATAGAAACCATATATGAGAGGGGAAACCAAATAGTTTTTAACTAAAATAATTTTCATTTGATAAAATCTTGTGGATGAGATGATGCATGATGCCATGATTATGCACAAAAGAAAAAGAACAAACAAATCTAATATGGGGTTTTTCCTGGGTCGCTACATATGGGCCCCACTTTAATTTGGCATTATGCTTTTGAATTTTCTCTTTTATCTGTTAAACTAACAGATCAACCCAACATTCTCCCCTTTGATCGTTAGTTTTAACCTCATTCGCCCATTCTCAATAGGAATGATAAACCAAAGTGACGTGTTACAATGGCTAATGAAATGCTACTAAACCTCAACACTTATGGCATAACAACCTATCTCGAAATGGATAACATTTTACTTATTGGGGTGGTTTCTTTAGTGGTCCCTTTATTCCAGAATCATTTGGCTTCGAGTAATCTTATGCGGCAACATCCTCATAAAGATACTAGGTGGTAAGCCTTTCGTTAACGGATCCACAAAAAACATACAAATCATATTTATATGTTCAATATCAATAGTTTGATCCTGGATTCCATCTTTCACAATAATAAACATATTATAAATGGTCTTGGCAACACCATTTGACTTTGTTGTTACTCGCATAGAAGACTGTGTGTTCATATTGCAGTAAGTGGTTTTGAAATCTTGTCTACTACCTTAATTTCGGGAAATAACTTTTGACATACAACCTTCCATATAGCCTCTTAACATGCCACATAATTACTTGCATCATTTAATGATGCCATATTTGTTATTTTGTAGCTTTTCCACGATATAACTCCATAGTCGAGGGTGATGATGTGACATGACGTGGAAACCATAATATCCACACACCTTGCAAAACCAATATCTGACTAAGCCACACAATAAAAGGTTACCATAGATATTAATGAGCATGCAAACTTTATTGCCATGCATGGGCTGCAAGATCTTTTTGATATCTTTTAAACTTGTTATTTATTTGCCAATTATCCCGATCATAAATAGGGCACTAGTAAAAATGCCCGTGCGTTGCTACGGGACAAAACAAATAAAACATACAAAAGCACTTTCTCATATAACATTATAACATCGTGACAATTGATCCTTCTACCGTTTCTCCTTTCCAATTATCACACGCATGCGCAACAAACAATTTATTGGAGGGAATTTCTCATTCATCTACCGAGCTCTGCCAAGATTGATCAAAATAACCCAGCTCTAATCTCTCGAGCGTTATCACAAATTCAATATATATACCCCGCTTCGCCTTCCTTTCCATTTGTTCCTCCTGTGTGTCACTCCTCAACCTTTAGCTTTAGCACCGCAGAAGACCTCGTAGTGTTATCGATGTAGGTCACGATGGTGCACATAACACACCTAATGATCCATTGATAAAAAGAGAGGAAATTTAATAAACATAGATCATTCAATATTGCATGACAATGAAGTTAATCTCTAGAATGTTGTTGATACTCGGTATTGTCTCCTGACTTCTTTCATTAGAAAATCTCACCCCGAGTTTAGAAAGTTGTAAAGAAATGGAGAGTATAATACTTGGTAATCGATCAAAATATGCAGTACCACACCCATGAAGTAAATAATATATAGTTGAGCAAGAATATTGACCAAAGTAATTTGATATTATCTAACAACCAAGAGTAGGAAACGGCCCAAAAGGGCAGAGACCTCGTTGACGACTTCGTTGCCATTGTCCATGTGATTCAGTAGTTCTGTGTTTCTCCTTCTGGATGATGGACTTCTTTGTCTTCTATAAAGGAAATACACAGAGAAAATTATATTTGTAGCAAACAAAGGACAAAACCATTCTCAAGCGAATATGAGAAGAAAACCAGGATCTAAGTGGCACCGTGTTGTCGACCTTGATGGAGAAATCGAAGAAAGTTTCACCAAATCCTCCTGCGGTGATGCAGACACATAAGAGGAATGAAATCAGTGAGTATGTTCTTGAGGCGTTTAGGAGCAGGCTCGTCGAGGTTCCTGGTGAAAGGTTCTAGATCCTCAAGGAATGGCAATCAGCTACTGCTGCTCGCGTTCTAGCAAACCTGCACAAAATTAACCTGGATGGAGGTCAGCAACAAATGATTTAGATCAACATAACCCATCACCCAGTACAAAATATTAATAATTTTTTCATCCCTATAATTTTTCGAACCTTGGTATTAGAGCAAAAAAGCATCAATATTTTTCCATTGCACAGAAGAAAAGACAAGTAAGACCATAAAAAGTGGTTCAACCTTTAAAATATGGGTAGAACGCTTTAATATAGCTTGAAATCACTTTGCTGCTTCTCAAATATATATACTGTCATAGACAAAGATTTAAATAATACAAACAAAAGAGCAACGAAGAAAGGGCGTTTACAGAATGGTGTCATATTCTTGTGATGCACCATCACAAATACCTTGTATATAAACTATAGCTGATCCACAGAACTGAGCAAAGCCCTATTTGTACAACTGAAGTAAACACAAAGGAAGATAATGATAGTTTGACTATATTTGATCTGGAATCTGCTCATGGCAGACTCTTGCTGTCACTTAGCTAATAGTCATTGCATAAAGAAACACAAATCTCAACTGGAATACAAATATCTTGCAGCATGCTGAATATTTAGCAGACATTAGCGACTATTCAATAAAACGACCCAGCGTAAAGTGTAAGACAGTAAAAAAAAGGAAATTAGGGGCTACCTTGAAGTGCGCTGAATATTTATCATGCATACTACAACAACTCACATTGATGATAGGTGTATTTCGGGAGATACGCGCCCACGGGTTGCCGCAAACGGTAAGCGTGCGGATGGGTCGTGCTGCTGCCGGCGGGAGGGGCAGGCCGTGCATGCGCACCCACTCATCCCTAGATTCTCCCAGTCCCGAATACACTTTACGGGCAACTTTTAGATCATATTCTACGGCCAGAGTATTAACTTGTTGCTCCCAGTCGTGAGTACATTTTTTACCAAACAAGCAAATGTTAAGAGAGCTTCGGGCCTAGTGTTGCTTATAACATACACAACATGTGGATCAACAACATAAGTTGCAGAAGGAGTGTAGGATTAAGAAACTTATATTGAGGGGAATTTTCACGAAGCATGTGGACATCTTATTATATGCTCTAGGTAGAAATCAGATTCCTCCCATCCCCAGGCAATCCTGCATACCAGTTGTACACAAGGAAGAATTTTTTAGTATTCACAGATGAAGGCGGATCTTAACAATCAACCTGATAGTTCATATGGATATTTAATTGACTTCAGCCTCTTAGAAAATCATCATGTTTTTCTAGTGAGCAGTTAAAACCAGCTCAGACATGTAAGATTAAACATGCCATAACATTAAGATTCCGAGTCAAGTGAAATGATGTGTAAGACCAAGCAATCCGAACAAAGACAGGAAACAAAAGGCAAATGTGTACCTGAAACATGAATGAATTTCACATTCAGGGATTGTGCTAGCAAAGATAGCTTCTCAGCTACATGTATGAAATATGATATACCACGTTCTTGAAGTACCAGACTTACAAAGAAACATCAGGTCAAAGGATTCAAAGGCACTTGATTCGAGAAAATAAAAGATTATAAGGATAACAATAAAATACCACCTCTTCACGTTCATCGCCCATCAAGTTTCTACATGTTCCCATACGGAATGAATTTACTCTATGAAGAAACATAATTTCACTAATTTACACATGTGAAATAAATAAAAAACAAGCAAAGCATGCCTACTGTGCCACGCCTGCCTTTTCTCCCGGAGGTAAAATCACAATAACCTCGCGCCTCAGCACCATTTAGATGCATGTTTGAATGCGGAAAGAAAATGTATGCCTCTCAACTCGGCGCTGCATATATACCGCATCACCGTCGCTCTACAAAGCTCTCAAGGAACACATCCCGCTACTTTGTAAACTGGTGTCAAGTGTCGATTTTCCACTAACCTGGACAACCATGCAGCATCAAACCAAGCACACTGAAGGGAATAAGGTGAAAAGGGAGGATCATGCTAGTGAAACCTAAGCTTCTTACTGAACATTTGCAATCTAGGCATAGTGAATGGAGAATAATCCCCACCCCCTTCAGAAGTGCTGCACCTTGAGTCCTATAAGAATAAGTGAATAACTCCACTGTTGGACTAAAAATTATTCTGCAGGATCCATTTAATGAACTCGGGTCAGATTATGAACAAAGCCGAAGGAAACTCAGTTGCCTAGTCATTTATTACCTTTATGTGAAGGATCAGTGACAATGAAACCTAAGCTTGTACGCAATCTCCGCACAAGACTGAAGCTGGGTACAATAGACTTCTTAATTAGCTCGACACAATAGTTTCAGACTTTCAGTACTCTGCCCCAGAATAAACTTGGTGGCAGGTATATGCTAATCAAATAATAATCCTCATTGCTTCAGAAATGATGCACTTCAGTAACAACTTGGTAAGCATTCGCGTAGAGTGTAACCCAAATCAATCATACGATAGCATGAAGATTACATCCATACTATTCTGAAATAAAAATGCACCACCAACTAAGATATCTTCTCAGCTACATGTATGAATATATGATATACCACATGCTTGAATGACAACCCTTGCAGAGAAACATCATGTCAAAGGATTCAAGTAAGAGGACTTAAAGGCACTTGATTGGAGAAAAATAAAAAAATTAAGGATAACAATAAAATACCTCCTCTTCGTTGTGAATGATGCATGTTCAGTCCTGCCGCTTCATGCGAAAAAGAGCGGAAGAATAATTCCATGATTCCAGCCTCAGTTCTTGAGAAAAGAAATTACCCTGTCAAAAACAATACCCACTATATTTCTAATGTGGTAGCAAATAATGCATTGCAGCAGAAACCATACATAAATTATCAAGTACATCAAATGTTATTTTGAACATTTCAGAAAAAGGTTCAAAACTATCTAAAATCTGATGACTAACAATCAATCTTTTGTGGCCATATTTGAGGTTAGCAAATTCATAACGTCATATCAATCACAGACTCATGACTCTCAAATGACCAAAGAGTTTAGAGAACATGCATATAAGATACTATCTACGAAATGAAAGCGCATACCGAGATCATATGGTGTATACGGAAGTTAGGCAAACATAGGCTGATGATTTAGCACTACAAACACTGAACATATCTAATATCTGCAGTTGATATTGTGAAAATGGGACTTACAACATTAACCGATGATGGAAAAGATAAATAAAGCTCGAGCAAAAAGAGACCACATCAAATCTGTACCCATGTTTTATTGAAATACACATCAAATCTTCAAACCATGAATTAACATAGGAGAGGGGACCCGGCGAGTGGCGTTGAGCTGTGCTGCGTCAACCCCTCGGCGTAGGAGAGGGGATCACGGATGGCGTCGCACGGGAGGCGGAGACTCGCCTGCGGATGGCGCGGACCAATAAAAAAAATACGAGAGAGAATAATACAGATTTGAGTCTACTGATAGGAAACTGAATTCCCATATCTCATACACGGATCAGTACGGCCGTACTGTGGAGGTTGGCGATGGCGTTGGAGATGCCGAGCACAGTGTAGACGCCCCTGCCGCTCACGGACGTGTCCCCACTGAGGAGGCGCTTCGCGATCTCCAGCTGCCACACAAAGAGGCGACAGGGAGGGAGAAGGCTGGACGGCCTCCACTCCATCTCAAGGTCGTCCGGCGTCCGGAGGGATGCGGAGGAACGGGAAACTGCGGAGGCACGTGAGGATGCCGCTGTTCGTGGAGCACAGGATGTGCACGGCCTAGTCCAGGTCGATGGTGGGGTACAGGTCCAGGATCCATGGCGGCGAAGATACGTGATCCATGGCGGCGAAGAGATGGGATCCATGGAGGCGGGGAGCTCGGCCCGGATCCATGGTGGCAGGGGCGGGCGGCGCTGGGCTGAGGCGGCGGCCGCGGACTCGATGAGATCGTTGGGTCGAGGACGACGAGGGTGGCTACTCCCTTCTCGCTGGCCACCGCATACAGGGCAGTACATGAAACTGGGCCAGGCCCATAATAAGGCGACAGACGGAGCGGGACGATTGATCCACCAAGCGAACGACGAACGACCAAACGTATCGGCAGAATACGGAACAACTTCCTCTTTTTTAAGTAGTGTAGATATTCATTCTCGAATACATATGTTGCTTCTGACAACTGAAGCATAAGGAACCGACATTGTCCGATCAGTTTAGAATGGTTCCTTGGATAATTAAATGTCCACCTTATCGACCTTAACTTTAGTAGCAGGTGAGAGGAAGTACTGGTGCATAATATTTTTCTTTCGTACTCCATCAACCTATTGTTGGAGATATGCCCAAGAGGCAATAATAAAGTGGTTATTATAATATATCTTTGTGTTTATGATAAATGTTTGCATACCATGCTATAATTGTATTAACCGAAACATTGATACATCTGTGTTGTGTAAATAACTAGAGTCCCTAGTAAGCCTCTTGTATAACTAGCTTGTTGATTAATAGATGATCATGGTTTCATGATCATGAACATTGGATGTTATTAATAACAAGGTTATGTCATTAGATGAATGATATAATGGACACACCCAAATAAGTGTAGCATAAGATCACGTCATTAAGTTCAATTTGCTATAAGCTTTCGATACATAGTTACCTAGTCCTTCGACCATGAGATCATGTAAATCACTTATACCGGAAGGGTACTTTGATTACATCAAACGCCACTGCGTAAATAGGTGGTCATAAAGGTGGGATTAAGTATTCGGAAAGTATGAGTTGAGGCATATGGATCAAGAGTAGGATTTGTCTATCCCGATGACGGATAGATATACTCTGGGCCCTCTCGGTGGAATGTCGTCTGATTAACTTGCAAGCATGTGACTTGGTCACAAGAGATGACATGCCACGGTATGAGTAAAGATTACTTGTCGGAGACGAGGTTGAACAAGGTATGGAGATACCGATGATCAAACCTCGGACAAGTAAAATATCGCGTGACAAAGGGAATCGGTATCGTATGTAAATGGTTCAATCGGTCACTAAGTTATCGTTGAATGTGTGGGAGCCATTATGGATCTCCAGATCCCGCTATTGGTTATTGGTCGGAGAGGAGTCTCGATCATGTCTGCATAGTTCACGAACCGTAGGGTGACACACTTAAGATTTGATGTCGTTTTAAGTAGATATGGAATATGGAATGGAGTTCGAATGTTTGTTCGGAGTCTCGGATGGGATCCAGGACATCACGAGGAGGTCCGTAATGGTCCGGAGAATAAGATTCATATATAGGAAGTCACTTTCCAAGTTTGGAAATGATCCGGTGCATTTATGGAAGGCGCTAGAATGTTCTAGAACCTTCCGGAAGAAATCACCATGGAAGGTTGAGTCCCGGTTGGACTCCACCAACCCCAACCAGCCAACCAAGTGGGAGGGTGGGGTCCATAGAGGACTCCACCTCCTTGGACGGCCAAGAAAGGGGGGAAAGGGAGGGTCCCTGTCCCCCTATGTTTCGTCCATATGGCAGTTTTGAATTGGAGTCTTATTAAGATATTTGGGCAAACCCTTGGGTGTTCCACCTATATAAAGAGGAGGAGAGGGAGGGGGCTGGCTACTCCAAGTTGGCCGCACCACCTAGCCCCCCCCAAGCCGGCGCCCAAACAGCCCCCCTCTCCCAAACCCTAGCCTCTCTCCTCCTCCATCTTCTCCCACAACGCTTAGGCGAAGCCCTGCCGGAGATCTCCACCGCCACCGACACCACGCCGTCGTGCTGTCGGGATTCCGAGGAGGATCTACTACTTACGCTGCCCGCTGGAACGGGGATAAGGACGTCGTCATCAACACCGAACGTGTGACCGAGTACGGAGGTGCTGCCCGACTGTGGCACCGTCAAGATCTTCTACGCGCTTTTGAAAGCGGCAAGTGATCATCTTCTGCAACAACGAGATCTAATCTCGTAGGCTTTGAAAATGTTCGAGGGTTAGTCTCATGATCTTTTCGTTGCTCCCATCTTCTAGATTGGATCTTGGCTTGTTATTTGTTCTTGTGGTTGGAAATTTTTTGTTTTCTATGCTACGAATTTGAAAAGTAAGGAGCTGGAATTTTTGTTTTCAGAAATAAGCAAGGTATGAGATATATGTGATATCTAAGACCTTATTGCAAGATGATAGAATATAATCAAGTGAGACTACATAAACTCATAAGTTTTATGGGAATGTACGAAGGTTGAAGACGCCAGGCGTCCCAATCCTCCAACTAGTTGGGCACTAACGATATTCACATATCCATGAAGTGATCATCCTTAGTATGCACTATTGCTAAGACTCGTCATTTCGAAGCATCACGTGATGATCGGGTGTTATAGATTCTACGTGTGCATACAACGGGTGCAAGCCAGATTTGCACATGCAAATACTGAGGAAAAACTTTACGAGCCTAGCATGTACAGACATGGTCTCGGAAAGTCATGATTTGATGGATAAAAATTATGAGTGAAATTGTTCATCACATTAAAAGGTTACTAATAGTGAAATCTGGAACACTTGTCATATGATCAACTTCAAAGTAAGAACCTCAAGGTTATTGATATTTGACCAATGGACCTAGAAGTTATTGAAGGTGAAGTGTTTTATAAGAATGAGGAAAGCTAAAAGAGAAAAGTACAAAAGATATTTTGCGTGAAAGAAAGAAAAGACTAGAAAGTCTAGCTCGGGTGTATATAGATGATATACATGTTATGGATGTATTCCTTGTTTGGTCACACAATGAAATTCTTGGGTATTTGTACCAGATTGGTTGGTATGAGATGTCATACAATACAACACAATACAAGAATACGATGGCCTAAGTGACTGATAAGGAATATGGTAATAATGCACGCCTGGAACATAATAAAGTGTTATTATGTTTGTCGTTGGCATTCTACCTATCCCTTAGGATTTATAATAAAGAACTTAATAATTGTTATTTTGCTCTGGTCAAATGAAAACAATGATTTGTTCAAATTATGACCTTACTCCATGTACGATGGATAAGTTATTATAAATCTTAATGGTGAAAACACACATGCATAACACTGACGCTAAAATGCCATAAGGGAAATAATTTGAATTCCACTTATTTGTGGAACCGCCATTTAGGTCATGTTAGAAAGGAACGCATGAAGAAACTCCATGCAAATGGATTTTTGGAGACATTTGATTTTTGAATCATTTGGCGCGTGCAAATCTTTTCTAAAGAGAATGACTAAAATACCGTTCATAGGCCAAGAGTTGAACGGGCAACTAACTTAGTGGAAACATACATGATGATGTATATGGTTCACTGGGCATAGTTGTGTGCGGGAGATTCTTCTACTTTATGAAAACTTCCAACAATGAATTGAGTATATATATGTGGATATATTCGATAAGGAAGAAGTTTGAAACATTTGAATGGATTCAAATAAATTTCAGCATGAAGTGGAAATCATCGTAATAGAAAAGTCAAATATCTATGATTTGATCATGGTGGAAATATTTGAATTACGAGTTTTAGCGAACATCTAAGAGAGTTATGAAATTGTTCTACAACTCACGTTTCTTGGAGTATCATAGTGATGATGGAGTGTCCGAGAGACGTATCCAAATCTGTTGGATTAATGATGAGATAAATTAATTGACGCCATTATATTTTTGTGGATTATGCTTTAGAGACTACCGCTTTTACACTAAATAGAGCATCATCATAATCCGTTGAAATGACACCATACGATTTATGGCATGGGCATAAACCCTAATAGTCCTTTCTTAAATTTTGGTATGCATAGCATAACTAAATAAGTTTACAATCAAAATTGGATGAATGTCTTTGTTGGTTATCCCAGAGAATTGATTGGGAATTCTTTCCACTATGGAGACAAAGACAAAAGTGTTTGTCGATGTTTCTTACTTATTTCCAAGAAATTGTTTCTAGCAAAGTATTTGAGTGGGAGGACAATGGAACTTGATAATGCTTATGAACTCTGAGCATGATGATCGGAGTAGCGCAACATCGGAAATGGTTCCGGAAGCGGCCACGAAGATCATAGCTCCCATGTCTACAAAGTGTTATAGTCATGGAGATCAAAGTACCTATTGAACCTTGTAGATATGGTTTACTTTGTGATCAAATAAATGATTTGTGGACAAAGGATTGTTTTTGAACAATAATAAACCAACTACATACGAATAAGCTATGATAGGCCCTGACTCCGTTAAAATGGCTATGCGCCATGAAATCCAAGATAGGTTAATACTTTTTGAAAGTAAATGGATCTATAAAATTGATGGACTTGGATGAAATATCATTGAAGAAGCTCGACTTGTCGAAAAGTTGTTTACGACAAAGTTCAAAGAGTTGACTACGATAAGATTAGAACTTCCGTAGCGATGCTTATAGTCTATGTGGATTATTCTAGTAATCGCTACATATTTCTTTTATGAGATATGCTAGTAGGATGGCAAAATACATTACTTAACAGAAGTGTGTATTAAAGGTGTATAGAAGATACAACCAAAAGTTTTGCTGGTCCGTGGAATACTAGATAGGTATACAAACTTCAATTGGATGAAGTGAGTATCGCGGAGTTGGAATCTTCACCGGATGAAATAGTCAAAGAGTTTTTTATTTCATCAGAAATGATGAAGATGCTTGCATTTGCAAGAAATTAAGTGGGAGCGCTGAGACATATTTATAATACTTTATGTAGATGACATATAGTTGGTTATAAATGATGTAATTATATACTTGATCAAAAGGTTTCATTGAGAATTAACTTCAATGAAAGGATATGAACTAAAACATATTTAGTGTCAATATCTATGAAGATAGATTGAAACACATAATAAGTTTAAGTTAAAGTACATAGAATGAATATTGAAGTAGTTCAATATAAAAATATTAAGAAGGTGTTCTTTTCATGTGAAGGTTTAACAAGACTTGAGTGTATTTGACACTCAATGAGTAAAAACACATGAGTGATTTTAGATCACGAATAATATGTACAAAATCAGATGTCCTGTGCTAAAGTGTTATGAGCATATACCATAATGATTCATGTGATGATCATTGAACGATAGTAAGAATATCCCCGTGTGCTTTAGAAGAACCAAGGATATATATAGTTTTATATGGGGTAATGACAAACAAATCGCTGTGAGGTGTTACACCGATATTAGTTTGGTCAGATATAAAAATAAAATTTCAATCTCAATTAGGCTAAGTGTTGTTTAAAAGGTAGCACAATGAGCTAGAAGATGTCTATACTAGATTTAGATGAGTTCTAAATATTGTGACGGATTCTACAAAACAAGGCGAAGTATGTCATTGTTTTGACAATGATTGAGGATGTTAAGTCAAGAAGTTCTTTGAGAACTTGGTGTAGTTCCGATAGTCTCAGAACTTTGAAGCTATATTGTGTGTAACAATATTAGTGACATATTTCAGACCGCGGAATTAAGGTTCCACCAGAAGACCAAAAATATTTAATGCCGACTCATTTGGAAAATGAATGATGCGTGAAGACGCAAATGAATTGCAAAATACATACGTTTCTGAGCATGTCAGATCCGTTGATTGAAACCTCTCCCCTGAGCAAAACATGATAAGCACCAGAAGGCCAAGGTGTTATATCTTTACAAATGTAAACTAGATTATTGACTCTAGTGCAAGTGAGAGACTGTTGGAGATATGCCCAAGAGGCAATAATAAAGTGGTTATTATAATATATCTTTGTGTTTATGATAAATGTTTGCATACCATGCTATAATTGTATTAACCGAAACATTGATACATGTGTGTTGTGTAAACAACCGAGTCCCTAGTAAGCCTCTTGTATAACTAGCTTGTTGATTAATAGATGATCATGGTTTCGTGATCATGAACATTGGATGTTAAATTAATAACAAGGTTATGTCATTAGATGAATGATATAATGGACACAACCAAATAAGCGTAGCATAAGATCACGTCATTAAGTTCAATTTGCTATAAGCTTTCGATACATAGTTACCTAGTCCTTCGACCATGAGATCATGTAAATCACTTATACCGGAAGGGTACTTTGATTACATCAAACGCCACTGCGTAAATGGGTGGTCATAAAGGTGGGATTAAGTATTCGGAAAGTATGAGTTGAGGCATATGGATCAAGAGTGGGATTTGTCCATCCCGATGACGGATATATATACTCTGGGCCCTCTCGGTGGAATGTCGTCTGATTAACTTGCAAGCATGTGACTTGGTCACAAGAGATGACATGCCACGGTACGAGTAAAGAGTACTTGTCGGAGACGAGGTTGAACAAGGTATGGAGATACCGATGATCAAACCTCGGACAAGTAAAATATCGCGTGACAAAGGGAATCAGTATCGTATGTAAATGGTTCAATCGATCACTAAGTTATCGCTGAATGTGTGGGAGACATTATGGATCTCCAGATCCCGCTATTGGTTATTGGTCGGAGAGGATTCTCGACCATGTCTGCATAGTTCACGAACCGTAGGGTGACACACTTAAGGTTTGATGTCGTTTTAAGTAGATATGGAATATGGAATGGAGTTCGAATGTTTGTTCGGAGTCTTGGATGGGATCCAGGACATCACGAGGAGGTCCGGAATGGTCCGGAGAATAAGATTCATATATAGGAAGTCACTTTCCAAGTTTGGAAATGATCCGGTGCATTTATGGAAGGCGCTAGAATGTTCTAGAACCTTCCGGAAGAAATCACCATGGAAGGTGGAGTCCCGGTTGGACTCCACCAACCCCAACCAACCAACCAAGTGGGAGGGTGGAGTCCATGGAGGACTCCACCTCCTTGGCCGGCCAAGAAAGGGGGGAAAGGAAGAGTCACTGTCCCCCTAGGTTTCGTCCATATGGCAGTTTTTGAATTGGGGTCTTATTCAGGTCTTTGGGGAAACTCTTGGGTGTTCCACCTATATAAAGAGGAGGAGAGGGAGCGGGCTGGCTACCCCAAGTTGGCCGCACCACCTAGGCCCCCCAGGCCGGCGCCCAAACAGCCCCCCTCTCCCAAACCCTAGCCTCTCTCGTCCTCCATCTTCTCCCACAACGCTTAGGCGAAGCCGTGCCGGAGATCTCCACCGCCACCGACACCACGCCGTCGTGCTGTCGGGATTCCGAGGAGGATATACTAATTCCGCTGCCCGCTGGAACGGGGAGAAGGACGTCGTCATCAACACCGAACGTGTGACCGAGTACGGAGGTGCTGCCCGACTGTGGCACCGTCAAGATCTTCTACCCGCTTTTGAAAGCGGCAAGTGATCATCTTCTGCAACAACGAGATCTAATCTCGTAGGCTTTGGAAATCTTTGAGGGTTAGTCTCATGATCTTCTCGTTGCTCCTATCTTCTAGATTGGATCTTGGCTTGTTATTCGTTCTTGCGGTAGGAAATTTTTTGTTTTCTATGCTACGAATCCCATCACCTATGTCATCATAATAGAAACAAATACTCCTTTTGGACATATATCTTGGTGAACATACATAAAGTATTAATCATTACCGAGATCATTTATATCATACTTGGAAGATTGTAATCTCTTGGATAGCCAATAAGATTCAATTTACATAAAGTAGTGAAGCTTACTCCCCTTCGTCTTGAGGTACTATTGTAACATTCTTTATTTGATCCTTTCAAGATTTTCTCAGAGTCATATTTAGTTTTGTAGAGCCATATACGGCCTACCATTATTTAACCGATTCAGGAAACTTTACTAAGTTTTATACATCACTAAAACTTCATATTCATCCTACATAGCTAAAAACCACTAAGATTAATTTTCACACACAATTTTTATCACATGAAAATGGTTGAGACTCAACACAAGTGTTGCATTAGCGATTGCATAACTCTCAACCTACCTGATGCATATGAAAAAAGATCTAATGCAATTCTCCTAAAGATTTATGCTCATAAGTTCTAGGTTCCTGATGATCAGTTTACTTTGGAGAACATGGCTCCAAAACCTTATAACACTTCATTTAAGTTCTAAATCAGAACACCATTGGGCAGAAGGTGAAAAAGAACTTGATGAAATGTGGCACATAATTATAAACGACGTTGGTCAGAATTACAATTATAAGCCACATGGTATCGACAAACTCGCCACTTAAGTAAAGTATGGCACATGATTATTATAAACGACATTGGTCAGAAATACAATCAAACCACATGCTACATCATAATTGACATTATACTCGCAAACTTGTAACTTTATCATTCGTATGTAATTCATATGGTCATAAGGGAGTAAGTACACATTATCATAAATACAAGGAGTTAGAACATTAGTGTGATTTTTATTGGCTCTCCAAATAAGACTTCTCGGTGGTTCCATCTTACTCAGAGAATGAACAAACACGTTGATCATTGTAGTGTAAGAAAACAGAATGCCATATCCCATATTAAGAGAGACAAGCCATTCCCCCTTCGAAATATGGTAAACTTGACCACAATTTCGACGAGGTCTCATTATTCAATTCTCTTACATCTTAATTGTGCCATAGCACACATCAGTATTACAAATTATTCATTCACAAAGGACCTAATTTTCTTACCGGATGGAGAGACTTATATCATACGATGGCATTATGAAGAACAATTTTTTCATATGAAGAAGTAAAATGTCTTTGAATGCTTTAGTCTTCATTGTCCTGATAGCAAAACCCTTGTACATTACCGAAAAATGGATATCGTCTTTATGAGCATATTATAAAATATTAAAGGTGAATAAAACTTGAAATAATCGGAATCAAAACAAGTTTATTTGTTGCTCTAATCTGTATCACCATTGGGCTGAAAATAGAAAAAAACCTTATTATCCAAAACCAACACATGACAATAATCAACGTTGGTCAGAGTATTGTCATATACCATGATAACATTGGTCATAAAATATCGCTAATCAAAACTTCTCGTTGGTCTGTTTTAACTAGAGAAACGTAGAACCACATCATGATCAGTAAACACATTTGCTAAGTCAATAGCTAATATTAACATAAGGAATCATTATAACACAATCCATTATGATATTTAACATAGGGATTCATGATTCATTGCTGATAATTTTTCCATTAAACTTTGACACTATAATTTAATCACATTAATCAAATGCATCAAAGTTGTAATTAAAACTTTCATTCGTACAAATAATACCATACATTTTGGACATTGACATCATAAAAATGACATCTCACTGATGAAACATTTGAGTGACATCAACAATGAAAATGAAATTATTCTCCAAATAAATTTGGACATCAAATTACTTTAAGGTTCACCAAATAACAATTTGGTAAGCAATAATAGCCAAATGAAAGATAACACATGGCAATGATATTAAATATCACATTAAATTCCCTAAACAATGACTTTCTTATTTAGAGAATTAACCATAATTTCACCAACATCATTATGAGCCAACATTACCTTTAATTAGTCCATGTCAAAAGACATAAAATTCACCAACATAAACTTTAGCACAATGACTCAACATTATTAGGTCGCACTGTCCAGTGCGGAAAACTGAACCAAGCGGCCATCAACATTCTTCTTAAGGTGGCCTCTGAAAGGATCGTATGCTGCACCTAGAGGGGGGGTGAATATGTGCTAATTAATGTTTAGTTCTTTTTCAATTTAGGCTTCACACAAAGGTAAATTCTCTAGATATGCATCTATGTGAATTTACCTATATGACAAGATCAACTACTAAGCAAGATATAGGTAGATAATATATAGGGAGCTAATAAGGATAGAGGTAACCGAGAGTGGAGCACGTGGAGACACAGAGATGATTCCCGCAATTTATTCCTTTTGAGGGGAAATACGTCTACGTTTGGAGGAGTGTGGTCGCCATGAAAGCCAGACCAATGCCACAAAGGCCTCACTTAGGTCTCTTGTGAGTAACACCACAAAGGCCTAGCCCACTTCCACTAAGGGATTTCCTCGAGGAGGAAATCGGGCCTTTACAAGGTTCTTGGGAAACACATCCACAACTGAATTGGAGGCTTCCAATATCTGTAACAACACAACAACAAAAACAAGAACAAAGCAACCACAAACAACTAGGGTTTCCAAAGAGGAACACTAGCAAAGGGACCCTCAAGCATATGAGGGGGAAATGCAAATCGCTTCGGTGAAGATGTAGATCGGGGTCTTCTCCTTCGATTCTCCAAAGATCAAGAGCTTTGGATGGTTGGAGGAGATCTAGTGATTCTTGTGTTTCTTGAAGTGGCTCTAATGCTGGACGGACTTGGGCAGAATTGAGCAGCTTGAGCTAGAGGAAGAAGGGGGGTATTTATACCCCTCCCAAAATCGAGTCGTTGCTGGAAATTTGGGGGCGGATTATCCGGCCTAAGTAAGGGCCGGATTATCCGCCCCCCTCCCGGATTATCCGGCCTCCTGGAAATGTCCGGCCAAATATCCGGCCTGGATCCAGGGGCATACTGAGAGCTCGGCCGAAAAGTCCTTAGCCGTTTTTCAGGGGCCGGATATTTTTAAAATATCTGACCCCGGAATATCCAGCCTAGGAAAATTTCCCTGCTTCCTTTTCTCTTTTTTCTCCACACAAATTCAACCACATATATATTCTGCACTATATCAGCGCACATTAGTGTATCACATATATTGTCATCAAACATTCAAAACTATAGTCCGAGAGATGTTCTTTCAATCTCCCCCTTTTTGGTGTTTGATGTTAAAATATAGATTTGCAATAATATTACTAGAAGGAAACCGTCATGTTGGCAAAGAATAGAGGCACTCCCCATACATGTGTGCATATAAGTAATTTACATTTGAATACAAATGCACTACACATAGGTACGAGATGCCTCAACACAAAAGATATCCGACATGAACAACACAAGAGACATAATCACATATAGTTGAGACAAAGTAATAGATGTCATACCAATATGGTGATATAGAATACCGAATACCTTAAATCACACACCATATCATAAACTTTGGTCTCAACATATAGAATTCCCATAATGAATTCCGAAAACCTTAACAATATGTCTCACAACCACACATGGAACATAGTTTTAAACAACAAAGCCAAATAGTTCAACCATACGCACAAACGATAAGAAAGAGGACACAAGCAATAAAAGAAGGGATTTCTATTTTCGTGCCCTCGGTTCCTTAGTTGTACTCAGTTTTCCGCAGCTCCTTAGTTTTTCCTCAGTTTTCTCCATGCCCTTGTCGGAAACCCGCAGAAGAAGCTTAGACGGGAGGATTCCCGTTTAGTTTACCGTTCCGTGCTGACGTGTGGGGCCGCATCGTGTGGGGCCATGTCGTGTGGCGCTGCTGGAAAGGGACCGCGTGGGACAGGACGAGACCGTGTTTGGTCATACGAGCGGAGCGTGGGCCGCAGCGTGTGGGACCGTAGAGTGTGGAGCCATGTGGATCCGGGACGTGGGCACGAGTGGTTTCTAATGTTTCGCCTAGATTAGCAGTTTTCAATGCACATTTTTCCTTTCTCTCGCTCGATCTCATTCATTCTTGATTGCCCAAATTGGTAGCAAATCTAGAGCAGCTTCTCCTTCTGTTTTTAACGCAATTCATTTCTTTATGCCTTCATTTTTACCTTATCAGGTAGGAAATCTAGGGCACAAATCTAGAGAAATATAGGATAAGCTGCATACAACAACCAGCATAGCATAGATATATTCACGACAGATCCATCAGTACTACCGATAGATCCCTAGATCCAACATAAGCTACATTTTACATGAATTTAAGCTGCTCTACAGATAGAGCAGTCACATATAGAGAGTGCGAGTAGGCACGTTCAACGCCTCCGAGGTAGCGCTTGTGACTCGCTTGGAGGCTGCGCAGGTGAATCCCAAGTGCTTTGTGTTGGGCCATGAATGCATGCACGTTCACGGTCGTTCCAACTCTAGTGCCGCATCTGCCAATGGATCCATCATGGTTCACCATGCAGTTGAAGTCGGTGGCGCGGAGCTTCCTGTTGCAGAGGGGGCTCTTGTAAACGCCTCCAGCAAAGTGGCCATCGTAATGGCCGGAATGCAGCCTCCTGAGGAGGTGACGAGTCTTGGTGTGGAAGGACTCGTCGTCGCTGTCGACGTCGCTGCTCTGCACCTGTCACGTAGCACCAAAGATCGTGCAAAAAACACGAAGTCAATTGCAACTATGATGGAACAGAGAGTGAACAAAAGATCATGCATTATAATATGGGCACGAAAAAAGAGGTAGCCTCAGTTACATTGGACACACTTATATCCAGGATTTGAGTCAGTAAACCAAAGATCATGCACAACAAATTTGTACACACCAATTGTTCACTGACCAAACCCTGAATCAATTTGTGCCCAATATTCATCATCATCGGCACAAATTAACCGGATGGGATTGATTCCTCACATAAGTTAACCGAATCTTAAACAAAAGCAAATCACAAACAATAATAACGCAAGATCTAACACAAAAGGATTGAACTAGGAACAGACGAACCCTAATAACGCTAGATCTAACACAAAAGGGATGAAATGGGATAAGAACAAGGGAACAAAGGGTTACCTCCGGCTCGTCGTCGATGATGCTGGTGTCGTAGGGGTTCTCCGGCGCGACGTACGGCACTGGTTCGTACGGGTCCCAAGCGATGGGGACCTAGACGGGGGCGGCGGCCGATGCGCCGGTGGCTGATGCGCCGGCATCTACGTTGGAAGGAGCCACGGGGGCCTGGACAGGGGCGGCGGCTACATTGGAAGCAGCGACGGGGGCCTGGACGGGGGCGTCAGCTACATTGGAAGCAGCCACGGCGGCCTGGACAGGGGCGGCGGCCGATGCGCCGGCGGCTACGTTGGAAGCAGCGACGGTGGCCTGGACGGGGGCGGCGGCGGCTGATGCACCAACAATGGGCATCTCATTCTTCTCCATCGCCGGCGGTTTTTTCGGGGTTTTTTCTTCTGATGTGGAGAAGATGATGGGATAGGAGAGACGGTTGCAGTGAGAATGAGAGAGTGGGCGAGCGTCGAGGGAGAGAAAGAGGGGCTCTGTAAAGACGAAGGTGGCGTGTAGCGCAACACGCGTCCGCTATGCACGGCTGCAGCGTGCACCGCGACACGAGTCTAACCCTAGAACGTTTGGTGTACTCAGTTAGAACCTCGGGCCTTATACAGAAATTTTATCTGTACTCAGTTTTCCCCTCGAGTACTTACACTGGCAAGTGCAATATACTCAATTTTACCCTCAAGTAGCTGGTCAATAGAGAGTCAACAAATCAGATTAACATAGCTAATTGAGTCATTTCATGCGCAAAAAAACAAAAATAAACATAGTGGCACCTACTCATGGAGTTTTCATACACAACCTGCCCCCTAGGAAACCTTAACAAACATAGATAAATCCAGTTTTACCACAAATTTTCACTTTCTCAGAATCACTAGTAGCTATGAAGATGCATGGTTTTCCACTCAAACCCCTTTGCAAAACATCTTTCCCAAAACATAGTTTGTCTAAATGAGGCCATAATTGTCACACTCATATATATTTGAATTGCAAATAATTTGATGTAGCCCAATATGAATTATATTGTACGAAACACACATTTTTCATTTTGTAATTCTTTTGTTTGAATCCCTTAGTCTATTTACTATTTACGTGCCCTTGCTTTCTTAGTACTACTTAGTTTTGCCCTCAAGTACTATCACAAATGCTCACAGAAGCCGAAACTTATCCTGATTGGTTGAGCCGTTGTCACACGGATCGACTCCACCAACCGTTGATCCACTGATCTAACGGGCAATATACCCCTCTCCGTCTCTTCGTGGCCACCCCCCTCTCTCTCTCTATCTCTTCGTGGCCACCCCCTCTCTCTCTCTCTCTCTGTCGGTGGACAGTGCCACCCCTCTATTTATGTGCAATAACGAGTTTGCCACGTAACTATATTCCCTCTATTTATGCATTATTTTCCATGATCTATTTAGGCATTACTTTTCACGGTAAAATGATAAACCATCACGAATTTGCACACGTTGTTGAGATATAAGCCCCCACAACGGTCATCTCTACTTTAATTTATGGTGTAAACCCCACAACGGTCATGTCTACCTTAATTTATGGTGTAAACCCCACAACGGTCATCTCTCCCTTATAAACCCCCACAACGGCCATCCCTCATGTCAATAGGTTCTGCCTCTCTCTTCTTCGTTCACATACACTTGATCCATTGCCATGGCTTCCACGTCTCAGATGCCGACCGGAAGGGGAAGGTGAAGGGGAAGGGGAAGGGGAAGGGGCGGCCGGGGTGGTGGATCATCATCATTGCCACCACCACCGTTAACACTACCATTGATCATAGAGGAGTTCTTCATCGTCATCAATGAAGACCCTTTGGCCAAGAATGTACGTACATGTTCCCACATATATGATGCATGTTCTAAAAAACCTTTAATTTCAAACGATCGGCGCTCGATCTCTTTGCAGGCACTCCCAAAAAAGTTTGCGGACTATCTTGACGGCCAGGAGCCTGCTAAGGTGTATCTGCGAACAGCTGACTGCGGTCCTCGTCTCTGGACCGTGGAGGTCCTATTTGACGGACAATGCCGGATATACCTCGACAAGGGCTGGGAGAATTTCGCCATCGCGCACGGTTTGGATTTCGGCTGCTTCGTACACTTCAAATCTGAAGGCGATGATGTGCTCGCAGTGAAGGTGTTCGACGGAACAATGTGCAGGAAGTACTACTACACGGACGACGAAGATACTGACGATGAAAGCGACGACGACGTGAAGACATGCATCCATCCCCTTTAGATAAGGGGATTATGACCAAGAATATATATGTAGCTTCGTATGCATCGATTTAGAGATCTATCTATTTTCTATATAATAATATCGCCATTTCCACCATGATTCGAGCACCACAACCTCCAAACGATGCCGATGCCGATATCGGCATGGTCAGAACGGCTATGCTCGCTGCCACTGCTAGGTCACCGTCGGGATGCACCTTCAATCCCGTCCCCTCATTTGATCACTGACACACCAGAGATACCGCCGAGGCCAATGATGAACGTACATGTTGATGCCAATGCCGAACATGCACGCCGATGTGAGCACGACCACGCCGCCTCGCTATGCTGGACGCCTCAGACCACCGCGAGGTGTTTCCCTTCGCCACCACACTCCCCTAGCACCCATGTATACACACCAGAAAGGAGAGACACTAGTTATCTCTACATTGCTCGCATTCGTGTCCGACACCGTCAGTCAAAGTGTTGAGGTAGTTGTCGATGTCCTCGACCATATCTTCTCTTCTTTGCATGATTAAACGTGTCTACTTCATATCTCTGTAAAGCGTTTGGTCTCGCCTCATGCAGTTCTTTGTGGACATCGATCTCACCTCGACACCCTGCAGGCCACCTCCTCCGTGCCATCGCTGTAGAGCTCCGTTTAAAAATCTAATCCTACCCGTGTATTGCCCCTTCTGTCAGTGTCATGGCCCCACTTGTCATTCGATATACCGAAGCCCCACTCGTTCGTGTTTTGGTCAGGGATACGGTGATGCTAACAGTCAAACAAAGATGGATGGTCCGACGTGTCTTTGCAGGCTCTACGTGGCCCCACTAGTCAGTAGATAACGGTCAAAGTTGTTCACCCGTCGAGCAAACGGCCGTTCCAACACTTGTGAGGGCTTCAGACAAGGGCTTGGGCAAAACTGAGGAAAAATTAAGCGGCTGGGAAAATTAAGCACAACTAAGGACCCGAGGGCACGAAAATAGAAATCCCATAAAAGAATGGTAAACGCATATGCTTGTGCCCCACCCATGCAAAGCCCGTAGAAGTCCTAAATAGAAAACTTCTCCCCCTTTGGCATCGAAACACCAAAAAGGGAAAAGAGCGATGCTACTCGTCCCATGGAGATCATTCGGAGCCCGTCTCGGACTCATACTCTTCAGCACTGTCAGCAGCTGGTGGAGAGTCGCGAGAGATGTTGCTCCTCTGAAGACCCTGCTCGATGTCAGACCACTGAACCTGAGAAGAGTGCCACCCATTGTAGGCGGGGTGAACAGGAGGCTGAGGAGGAGGACCTTGCTCACCACTGAGCTTGTGTATAATAACCGCCTGAGTATGCTGTATATCTGCGTGCTGACGGCTGGCCTCAAAGTTCTCCTTGTGAATCTCGATGTTCATGCACAGGACATTGCGCTTGAACCAGTTGAGTTTCTTCACTTCCCTATGAGCAACAGAGCGACCGGGTGCCTGGGCACTAGAGAGAGCATCTCTCATAAATGAACCGGCAACTGGGGTGGCTGGGGCAGCTGTCTTCCTCTTGATGTAAGCCTTCTTGAACTTGTGATTCACAGATGGAAACTGACTCATATCTTCCGCCATAGCAGTGTTATTGATAAGAAACTGAATGTAAGGAGCATATGGCATAGAAGTCCGGGAAACCATGGCATCAAAGATCTCACGAAAGATATAATCCATGACATCAATGGTGAAATCTTTGCTCTCATCACCATCCTGTGCACACTCAAAAGCAAGACGAAGGAGGTCCATGAGTGCACCCCGAAGAGCATCATTGTTCCCACCACTTGGAGCAATGGTATCCCTGAAGAAGCAGAGCAACTGACCATAGATAGAAAGCAGTCCAGTGATAGTGCCAACAACTCCATTCTCGTCGTAGAGATAATAGAGCACATCCTTGTCCGTGCGCTGAGGACCATGAAGACGCTGACCACCTTCAAAGGGATAGCCAAGAAGCTCAGCAAACCTGTGGAAAGAGGCCTCACAGGGAGAAGAGCCAGACATCCACTGCATGGTGCGATCCTCGTCCTTCTTGAATGCCAGAGTAGCATAGAATTGTTTAATCAGAGGAATATTGAAGTCACACTGGACCTTCATTAGCTTGTGCAATCCCATCCGCTCGGTAACCCAAATGGCATCCTCAAAGTGATCATTCTGTGAGAGAAGGTCCACATCAATAGCTTGCATTGGCCTCACCTTCTTCATGGGTTCATAGATGTCCTTGTAAATGAAAATTTGCTCCATGCACCAAAAGTGAGGATCCTCAATGTCCAGCTCCCGCTCGACATCCTCATACCAGTTCTTCTGTCTGAGGGCAGCATATGTAACAATGCTCATGTTCTTGTAATTCACCCTTGTTTCCTTGACTTTACGCCTCAGATTGGCGGACTTCCTGGGAGCGGTCGGACTCAACTCATCACTTTTCCGAGAAGCCCGAGGGCGCCTCCGAGAACCACCACCTGTGAAGTGACATAGAGGGATAGCATGTAGGAGAGTAAGCTCATAAGTCATGTATTGGTACGGTAGTGTACTATATATGCATAGTAGGAGTCGATAAAAGTTTAGACAAGGTCGATCGAGAGAGACTGCAATGGCAACAACTCTCCAAGTCGGATAATCTGGTGTCCCCAAGGGGCGGATAATCCGGCCTGGCCGGATAATCCGACCATCGGGGGGCCGGATAATCCGGACCTGCGAATCTGCAACAAACTCGATCAAATCCTAGTCTAGCACAAGATCAGCCTTATAGCATGTAAATGTAATACTCTACACACGATTTGGAACAACTAGACATCATCTCAACCAAGAAAATAACATATACAATTCATAAAACCTAGTGTTAGGGATTGTGAGTCATACCCTCATCTATTGGAGGAACCACTTGGTGGAGATGAGAGCTAGGGAGGAGGAGAACCCGATCTGGCCAACAACGTTGAGAGGGGGAGGACGGGGAGGCTCCGGCAAGGAGAGGCGTCTCCGACGACTGTGGGGAGAGGAAAGAGAGGCGTGTGTGTGTGTGTGGGGGGGGGATTGGCTGTTTGCAACCTCCCTCCCCGCGTCCTCGGCCAAATCCCACGCAACCGGCCCAGGCCGGATATTCCGGTCCAAAAAGAGGGGCGGATAATCCAGCCGGGCCGGATATTCCGGTGCATGCGGAGGCCGGATTATCCGGTGTTCTGGAAAAATTCCAGAACATTGGAAATCTGACCTATCTTTGTTGGGTATTTGCATATAACCATATGTGATGCAATATAATATCACGCCATATATAGGATGCAAATTGACCAATAAGATGAGACAACCAAGAACATCCGACCGATGACACACAAACTCCAAGTTTTTACCAAAACATGACTTAAGAGAGCAAGATGGAAATGACTATAGATAAGTGTAGGCTTGGGTATAGATAGTACAAACTGGTAATGGTACATGATCACTCAAGTTTGCAGGATATGAGCAAATAAATGCCAAACTAGAGTGATTTCCCATAAGAACATATGTCAAATAAAGTCCATTAAGATCCAAATAACACCAACTCTTCACAAAGAAGAGTGTGGTGGCCTAGGCCACCATGTATGAGTGTTATGGTATGGCACCGCAAAGATATATCTTGGGCCCAAGGCCAATACTCGTCACTGAAGCTCACATATTAGCACATGATATAAAGAGAATGATTGCTTACTATCGACATTATGGGGGGGGGGGTAGCTGAATAGTTTAAACCGCACCCCCTATCTCCATGCCCACATCTAAACCAAATAAAGTTTTGAGAAGACGGTGTGTTTGCAAGATGGTCAAGCTATACTCCTCGAATCAATGATATTTAGCTCATTCCTCAAATAACAAAACTTTGCTTCATCAAGAGGCTTCATGAATATATCAGCGAGTTGATCTTTGGTTGGAACATAGCATAGCTCAATATCACCACTGGCAACACGATCCCTAATGAAATGATTCCGGATCTCAATATACTTCATTCTTGAATGTTGCATCGGATTATAGGCAATCTTGATGGCACTTTCATTGTCATATAAAAGAGGCACTTTGTCACAAGTGACACCGTATTCCTTTAAAGTTTGCCTCATCCATAACAATTGAGTGCATCCACTTGCGGTGACAACATATTCGGCTTTGGCGGTGGAGAGAGATATACAATTTTGCTTCTTAGAAGACCAACATACCAAGGACCTACCAAGAAATTGGCAAGCCCCGGAAGTTGATTTCCTATCATCCTTGTCTCCCGCCCAATCCGCATCCGTGTATCCATTAAGAAAGAAACTTGAGCCTTTAGGATACCAAAGACCATATCTTGGGGTATCAACCAAATATCGAAAGATTATTTTGAGAGCCATCATGTGGCTCTCTTTAGGAGAAGCTTGATACCTTGCACACACACCAACACTCAACACTATGTCCGGTCTAGATGCGCAAAGGTAAAGCAAGGATCCAATCATGGAGCGATATACCTTTTGATCCACCTCTTTACCATTGGGATCTAGTGCAAGATGACATTTCGTAACCACTGGAGTGGCTACACCCTTCATTTCTGTCATCTTGAACCTCTTGAGCATGTCTTGGAGATATTTTGCTTGATTGATGAAAGTCTCTTCTCTCAATTGCTTGATCTCAAAACCAAGAAAGAACCTCATCTCTCCCATCATAGAAATCTCAAACCTATCGGTCATAAGCTTTGAAAATTCATCATTGAAAGCTTTGTTAGTAGAGCCAAAGATAATATCATCAACATATAATTGGCAAACGAAAAGCTCCCCATTGACCCTCTTAGTAAAAAGAGTGGGATCGATTAACCGATCATCAAACCCACGGTCTATCAAAAATTCTTTAAGGTGCTCGTACCAAGCTCTAGGAGCTTGTTTGAGACCATAAAGTGCTTTATCAAGCTTACAGACATGGTTAGGAAAGTCGGGATCCTCAAACCTCGGGGGTTGCTTAACATAAACCTCTTCATGCAAAGGACCATTAAGAAATGCACTTTTCACATCCATTTATTGTAACTTAAAATTATGATGTGATGCATATGCAAGAAGGGATATGGATGTACTAAAGGCGAGCCACAGGAGCATAAGTTTCTCCAAAGTCAATTCCTTGAATTTGAGAGAAACCTTGAGATACCTATCTTGCCTTGTTCAATTCCTCACAACAATTCCAAACTCATCTTGCTTGTTCTTGAATATCTATTTAGTGCCTATAACATTGCGGCACTCCTTTGGCTTTTCTACTAAAGTCCATACTTTGTTGCGCTTGAAGTTGTTGAGTTCACCATGCATAGCCTCCAACCAATCCGGATCTTCAAGAGCTTCAAATACTTTCTTTGGTTCCACTAAGGAGATATAAGCATGATGATTTCTAAAGCTAACCAATTGCCTTCTTGTGGAAACTCTTCCTCTTACATCACTTATGACCTTATCATGAGTGTGTCCAAGAATTTCTAAGTTCCTATCTCTTCTTGCAAGACGATGGGCCTCGATCTCCTCCTTGGTTCTTCTATCCTTGGAGGTATCACTTGATCAACTTGATCGTTTGGGTCCCCGTCTTGACCATCAACTTGAGCTTCCTCAATTTCTTGAGAGTTCTCAACATCATGTGCTTGATATTGGACATTATTCGGTGAGAGGAGAATATTGAATGGATACTCAACGGATCCATCATGAATCCTTGGTTGATCTTGTCCTTGATCTTGCACACTAGAGGGAGGGTCTTGTTCTTGTTCTTGGGTTGGTGCATCATTATCTTCAAGAGATGGAGTTTGTTGATGTTGTGAAGTTGAGGGCTCCACCATAGTAGAGCATATTCCTTCCCGAGACACCACACCGTGTCCCTCAATGGGGCGGAAAAATCCTACACCCATTCTTACTATGGCATCTTGAGGTATTTCATCACCTGCACAAACATCAACTTGCCCCACTTGGGAGCCATCATTTTACTCGAACTTCACACTACAAGATTCGATGATAATCCCGGAGGATATATAAAAGACTCTATAAGTGTGAGATTCGACACCGTAACCAACAAATATACCCTCCAAAGCTTTAGGAGCAAATTTAGATAAACGAACTCCTTTGATTTTATAGAAACACTTGCACCCGAACACCTTGAAGTATGAGATATTAGGCTTGTTCCCGGTGAGTATTTCATATGGAGTCTTATTCAAGCCCTTACGGATATAGAGCCGGTTAGAAGAGTGGCAAGCGGTGGAGATGGCTTCGGCCCAAAAACTATAGCGGGATTTGTACTCCGCCATCATAGTCTTGCCATATCCATAAGAGTATGTTTCTTCCTCTCCGCAACACCATTTTGTTGAGGGGTGTATGCAGCAGAATATTGATGTCTTATCCCCTCATCGCTAAGAAAATCATTGAGTGTGTAGTTCTTGGACTCGGTGCCGTTGTCACTTCTTATTGCCAATATAGAGAGGTTGTGTTGAAGTTGCACCTCGGTGGCAAAGTTAATTAAGATTTGTTGAGTCTCATCTTTCTTCTTGAGAAATATACCCAAGTATATAATGAATAGTCATCGACAATCACCAAGCAATGTTTTTCCACACCAAGACTTGCATGAGTGGTAGGACCAAAGAGATCCACATGAAGGAGCTCCAAGATCCTCTTGGAAGAGATAATAGTCTTGCTTGGGTGCGAAGAGTCATACATTTTTCCTTCAACAGAAGCCCTACAAACACGATCTTTGGCAAAAGAAACATTGTCCATTAGTCCAAAAATACGGTTCCCCTTGTGAAGACTTTGCAAAGTTCTCATGTTGACATGGGCCAAGCGGCGATGCCACAACCAACCCACATCCGCCTTTCCGAATAGGCACATCGCACTTGATGTGGTGGCCCCCGAGAAGTCCACCACATATACAAGTTGTTTTCGCGATACCCAACGAAAGCGAATTTTAGAGTCTTGCTCCACAAGAGGACCACAATATTATTATCAATAAAGACAGCGAAACCCATCTTGCCAAGGGCGGAAACGGACAATAAATTGTAACCAAGGGTTTTGACAAGCATGACATCCACAAGAGTAATGTTGTGTCCAACCACAACCTTTCCAAATCCCAATACCTCGGATGTTGAATTATCGCCAAAGGAGACGGTGGTTTCATTAAAGTTGGGCCTTAACTCCTTGACGAGATTCTTGCCGCCGGTCATATGACTTGTGAATCCACTATCAAGCACCCATTTTGAACCTCCAGCGGCATATTCCTACATGAGATCAATTCTTGGATTTAGGTACCCATTTTCAATGGGTCCTCTTTTGTTAGCAACAAGGGTCTTTGGGACCCAAATAGACCAAGCAATGTGTGATATGCCAGGTTTAGAGGCTATAAAATGAGAGAACACCAAAGTGTGCATTGCATTCATGCATAGAAAATCTGGGGAATTTTCACGCTTTCAAATAAAACTTACCACAGTAACTGAAGTTTCACTTGACTTGCTGCAATTGAAGTAGATCGTCAAGTCAAGCGCTATAAACTTCACTGTGATCTTTGCTAAAACCTTGTTTTGGGTAAAGATGATTTGATCTATGGACTAGATCAAATGGAATTAGCATTACAACAAACAACACCTTAACTAAGGGTCAACTATAAGATCTTATCAAAGATCTCAACATGACATTCCTTACAAAAATACATGAATAATTATTTAACTATAAATCAAAGAACACAATTAAAAAAGAAACTATTATTTACTTATCTTTTCCATGTATTTTACAAAATAAATACTCCTACCATGATTCACATGGTGTATCTTTTCAACTACAAGGCTTGAATCCATGTCTAGGACAATCCTACTAGTTCCTTATTAAACCTTGACCATTCCAATATTGTTTCTCCAAACTCATTTCCATTAAACCTGAGAGAAAGGCGAGGATCATCTCTATATGTGTACACCATCCATTGAGTAAAACCTAGGTTGACACTTAAATCTTATCCAAGTGAGGTACGTAATTGTTGATACTAACCAATGCTACAAGAAATATAAGTCAAGTACTAAACCCTACTTGACCTAGCTAACAATTGATGGTAAGTAAGAACCTATTTTACTAGTGATCCAAGAGAGGCAAGTGTTGTGATCACTACAACTTGGTAATGATCATAAACCCTAGAGGAACCCTACCTATCCAAAAGAGTTCAAGCTACATGTGTATACTCAAGTGTATTGACTTATACTTGATCTTGGAGAGGAGAACCATGATTCCCTAATGAACCACTGATACGTCTCAAACGTATCTATAATTTCTTATGTTCCATGCTACTTTTATGATGATACTCACATGTTTTATACACACTTTATGTCATTATTATGCATTTTCCGGCAATAACCTATTGACGAGATGCCGAAGAGCCAGTTGCTGTTTTATGCTGTTTTTGGTTTCAGAAATCCTACAAAGGAAATATTCTTGGAATTGGACGAAATCAACGTCCAGGGTCTTATTTTTCCACGAAGCTTCCAGAAGACCGAAGGGGATACGAAGTGGGGCGACGAGGCGCCGCCACCATAGGGCCGCGCGGCCAAAGGGGGGCCCGCGCCGCCCTATGGTGTGGGCCCCTCGTCAGCCCTCCGACTCTGCCCTTCCGCCTACTTATAGCCTTCGTCGCGAAAACCCCTGTACCGAGAGCCACGATACGGAAATAGTTCCAGAGACGCCGCCGCCGCCAATCCCATCTCAGGGGATTCAGGAGATCGCCTCCGGCACCCTGCCGGAGAGGGTAATCATCTCCCGGAGGACTCTACATCACCATGATCGCCTCCGGATTGATGTGTGAGTAGTTCACCCCTGGACTATGGGTCCATAGCAGTAGCTAGATGGTTGTCTTCTCCTCTTGTGCTATCATGTTAGATCTTGTGAGCTGCCTATCATGATCAAGATCATCTATTTGTAATGCTACATGTTGTGTTTGTTGGGATCCGATGAATATGGAATACTATGTCAAGTTGATTATCAATCTATCATATATGTGTTTTTTATGTTCTTGCATGCTCTCCATTGCTAGTAGAGGCTCTGGCCAAGTTGATACTTGTAACTCCAAGAGGGAGTATTTATGCTCGATAGTGGGTTCATGCCTCCATTGAATCTGGGACAGTGACAAAAAGTTCTAAGGTTGTGGATGTGCTGTTGCCACTAGGGATAAAACATCAATGCTTTGTCTAAGGATATTTGTGTTGATTACATTACGCACCATACTTAATGCAATTGTCTGTTGTTTGCAACTTAATACTGGAAGGGGTGCGGATGCTAACCTCGAAGGTGGACTTTTTAGGCATAGATGCATGCTCGGATAGCGGTCTATGTACTTTGTCGTAATGCCCCGATTAAATCTCATAGTAGTCATCGTGATATGTATGTGCATTGTTATGCCCTCTCTATTTGTCAATTGCCCAACTGTAATTTGTTCACCCAACATGCTATTTATCTTATTGGAGAGACACCACTAGTGAACTGTGGACCCCGGTCCATTCTTTTACATCTGAAATACAATCTACTGCAATACTTGTTCTTTACTGTTCTTCGCAAACAAACATCATCTTCCACACTATACATCTAATCCTTTGTTTACAGCAAGCCGGTGAGATTGACAACCTCACTGTTACGTTGGGGCAAAGTACTTTGATTGTGTTGTGCAGGTTCCACTAGCGCCGGAATCCCCGGTGTTGCACCGCACTACACTCCGTCACCAACGACCTTCACGTGATCCTTGACTCCTACTGGTTCGATAACCTTGGTTTCTTATTGAGGGAAAACTTGATGTTGTACGCATCACACCTTCCTCTTGGGGTTCCCAACGGACGTGTGCTTCACGCGTATCAAGCTAAATTTCTGGCGCCGTTGCCGGGGAGATCAAGACACGCTGCAAGGGGAGTCTCCCACACCCAATCTCTTTACTTTGTTTTTGTCTTGCTTTACTTTATTTTATTTACTGCTTTGTTTGTTCTCTATATCAAAAATACAAAAAAAATTAGTTACTAGTTTTACTTTATTTACTGTCTTGTTTGCGTTCCTTATATTAAAAACACAAAAAAATTAGTTACTTGCATTTACTTTATTCTGTTATCATGACTAGTGCTGTAGCTGTTACTCTATCACCGGAGGAATCGATCTTTATTTTTAAACAAGGGAGTGAGGAGAGTTTTAAGGAAGCTTGGTCTAGAATATTTGATTCTTATAGTAAAACTGAACCTAAAATGACTCTAAGTTTGCTTCTTAGTAACTTTTATTTTGGGCTTATTCTTCGTTATAGATATGCCTTAGATGCTGTAGTGGGAGGAGATTTCCTTCACCGTGATGGGGATCAAGCTTTTAATGCCATAAGAAAAGTGGTTACATCATCTAGCTCCGCTAATAATTTTGATTCATCTCTTGCTAGCATTCATAATAGATTAAACACCCTCGAGACAAATATATCTTGTTTAAAAGAAGGGTACAACCAGATTCGCGAATATTATGATTATGTTCCAGTAAGTTTTGAACCTTCAATGTGGGTTCCTACTATTAAAGTTGCTATTTGTGGTGAAACTTTTCATGCCCGTTGTGATATTATGTCTGAGTTTTGCCTTATGCCTAAAAGAATTTATGAATCTTTGACACTTTGGGAACTTATCGAAGGAGGAGAAGGAATAACTCTCACCGATAACTCGTTATAATTCCTAAGGGTATAGCTGAAGGTGTGTTCACAACCTTTCTTGGAAGAACGGTATCCACCGATTATCTCGTTGTTGAATGTGTAGGGACAGGACAAATCACGCTTGGAAGGTCCCCGCTCGAAACTCGTGGGAGCAATCATAGATGTGGGGAAAGGCACTCTAAATTTTACCTCTACGCCCGGATGCGGTCATGTATTCCCTAAACCAAAGAGTAGGAATAAGAGTAAGAAGGGTAAGCGCAAAGCCCCTGGTAAGAATGTTAATGCTTCATCTCTTGATAATACTTGATTCACACTTTCTGCGCCTAGCTGAAAGGCGTTAAAGAAAAGCGCTTATGGGAGACAACCCATTATTTTACTCCTGCACTTTTGTTTTATATTTGAGTCTTGGAAGTTGTTACTACTGTAGCAACCTCTCCTTATCTTTATTTTATTGCATTGTTGTGCCAAGTAAAGTCTTTGATAGTAAGGTTAATACTAGAATTGGATTACTGCGCAGAAACAGATTTCTTGCTGTCACGAAATTTAGCAGCCCCGTCTGTAGGTAACTCAGAAAAATCTGCCAATTTACGTGCGTAATCCTCAGATATGTACGCAACTTTCATTCAGTTTGAGCTTTTTCATCTGAGCAAGTTAAGTGCCCCTGAAAAATTCGTCTTTACGGACTGTTCTGTTTTGACAGATTCTGCCTTTTATTTCGCATTGCCTCGTTTTGCTATGTTTGATGGATTTCTTTGTTCCATTAACTTTCAGTAGCTTTGTGCAATGTCCAGAAGTGTTAAGAATGATTATGTCACCTCTGAATATGTGAATTTTTGATTATGCACTAACCCTCTAATGAGTTTGTTTTGAGTTTGGTGTGGAGGAAGTTTTCAAGGGTCAAGAGAGGAGGATGATACAATATGATCAAGAAGAGTGAAAAGTCTAAGCTTGGGGATGCCCCCGTGGTTCATCCCTGCATATTTTAAGAAGACCCAAGCATCTAAGCTTGGGGATGCCCAAGGCATTTCTTCTTCATCGACAACTTATCAGGTCACCTCTAGTGAAACTATATTTTTATTCCGTCACATCTTATGTGCTTTACTTGGAGCGTCTGTATGTTTTTTTTTTGTTTGTGTTTGAATAAAATCGGATCCTAGCATCCTTTCTTTGGGAGAGAGACACGCTCCGCTGTTGCATATGAACACATGTGTTCTTAGCTTTACTTTTAATGTTCATGGCGAAGGTTGAAACTACTTCGTTCATCGTTATATGGTTGGAAACATAAAATGCTTCATGTGGTAATTGGTATAATGTCTTGAATAATTTGATACTTGGCAATTGTTGTGCTCATATAGATCATGTTTAAGCTCTTGCATCATGTACTTTGCACCTATTAATGAAGAACTACATAGAGCTTGTTAAAATTTGGTTTGCATGATTGGTCTCTCTAGAGTCTAGATATTTTCTGGTGAGGTGTTTGAACAACAAGGAGACAGCGTAGAGTCTTATAATGCTTGCAATATGTTCTTATGTAAGATTTGCTGTACCGGTTTATACTTGAGTTTGCTTCAAACAACCTTGCTAGCCTAAGCCTTGTATTGAGAGGGATTACTTCTCGTGCATCCAAATCCTTGAGCCAAAAACTATGCCATTTGTGTCCACCATACCTACCTACTACATGGTATTTCTCTGCCATTCCAAAGTAAATTACTTGAGTGCTACCTTTAAAATTCTATTCTTCTTCTTTGCAATATATAGCTCATGGGAAAATAGCCTTAAAAACTATTGTGGTAAAGAATATGTAGCTTATGTATCTTATTTCTTATAAGTTGCTTGTTGAGCGGTAACCATGTTTCGGGGACGCCACCAACTATTACACCTTTGTTGAATATCATGTGAGTTGCTATGCATGTTCGTCTTGTCCGAAGTAAGGGTGATTTATCATGATCAAATGGTTTGAGTATGCATATTGTTAGAGAAGAACATTGGGCCGCTAACTAAAGCCATGAATCATGGTGGAAGTTTCAGTTTGGACATCAATCCTCAATCTCTTATGAGAATATTATCCGTTGTTGAATGCTTATGCATTAAAGAGGAGTCCATTACCCGTTGTCTATGTTGTCCCGGTATGGATGTCTAAGTTGAGAATAATCAAAAGCGAGAAATCCAATGCGAACTTTCTCCTTAGACCTTTGTACAGGCGGCATAGAGGTACCCCTTTGTGACACTTGGTTGAAACATATGTTATGCAATGATAATCCATGTAAATCCAAGCTAATTAGGATAAGGTGCGAGCACTATTGGTAATATATGCAAGAGGCTTGCAACTTATAAAGATGTCTTATACATAACACATATGATTTATTACTACCGTTGACAAAATTGTTTCTATGTTTTCAAAATAAAAGCTCTAGCACAAAAATAGTAATCCATGCTTCCCTCCGCGAAGGGCCTATCTTTTACTTTATGTTGAGTCAGTTTACCTACTTCTTTCTATCTTAGAAGCAAACACTTGTGTCAACTGTGTGCATTGATTCCTACATACTTGCTTATTTGCATTCATCATATTACTTTGTGTTGACAATTATCCATGAGATATACATGTTGAAGTTGAAAGCAACCGCTGAAACTTATATCTTCCTTTGTGTTGCTTCAAAGCTCTTTACTAAGAATCTATTGCTTTATGAGTTAACTCTTATGCAAGTCTTACTGATACTTGTCTTGAAAGTACTATTCATGAAAAGTCTTTGCTATATGATTCAGTTGTTTAATCATTGTCTTTACCATTGCTTCGAATCACTGCATTCATCTCATATGCTTTACAATAGTATTGATCAAGATTATGATAGCATGCCACTTCAGAAATTATCCTTGTTATCGTTTACCTACTCGAGGGCGAGTAGGAACTAAGCTTGGGTATGCTTGATACGTCTCAAACGTATCTATAATTTCTTATGTTCCATGCTACTTTTATGATGATACTCACATGTTTTATACACACTTTATGTCATTATTATGCATTTTCCGGCACTAACCTATTGACGAGATGCCGAAGAGCCGCTTGTTGTTCTCTGCTGTTTTTGGTTTCAGAAATCCTACAAAGGAAATATTCTCGGAATTGGACGAAATCAACGCCCGTGGTCTTATTTTTCCACGAAGCTTCCGGAAGACCGAAGGGGATACGAAGTGGGGCGACGAGGCGCCGCCACCATAGGGCCGCGCGGCCAAAGGGGGCCCGCGCCGCCCTATGGTGTGGGCCCCTCGTCAGCCCTCCGACTCTGCCCTTCCGCCTACTTATAGCCTTCGTCGCGAAAACCCCAGTACCGAGAGCCACGATACGGAAATAGTTCCGCAGACGCCGCCGCCGCCAATCCCATCTCGGGGGATTCAGGAGATCGCCTCCGGCACCCTGCCGGAGAGGGGAATCATCTCCCGGAGGACTCTACATCACCATGATCGCCTCCGGATTGATGTGTGAGTAGTTCACCCCTGGACTATGGGTCCATAGCAGTAGCTAGATGGTTGTCTTCTCATGTTGTGCTATCATGTTAGATCTTGTGAGCTGCCTATCATGATCAAGATCATCTATTTGTAATGCTACATGTTGTGTTTGTTGGGATCCGATGAATATGGAATACTATGTCAAGTTGATTATCAATCTATCATATATGTGTTGTTTATGTTCTTGCATGCTCTCCGTTGCTAGTAGAGGCTCTGGCCAAGTTGATACTTGTAACTCCAAGAGGGAGTATTTATGCTCGATAGTGGGTTCATGCCTCCATTGAATCTGGGACGAGTGACGAAAAGTTCTAAGGTTGTGGATGTGCTGTTGCCACTAGGGATAAAACATCAATGCTTTGTCTAAGGATATTTGTGTTGATTACATTACGCACTATACTTAATGCAATTGTCTGTTATTTGCAACTTAATACTGGAAGGGGTGCGGATGCTAACCTGAAGGTGGACTTTTTAGGCATAGATGCATGCTGGATAGCGGTCTATGTACTTTGTTGTAATGCCCTGATTAAATCTCATAGTAGTCATCGTGATATGTATGTGCATTGTTATGCCCTCTCTATTTGTCAATTGCCCAACCGTAATTTGTTCACCCAACATGCTATTTATCTTATTGGAGAGACACCACTAGTGAACTGTGGACCCCGGTCCATTCTTTTACATCTGAAATACAATCTACTGCAATACTTGTTCTTTACTATTCTTCGCAAACAAACATCATCTTCCACACTATACATCTAATCCTTTGTTTACAGCAAGCCGGTGAGATTGACAACCTCACTGTTATGTTGGGGTAAAGTACTTTGATTGTGTTGTGCAGGTTCCACGTTGGCGCCGGAATTCCTGGTGTTGCACCGCACTACACTCCGTCACCAACGACCTTCACGTGATCCTTGACTCCTACTGGTTCGATAACCTTGGTTTCTTACTGAGGGAAAACTTGTTGCTGTACGCATCACACCTTCCTCTTGGGGTTCCCAACGGACGTGTGCTTCACGCGTATCAACCACAAGAAGGTCAATACTTTGATCATTACAAATTGGGTAATGCTCATAAACCCTAAGGATCTATATGAGTGGGATGAGAGAAATAATTAAGAGAGATTGGGAGGAATAGGTTAATCATGTTTAATACATGATCATGTCTTGTAAATTAAGATGATAAGTTAAACCTATATGATTAATAGATTTCATCTATCACATGAAATAATAGGTATATCACTAGTAGTTAACCCCAGGCCAATCCTCATGCCTTGAGTGTAAGAGTAATGTCACTGACTAAACCTTGTTTATCCAAACACTAGGGATAACCCTAGCATTGCCTTGATGCATGAATCCTAACTAAGTGAGGAGAGTAACCTTAGCCAATAAAACATGATCAAAGCTTATGCTCATCTTGGTTGTGTACCACTTAGGTGATCACAACTAAAACACTAGACCTCATTTGGATTTTAATCCAAGTACCTTGCTTAGTTGCCCAAATGGAATATTGTGTCATAGTTGAACCATCACCTTAGCAAGTGAGTTCACCATGATGAGTATAGGATCTATCCTAAATAATTTAAGCTAAAGCTTGTTAGTTAAGAATTGGTGATTATAGAGTTTATCTCCCCACTTTTCTTAAACCCTTAGAAACAATTATCCACATAAAATCATGAACGAATCCCATCCTCATTACCATTCATTTTAAACTCTAGCCATAATTATAATTTATGTGAACCATCCATATTGTTAAGTACTAGCAAAACCTAATAATGTGTTCACCATGCATCTGTTATAAATTTCAAATCATTTGAACATGATTGGTTCCTAAATTAAGAAGGAATTGAGATAAATATTTAAACCCATATCTATTTTAATTATATCTCACTAAAACACCAATTTAATTAAGTATTAAATAATTGTGTAAACAACAAAACTATGCAGTAAATATGATCATCAAGTTATACTTATGATTCAGATATTTAATAACCTGCAAGAATAAACAGAATTCAAATTTGAGTCAAATAGCAAATTCAAAAACAGAAATTTAAAAGAGAAAAGAGAGGGAAAAGCCTACATGGCCGTGCAACCCAGCAGCAGCCCACGTAGTTGGCCCAGCAGAAGACCAGGAATAGCCCATCCCAAATCTAGATACCGTTTTGTTTCTTTAAAAATCGTGCAAAGAGAGAAGCCCTCTTCTTCTTCTTCTTCCTGGAGGTCGACAGCACGACGGCGAGCTCAGGCCACGTCCCTCGCCATGGATAAGGACGCCGGACGCTGCAGACGAACTCAGAGCCTCACCAAATCTTCTCCGCGTCCGTCTGATCCTATTCGCGCCAAGATCCGTGCCCAAATCACTCAACACTATCACCGTCGCATCTGTGCCATCTCCGGCGAGTTGTCGTTGTTTCCGAGCTTAACTCGGGCTATAAAAGCACGAGGAGATGCGCCCGAACCCTATCTATCTTCATCGCTCGTTCAATCCCTCTCTATATCTTCGTATCTCTCGATTTCTTCTTTGCACCAATGCATGCACCGACGGCCAGTTATCCGATTAGCCGGCGTTGGAGGCCACCCCTTGGCTCGTGGAGTGGCCGAGGAGCTTCAGGAAGGCATGAGGACCTTCCTATCCAAAGGAATCGAGCCAGAGCATCATCAATCAAGCCAATCGACGATTTTCTTTCGACCGACCATCGCCAGAATCCGCGACGCCGTGCTCGTCTCCGACCACCCCAAGCCTCGAAAAGCCTTCCATCGACTCCAGGTTACTCTTGCGCACCTCTGGACCCCTCCAATCCTCCTCAGCATCGACGGTAGCTCGATTTCAAGTTTTGGCCGGCCGTCGCCTCCGCAGACCTCGTTGCCGGAGCTAGCTCCGGTGACCATTTTGAGGGGGCGCTGCCACCATTAGGGTCGCCATCGTCTACTGACTCGAACGCAACAAGTAGGCCGTGCCGGGGAGCCCTAAAACGCCAGAGCCTTCATCACCTGGTCGCCGGCGATGCCGACGAGGGTGACGTGTCTGTTGGGGTTCATTGGTCTTTTGACTCGGTCCACGCCAACGTGGCAATCGACGTGGCCTAGACCCCACCAGTCAGTGACTGTGGGTGTGTACCGCCAGGGTACGTTTAGAATTTTAGATTTAAATAAAAACCAATAAATAAATGAAACTTTGTAGAAATAAATAAATTTCATTTTTTCTCAGAAAAATATAAATAATATATCAAAATGCTCACAAAAATAAACCCTACTCAATAAAAATATAATATAAAAATGTGTGTCAAAATAAAAATTCACTCATTTTAACCTTTAATAAATATGTCTTTCCATTTGTTTTAAATACAATTTGAATTCAATAATTAGTTAAGTCTCAAATTAAATAATAGTTATTCAATAAGTAAATAATATGTTAAGATTGAATTCTTTATCATATCTCATGAACTAAAATATTAGTGGCATTTCATAAACCCTAATTTGGAAATTACTATTTCCCATTTTCTTTAAATAATAATAAAACAAAAAATACTAAAAGCTAATTATTTTGGTAGTTCAAAAATTGTTTACTTAAACATTTTTAGTTAACAAGTTATTATTTTAAAACCTAATAATAACTATAAAACCTAGTTTCTAATAAACCCTAAATAGTAATTATCTTAATTGTTAAATCTCTTAAATAACAAAATGTTAAGGCTATTATTTATTTTATTTCAAAGTACTTAATCAAATTAACTATAGTACCAATGATTATTTTAAGAACTGTATCATAATTTAGAAACCCTAATTCTACTATAAGTAAGGACCTTAATCTCATCATTTCATGTGATCATCCCAAATTGTTTCAACTCTAAAACCCTAGTTGTTTATCCCATATGATCATATGAATTCCACTTTACCTATAGAATCTTAATGAACAACAAATGATTGCATGTTCATGATCTACTAGAGTAAGACCAACTCACATGAAGTTATCATTTCATGTCTTTATTTTTATTTAGTACCTATATGATCCACTAGTGCCACTTAGGGGCAAACCGTAACTTGTTATTCACCTATTAACACCATTGATTCCCATTCTTAGTATCACATCATTGAAATCAACCTCAAATAGCATATCCTAATAGAACCATAGTGATCAACCATAATTCCAATCTTGAATAGCAATTCACTTTGCATACTCTTATTCAACTAAACCCAACTAAAGCAATAATAAACCACCTAGCTTAGAAATCTATTATTAGTAACTTAGTGAAGCAAATGAGAAGTTATAGTAAACCCTAACTCATAGCACCACCTTAATAACCTCCTTTGATACCTATAATCAACCATAGTATTAAACAGGTCAACACTTGCTACATATAGACCCATTCTACCTAAGAACCCAACTAGTCCCTATTAGTGAACTAAATGAATCCAATAGTAAACCCTAGAAGCACTTAGCTCCTATTTGTAGTAGCCCTTGTTCTTTATTAAACATGTTCTTCAAAAGTTATTCTTTTGAAGTAAATTTCAAGCAAACCATAGAAGCAAGTAGATCTTTCTTGGAATACTTATTATTTCTTAATTAACATGTTCTTCAAGAGTTATTCTTTTGAAGTACAAAATAAATATCATCAACCATGCACTATAGGACTTAAAACTGACAACTGTTCTGTACATATTATTCAATTACAATTCCTGTGTATGTATGCTTGTTATGATGCATTACATCACTTGTTTATGCTATTCATATCACCAAACCTTAATAAGAACCTTGTTTGAGAACCATTCTAAAAGTGCAACACACCTTAAATAAATCTTTACAACTCACCAATCCTAAATCATCAAAGTTAGATTACACTCGGGATGATTGCATCTCATACTATGCATTATAGCATATTTTTCAGTTCTTTAAACATTGTCCTTACCGGACGATGGTGGTATTTTAGAATTTGGAGTTATCACGTATCGAAGCTTTTGCCTGCATAATCTTGCAGTCAAGAAAGGCAAGTTCATCGCTTGCTCATGTCATTTGATTATTTTTATCAAACTATATGCAAAGTACTACAGTTATCACTCCTGCATTGAAAATAAAATGTTACTTTTCCAATTATGAATATGACTATGTGGCTGGCAACGGAACCATGGTATGTGTTGATGGTGGAGGTTCCATTGCAAGGGTTCTAATCATTTAGGACTAATCACCAATGCCGTCTAGTGATTCTAGTGCCGTACATTTTGCGTTAACCATGAGATCTATAATGGCTCTAGAGAAGTCAGTTGTATCTTTCCCTCTCGCGTATCAACGGACTAGTGATAAGGGTTACCCGTATCAGTCTATCTATTGGTAAAGGTGAGGACAGTGGTCCGTGACGGTCTACCATTATATATAGGAGAGGGCAGACTTATTAAAGGTCTATGATGGATTGTAAGGGTTGTCCGGGTCAGTCTATCTATGGTGTATAGGGCAGGGCATATGAATTGTTCGGAACGGTCTACCTTAATGGTATAGGTGAGAACAAATTCCTAGGCCGGTCTCTCCATAGATAAGGGGCAGGACAGACTTACAAAAGGGTGGATCTGCGGGGTCGCGGAGAAGGCAGTGATTGGCTTGGTTCTTACACCTGGCCTAACACTAAGGAAGTGTGGACGGGAAAGAATTCACCCGATTGGAACCAAGGATAAGTTCTCTTATGGGAAAAGTAACGAACCTCTGCAGAGTGTATCAAATTGTGGTTGTCACTCCTTGTTCCGGGAAGGGAACTACGAACGCGGCATGAAAGGAACTCCATGAAGTTCTGGTCAACCTGTGAAGACTGACGTGCATAGTTTTCCAAATAAAATAAACCTTTTGAAGAAATGTTTACGAAAACTTGCATTGGCCTATGACTTTCTGGTCTGTGGCTGTAGCTAGTGCATGATACACCTATTTCCTATTATGAACTTGCTGAGTACACTCGTACTCATTCCCTCCCATTTGAACCCCCTTATGAGATCAAAGTCACCGGAGGATAAACTACCGTGCAACTCGAAGACAAATGAGTCAACTGCAACTAGATGAAGAATCCCAGCAAAGAAGTCAATGAAGTCAATTTCTGCAGCAACTAGAGTGGAAACTTAGACTAGTAATAGAAGGGAACCTTTCCCTAATCCTAGCACCTAAGTAGCTAGAGTTCTATAGCAAGCCAAGTAGATCTTAAGTTTGAATTAGCAATAAGTTAGACTAAGAGTCGTTCTTCTAGAGCTTTATTTGAAGTTTTACCTCACTGTAAAGTAGGAGGCTGTGTTGATCTTCTGTAAACAGTTCATGTATCCTTTTATTGACATACCTTGGACTCACATATGTTTCTGTTGTACTACTCTGAGGGATTGTTGACGTCAGAAACCCCCTGGCGGGCAGAGACGGGCAACACAGTAGAGCCGGGAACAACTAGGGCTGCGGCTGGCCCAGTCCCTCAGAGCGATGGCCCGCAAAGCCTCCTGGTCGCACGTCCGATGCTATCGCAAGGGCGTGCCACCTGACCTATACCTGGTCAGGAAGGTGTGGATGATGCCTCGCTTAGTTTCCTGCATGGCATACACGTAAACATTAAATACGAGCCTCGATCGGCTCTCGGGTTATCTGTGAATCGGCTCAAAGAGCCGATCCACCCATGATTCGAACGAGGTGTCCGAATATATGGTGGTCCTTCTTGATCAAGATAAAGCTAATGAGATCTACGACGATTTAGGGTTTTCACCGCATAATCGGATCATCCTACTCACGATTGGGCCTCGCGCTCGCGCACGGTGACCAGTAAGCCGATCCTAGACAGGGCCTAAAAACCAACACGAGGTTGATCCCGGAACATCCTTTCTAGGGCTAGCGAACGCCACCCTACACGCCATTGGATCCTCCAACCCTTTGTAAGGCCTAACTATTGCGGATGTTAAACTAATCCTTGATGAACAAGGAGCAACCGTAACGGATCAGATCTACTAAACTATGATCAAGCGGGTGCCGCCCCTACACCTAAGATAGGTGTAGGGCGGCTAGATGTGCAAGGGCTGCATAACAAAAGCATGTAATTCGAAGAACAATGCTAACCCTAACACATCTAAGATAACTACGTTGCTCGCCATCAAAAAGGCTTCAGCACGAGCAACGCATGAACAACGTGGGCAGGCTTGTGCTGCCTAGATCGCAAGATGCGATCTAGGCAGCATGGTGCTTACCGGAGAAACCCTCGAGACGAAGGAGTTAGCGATGCGCCGAGATTTGTTTGTGTTGAACGTTGGTTGTTGTTTGTTCCATAAACCCTAGATACATATTTATAGTCCAAGGGACTTTCTAATTCAGGCGTGCACCTAACCGTGCACGGGTAAAACTCTAACTAATCGACAGGTATCCTAATAATGTTACAGATACACGGGCCAACTAGCCCACATTTGTATATAAAGGCCGATTCACATATTTCTCCCATGTATATTCTTTAAATCCATCTTGATCGCGGCCCACCTCTGACTCGGTCAAATTCTGGTGATAACACATGCCCCCCTGGTTTTGGAAATGACATTTCCAAAATCATTACGCTTTTCTTTCGTCGGGTCATGTCGTGGCGGAGCAGAACCGTTGCAGCACTTCTCATCATGATGCCCTGTCTCCTCAACTATCCCGCGTGATTTGACCGCCGTCTTTGGGCACCGCCTTCTCGGAAACTGCTGTGGCATTGAATTCCTACTATAGCTCTTTTATTTAAACGCCACGAGCAGTTTGCCACTCCATCACTTTGCCCTGTTCTGGCCATCGGCACCCCAAAAACCCCCAATCTCCTATAGCCATGTCTTCCTCTTCTTCCTCCTCCACCTCATCGGTCTTCTCTGACTCTTCCTCCTCTCGCGAACCGACGCCGGAGTGGGGCTCGTTGGCAGCGCACGACATCCTTGCCCCGACGACGTGGGACAAGGAGGAACATGATTCCTCCATCTGGTCGGAGGATGACAAATCCCTGACCGATGGAGAGGGCGACCTTCAATTCCTCGTCGAGGGGGAAGAGGAGGCAGAGAGCGAGGACGACTGCTTCTCCTGGGACGATTCCACCTCTTCCGAGGAAGAAGCGGAGGAGGACGACGATGACTCCCTTGAAGGTTACCCACCAGCAAAGCGCCTCCGCATCTGGTGGGACGACGATAGCAATGATGATGATGAGGAAGATGAGGCTCCCGTAGAAAGCTACGGAAGCTCCGATGAAGAGCCTATCAGCAGTTGCGCCGGAGGCAGCGACGATGAGAGCAGCAATGGCCTCTAGATTAGGGATCAGTAGTAGTAGTTGGCTTTTGCCCTCTTCTCCCCTGAGCAATCGGCTCTTTGCTTGTAAGAAATCCCTCTATTAATGAAGAAAATATTCCTCAATTAATTTCGCCTCTTTGTTGACTTTGCCGATCGTTGAATGGAGTCGTCGTACGAAGAGCCGATAGCAAGACATCGGCTCGCATCGCGATCTGGGGTCAAGCCGTTGCTTACCCACACGGTCCAACAGGTCTCACTAGGCCTAAGCCTCGTCCAAACCACCAGCTTGAACTCTTCATCAATCTCACTTTATGACCTCTGGTCTGAACCGATTCCATTAACTTGTTAATTTGAGCTCATTCCTCTAGAGTCGATATCAGCGTATCGGCTTTGTTATTCTGAAGTCGATGCCTATACATCGGCTGTATTTTCATACTGTTATCTCTGTGTGTTATTCTCAAGTCGATGTACGCGCATCGGCTGCGATTTTTTTTTACCGGCCGATTTAAAATCGGCCTCCATACTCTACTCGCCCATCATCCCACATGCTTGGGAAATACTTCTTGAGGTGTTGACCATTGACGGCTCTTCGGGAACTTCAGTCCGTCCAATTCTTCCAACATGTATGCATTACCCTTCAAGGCACTGGACGACTTTGTACGGACCGTGCCAATTAGGAGACCACTTGCCATATGCCTTGTCTCCGGTTCCTACACGGCAACACATGGCTTCCCATACCAGATCACCAACTTGAAACTCCTTTGGTCTAACCTTCTTATTGTAGGCACGAGCTACCCTGGCTTTGTTCTCCTTAATCTTCTCCAATGACCAAAGCCTAAGTTCTGTTGCGTCCTCAATAGTGTCACTCATCAAAGCTGCATATTCTTCCACTGTCGAGATCATTCGAAGCGTGACACGTCTTGATCCAGCCGTAATTTCCCAAGGTAATACGGCTTCCTGTCCATAGACAAGCTGGTACGGCGAAGTCTTTATAGCTCCATGGCACGACATGCGGTAGGCCCATAATGCTTCTGATAACTTCTCATGCCAATCCCTAGGGTTCTCGTCAATCTTTCTCTTGATCAGCTTGATCAAGCTACGATTGGACGCTTCGGCTTGCCCATTAGCTCTGAGCATAGTACGGAGATGATCGGATCGGTTTAATCCCCATGTCATCGCGAGAATTTCCTGAATTCTTTAGAAACAAAGACCGAACCTCCATCGGTCGTGATAGTTTGGGGAATCCCGAACCTATGAATCACGTGTTCTTTCACAAGCTGGATCACATCTTCGATTTCACCTTCTTCATAGGGACGGCTTCCACCCACTTGGTGAAATAGTCTGTGATGGCCAAAATCCATTCATGTTTTTTACTCGACGCCGGATGGATTTTGCCGATCATATCCATGCCCCACCCTCGGAACGGCCAAGGCTTGATGATAGGGTTCATTGCTGATGCTGGTACCATCTGAATCTTCCCAAACATCTGGCATGCTTGGCACCCCTTATAGTAATTGAAGCAGTCTTCCAGCATGGTGGGCCAATAAAACCCTGAGCGCCTGACTAACCACTTCATCTTGTGAGCCGACTGATGAGTTCCACAGGCGCCTTCGTGCACCTCGTGTAAGAGCCGATTAGACTCAGTTGGTCCCAGGCACTTGAGTAGTAACCCTTCCAACGTCCTGTAGAACATATCGTCTCCTATGAGGACATACTTCATGGCTTTGTATCTTATCCGTTTAGGTGCCCCCGAGCCGAATCTTTTAAGTAATTGAAGATTTCGGCTCTCCAATCATCCTGTTCCAGGAATTGCACCTGGACTTCCGACCCTTCAGGTATATCTATGTAGCCTGACGCCATTTGTGCGAGATTGTTGGCCTCGGTGTTTTGGGCTCTTGGGACCCAATTAAAGTTGATGTACCAAAACTGTGTCATCAACTCACGGCATTCCATCCAATATGGGAAGAGCGATTCACTCTCGCACTTGTATTCATCCGTGAGCTGGTTAATCACCAACTTGGAGTCTCCAAAAAGCTCTCACCGCCTCTGCCCGGCTTCCAATAGCAACTCCATCCCCTTACGTACTACCTCATATTCCGCCACGTTGTTGGTGCAAGGGGTAGATAATCCGATGGAGAAAGAGTACTCTGCCCCCGAGGCGACACGAGCAGAATGCCGATGCCACAACCATCGTCGCAAGCCGATCCATCGAAGAACATAGCCCATGCACGTATGGATAGTGCCGCTATATTGGTACTGATTCGCTCAGCTATGAGATCGGCCAACGCTTGCCCTTTGAATGCTTTCGCAGGCTGGTACCGGAGGTCGAACTCCGACAACGCAAACATCCACTTTCCCAGTCGGCCCTTCAACACAGGGGCCGACAGCATGTGCTTGACAACGTCCGACTTGCATATGACGAAGATCTCTGCCGTCAAAAGGATGTGATGCAGCTTGGTGCAGGTAAAGAACAGACAGAGGCACAGTTTCTCGACCTCAGGATACCTTGTTTCCGCGTCCAACATCCTTACGCTGAGGTAAAAACGACCTTTTCAACGCCCTCGTAGAGTTGTACTACCACCGAGGCGATGGACGTATCAGCTCTGCGCAAGTAGATGTAGAACGGCCTGTCTTGCTCGGGGCGGAACTAGCACGAGCGGCGTCGTCAGATACCGTTTGATTTCATCGAACGCCTGCTGCTGTTCTGCCCCCCAGTGAAACTCGTCATCAGATTTAGTCTTCACCAACGCCATGAACGGCTCGATCCGTCCTGACAGGTTAGAGATGAATCGGCGGATGAGGTTGATCTTGCTGATAAGACGTTGGAGTTCCTTCTTCGTGGTGGGCGGCTGCATGGTACGCACTGCCTCCTGACTTTTCAGGCCGATCTCAATTCCTCGTTCATGAACCAAAAATCCTAGGAACTGACCGGCCGTCACACCAAAGGCACACTTCTTTGGGTTCATTCTCAGCCCGAACTTACGAGTTCGGTCTAGGACGCGTCGCAAATCTCCCAAGTGTCCCTCCATGGAGACAGACTTGACTACCACATCATCGATGTAGATCTCCACCAACTTTCCGATCAGATCGTGAAATATTCTTTAAAAAGAGTAAGGCCGTTGCAATCTGAGCTTCCTCAGCGTTTGGACGGTGCCATGGGGCCCGTTGTCGGTGTATGGGCTTCTATTCGGGTCGGGTCCTCTTCTGCGGTGCCGTGTGTTCTCTTTGGGCTGGCTTATCTTTTCCATCGGCGTGGGCTGGGGGTTTGACCGACCCTGTTCTTTCCTCTCGCGTGGTAGATTTCGTTTCGATTCCCGTCGATTCTCCGCTGTTCTTGCCTGCTTTGGTGCCTTTGCTTTTCGATTTGGTATTTCCTTTCTTTTGCCTGGCGGATCTTGCCTTATCTTTGTGCTAATCGCGTTGCTGTTTCGGCGATCTAGGTCTGGAGGGGCTGTTCGTGGGATCTCTTCAGCTGTTCGTTCGGCCGGCGAGGCCGGCTGGTTTCCCTGAGGTGTCTGGAGGGGCTGTTGGTGGGATCTCTTCGGGTGTTCGTTCGCCCGGCGCGGCCAGCGCGGCCGGCTGGTTTCCCTGAGGTACGTACGTATCTTCGTTCTTCTTTAGCTTTTTCTCTTTGTTTTTTGGATGGTTTATCTGGGTGCTGCTCTCTGTGCTTTGTAATAAGATTTTTTTTCCCTCTGAGATGCTGCTACGTTTTTGCTAAAGTTTCCTGGAAAATATATTTTTGCATGATGTATCACTTAGATCTGAAACTAAATGTGTGATTGCTATCTACGAGAGATGCTTAAAGTGAGTTACTGGGGGCTTGAATTGTGAAATCTATAAAATTCATGTCTATTAATTATTTAAGGGAAATGTTATTATTCTAAGTAGGGGCTGTTTATAATACTTGATTGCACTTCACATGGATGCTTTTCGTGGGGACAATGATCATCTACTGTGGAGCTATCAACTTGCAACCTCAAAGCCGGAACACAAATCCAATAAAACCATTTTTATACTACAGCTACCTATTGCATAATAATGTCAGTAGATGGCCTAGATGCCAGGATGCTACAATTTTTTGGTAGAACCAGAATTACTAAGAGAGTATGGTGCTGCTAAATGAGATGTGATTCGTAGAATCGTAGTGCCTCATGTCATCATTGAAGCGAGGAAAGGCTGGTTAAGTTACGAGTTGCACTGTAGGGCGGCACCTGTATCGATCTGGTATTAGTATTTTGGTGGCTCTCTGCCTGATGTCCTGTTGTTGACCGGCTTAGTTGGGTTTGTGTGCTGATCTGCCTGTATTTCTACCCTTAATATAATGCATGTCAGATTCGTGTTTTTGTTGTTCATCTGCTACATTCTAAGCTGTCCTAATAGAATGCACATGTGGTCAGGTATTGTGTGTTTTTATGAAAATAAATATGCTACTTTTCGTTCTGCTGAATTTAGGTTGCAGGTTGGTGATTATGGTTTTGCTATGTTTATTTGGAGAGGTAGAAATTTGGTTTAGATTCAGATTCGTATCCTCATTGGTGGTTTGTTATTTTTGAAGCTATTTCAGTGCTAATTGACTTCTTATTTATTTGGGTGGCGATGTGGTTGTGTACGTTTAGTTAAAGTGGTTTGGTAATTGGAGTGCATGTTAGTGATGGTGGTTGTAGAATTTGTTGTTCCTCTCTTTGCTGGTTAGGAGAGGGATTGGATCTAGGCATGTCTTTTTGGGTTGGTTGATGGTGGGTTAGTTTTTTTTAGTTTCTCGGGGGTAGCTGTTTTTCTGTATGCAATGGGCGACGGTGCAGGTGGGTCGCGGGCGTCGGGGAGGAAGCGTCGGGGTATGTTTCGTGTGCTGTTCTTTTTCTGTTTTCTTTTGGCTCTGTCTTATTCGGTTTGTGTTTTCCGTAGCGGATTTGGGCGGTGGTACGGAGCGGCGTGTGGCTCCGCGGTTGGTTTCATCTTCTGCAAACTCGGGTGCTCCGGGTATTGTTTCTAGGTGTTCGCCGTGTAGGCGTCGGAGGGCTGTTCCTTTGGTTTCGCCTTTGCCGCACTTTTTTGTTACTGTCCCTTCGTCCCGCCCTCCTGGTATTATTCTTTGATTCTTTCGTCTTTCATTTTGTTTGTTGTCTTAGTTTCTTAGGGTTTGGTGTTTGTTGTAGGGGATCCTTTTTTCCCGTATTTGTCCGTAGAGATGGCACGTGAGAACCGAAGGCGTCGTCGTGTTCGGAGGAGGCCTCATCTTTTTGGTGAATTCTGTGTTTTTCCTGTTTTGCTTTTCGTTTTGTTTTGGATTTGGCTGCTAAGCGTGCGCTGTACATGAATTTTAGGTGTCCGGCCTCCCGTTTTGATAAATGGTCGTCCAGCTAGAATGTCTCGAGATTATATTGCGTATTTGAAAGATTTGTTTGTCACTAATTGTTTTTGGTTATTTTTATTTTGGGATGCTTTCTATTTTGTGCCTGCTTACTGTGTTCGTTGTTCGTTGTCTTTTTTTGCAGCTTCTTTTCGTGGGAGGTTGCCGGCGACGCACCGAGCCCTAACGGCCACGCGCAGATGAGGGAGGGACGTAACGACGGGACCAGGCCGTAAGGGAGCAAGTAGTCTAGGTTTCTACAATTATTTTGTACAATTTCTATGTAGTACATTATACTTTTCAAATATGTTGAAAAATAAAATATGTATCGCCCCGCTAGAAGCACAACCAGACGCAAACGAACACACATTCAAAATATGTCCTCGACGCAACGTAAACAGACGCTCACAATCACTTTTAACCGTTCAATGTACGTCGCCCGTTGAAGATATCCTCACACATAAACGCACGGACGAAACTATGAACACACATATGGAAAACGTAAAGAGGAGGCGCGGAAGCACGCCTGGCAGCCGGCGCAGCGAAGCGCGCTGCCCATCTAGTATAATTCATGGCTCTTTGATATGTTGCACCAGCGTTCTTCAACCCGAAGGTCATGACCACATATTCAAACAAGCCTACTGCCCCTGGTACTCTGAATGCGGTCTTGTGTATATCTTCCGGAGCCATGAAGATCTGGTTATAGCCGGCGTTGCCATCCATGAAGCTTAAAACCTTGTGGCCAGCAGCTGCATTGATCAATGTTTCCGCCACAGGCATTGGATACTCATCTTTTGGAGTGGCCCTGTTAAGATCTCGGAAATCGATAGCCACACGCCACCGGCCGTCCTTCTTTTCTACGGGAACGATACTGGAGATCCATTCCGCATACCTGCATGGCCTGATGAACCCGGCGGCCAACATCTTTTCGATCTCTTTCTTGACCTCCTCCAGGATTTCGGCCTTCATCTGACGTGCTCATTGTTGGAACGGCCGAAATCCTTTCTTAAGGGGAGCCGATGTTCAATGATGCTCCTGTCCAACCCGGGCATCTCTCGTGTAGTCCCATGCGAAGCGATGCGGGTATTCCTTCAATAGAGCAATCATCTGACTCCTGAGCTGTGGATCTAACTTCCTGCTGATGAAAGTTGGCCGAGGCTTATCCCCAGGGCCGATGTCGACTTCCTCTAGCTCGTCAGCCGAGGTGAACCCATACCCAAGCTTTCCGTTACCTGTGAGGTCGACGCCAAATACTGGGAGAGCCGGTGGCGCGGATAATACGGTCCGATCGCTAGAATCGGCCTCCATCTTGATCATCACCAGGATCTTGTGGCAGTGTCGGGGCCGGTCGCGTGGATCGGCTCCCTCTTCATCCTTGCTACGAGAGCAGCTGCCCTCATCGATACCCTTACCAGGGCGGTACCCAATTTCTACCATGTTGATGCTGATGCCGTGGGAGCGGGTTCTGTGGAAAGAGCCGATGAGTTCGGCCTCGAGGGTTGCCTTGATCTCGTCATGTTTCTTCTTGAGCACATCAGGCAGATCCTCGTACTTGACCGGAGTGTCTTCCGCCATCTCGGATGTAGATGGCGATGTTGTGGATGTCGAAGGTCGTCCCACCGGGCGTGCCAGAATGTGTTGACGTCGAAACCCCCCGGCGGGCGGAGACGGGCAACACGGTAGAGCCGGGAACAACTAGGGCTGCGGCCGGCCCCGGTCCCTCGGAGCGACGGCCCGCAAAGCCTCCTGGTCGCACGTCCGATGCTATCGCAAGGGCGTGCCACCTGACCTATACCTGGTCGGGAAGGTGTGGATGATGCCTCGCTTAGTTTCCTCGCATGGCATACACGTAAACATTAAATACGAGCCTCGATCGGCTCTCGGGTTATCCTGTGAATCGGCTCAAAGAGCCGATCCACCCATGATTCGAACGAGGTGTCCGAATATATGGTGGTCCTGCTTGATCAAGATAAAGCTAATGAGATCTACGACGATTTAGGGTTTTCACCGCATAATCGGATCATCCTACTCACGATTGGGCCTCGCGCTCGCGCACGGTGACCGTAAGCCGATCCTAGACAGGGCCTAAAAACCAACACGAGGTTGATCCCCGGAACATCCTTTCTAGGGCTAGCGAACGCCACCCTACACGCCGCTGGATCCTCCAACCCTTTGTAAGGCCTAACTATTGCGGATGTTAAACTAATCCTTGATGAACAAGGAGCACCCGTAACGGATCAGATCCACTAAACTATGATCAAGCGGGGTGCCGCCCCTACACCTAAGATAGGTGTAAGGGCGGCTAGATGTGCAAGGGCTGCATAACGAAAGCATGTAATTCGAAGAACAATGCTAACCCTAACACATCTAAGATAACTACGTTGCTCGCCATCAAAAAGGCTTCGAGCACGAGCAACGCATGAACAACGTGGGCAGGCTTGTGCTGCCTAGATCGCAAGATGCGATCTAGGCAGCATGGTGCTTACCGGAGAAACCCTCGAGACGAAGGAGTTGGCGATGCGCCGAGATTTGTTTGTGTTGAACGTTGGTTGTTGTTTATTCCATAAACCCTAGATACATATTTATAGTCCAAGGGACTTTCTAATTCGAGCGTGCACCTAACCGTGCACGGGTAAAACTCTAACTAATCGACAGGTATCCTAATAATGTTACAGATACACGGGCCAACTAGCCCACATTTGTATATAAAGGCCGATTCACATATTTCTCCCATGTATATTCTTTAAATCCATCTTGATCGCGGCCCACCTCTGACTCGGTCAAATTCTGGTGATAACAGGGATGTAATATGAGTGGAACGGTGTTTCACTTGTGTTATGTCAA
>NC_061509.1:84048745-84273995 GCF_022539505.1 Lolium rigidum | reverse complement strand
AGGCCAATTCCATGATCCAAGGAAATCCCCTTACAATTATGGACGGAAGCCTTAATGACTCTTATGGAGGTTTCAATCATTCCCCGGTCACCGAATATCCTAGGATTGGAGGGTCAATCTATGAGGTAAATTCAATAACATTGATTGCCCTCTTAATTCATAGATTACATGCAAACCCAACTGTTCTTCACGTCTAATTCTTTGTTGGATCAGAAGCCAAACACAATCGGGAGATCGTCACCCTACGAAGAACTTCATGGCACTGCTCCACCTGCTAACGCAACTGATGTTTCTCCATTCCCAAAATCCACACAAGCACAACTGGGGATGCAACAACAGATGATGGATGTCCCAGATGTTACCTATCATAGAAACTGTGCACCCTCTACCAGCTTGACAGTGTGTGAACCAAGAAAAGCGCGCGAGTACATCTGCAGATATTGTGGTGCCAAGTTCGACACATCACAATCATATGGTGGGCATATGAGCGGCCACAGCAAAAATAAGCACAAGATTCCACTCGACGATTAAATCTTCTACAAAGACATGGTAGTCAAAAGGGGACGGCGTAACTCTTGTCCCAAGCAGAGAGAATAGTATGGTTTTTTAGTATGAAAGAATAAGAGATAGGTAATGGTTGTTTACTAGATTGTGCTTGTGTTGTCGCTTGCTTAACTATTTGTAATAATGCTCATAAACATTGGTTGTGGAATGAGCTCCGAATTTTCAGATGAATCATTTAATTTTATTTTATTTGGAGTTATTCTCAGATGAGCTAGCATCATCACCATCATACATACATTTATCTATTATTCTATTGTTTAATAAAAGTAAATTACGGGCTAACCTGAAATTAGCGAATTATGTAGAAATTCCCAAAAAAAACTAGAAACATCTGACCTTTAATTTAGCGAAATAGAATACTATGTACGTTAGATTGAACTTCAAGTAAATTACCCGCCAATGCCAATGATAAACAAAACGTGCTTCTATCTTATCCCTAATTTTTCCTGTGGTCGCCGCCTTTCTTAAAACAAATCTGCAACCTGAGGTTGGGCGCTCCTTATGCTCCATTGGAGCGGCTCCTCCCGCTCGATGCGAGGCTGGCCAAGCGATTAGGTCGCATCGTCCAGGTTAATTCAGCGGCCAGCCGGCCTCCTCCAATTACATGCCCATCCATCAGCTTAAAGTTGTGATTTTTCCCTCTAATGCAGGCACCAGACCATAAGTGCCCACGCAGCTCGCCAAGTATGTAGATTGGTCAAACGCTTTCCCTGATAGAGACAGCAGAGAAGTAGGGACAATCGACCTCCATGCATGGTTTCCTTATGGAGTTTCGGTTTCTGGGAGAAGCCATCTTTTTATGTAATATTTTGTTTGGTGCAACAACAGGAAGATCAATTAGTGTTTTTTAAAGGGGGAGATCAACTAGCGTCAATGGAGAGAGAGGAGAGAAGAGCACTAGAGGTGAAGATGAGGGAGGGTCCTATACATCAAGAGTACTAGATGTTGCAGATTTCAAAGTGGGAATTGTTGATTTGCATATGAATTAAGCAAGGTATCACTACCTTTGGCTTATTGAAAAAGCGCTAGCCGTAAATGAGGCGGTTGGCATTCGCCTAGTGTCTAGGCAGTGCTTAAGCGTCCTAGGTGTGGCCTAGGAGGGTATAGATTTTACCATCAAATGTGTATATGGTTTATTATAAGTGAAAACACATGAATTTAGAGTATATAAATGAGTAAAACACCAAAAACTACCATTGCAATATAACGCATCTGACTTTTCAGTGAAATATGACACGGTCTCTTATTGGAGATGGCAATTTGTTAGTTGCTCCGCCTAGACTTTCACGTATGGCCTAGGAGACACATTTGTCCATTGTCTAATGTCTAGACATTACCTTTTTCAACATTAGGCCTAAGTAAGCCAAACAACTAAACAAGGGTCAATATCGCTAGAAATTGATAATGTGCGTCCACAAACACGCTGATCCATCGGCCACACGTGTTCTCAATGTTTCCGCCAGTCCGATCCAGGTTAAATTAGACTATTGGTAGTAATGCTTGCTTGTGTCCAGTGACACTATCATGGCGAGCGAGATGGTGCACACGCCATGATGGGCTAGCCTCGCTGAAAGTCGGCGAGGATCTTACATGGCGGGTCAATATATACATATGTCGACGTTTTAGACACTACAACATGACAGAGCATTGGTAGAACAACGTTGTGTTACTGCTTGTCCAAAATAATATTATTAGGTTATGCAGTAAAACCTTTTGGATGTGTTCCATTAGGCTGTGTTACTAAGAGGGTCCACTGTCACACATAAAGTAGTGAGTCATAAAGTAGTGAGTTCACTGATGTAAAGTTGACGAGTTGACGAGCCTCGGATGCGTGCCAGTCATTCATAAAGTAAGAGTTTTAAATTGTGGACTCATATAGTTAGCAATGTTAGCTCAATTGTTCATACGAACAATCATAAACACATTGTAAGAAAAGACCCATATTAGAAAGTCCAATACCCAGAAATATCCAGCCAGAGACATGAAAGCAAGCTCCAATAGCTTAATGCAAATCCTAAGTCTTATAAAGAATTGGCCGAGATATTTAAAAATTCCTCACAAGAAAAGGAGATCTTTCAAAATTTCATCACCTGACAAATAGATACACCTATTTTATTTGTTTGCCAAAAATATAACTGAAGTGAGCAGACACCGTCCTTTGTTCGAAAGTTTGGGTGACCACATAAAAAAATGGTACAATTTAAATATGATTGATGGAAAATGATAATCCTATATATGTAGTAAAAAGACTACATGAACCACATATAGCCCAATCCCGGATTCGCTCTAGGGCGACAAAGGGGAAACCCTACTTACCATATTACAGCCCTCCCCCCCCCCCCCACGTCGCCGCTGCAATAATATGTGTTCTTTTAAGCCTATGCCGCGTACAGACACATCGGGCCTTCGTTCCCATAGATCTCGCGGCATCCCCTGGCATCGGGACCTAGTCCGCGCATGTCCCACCCTCTCCTGGCGGCGCGACGGTGCGACAGTAGGCCAGTGTGCCTCGGTCAAGCTCTGTTTTGGTGGAGCGGTTGCGATCAGTGGTAAGCAAGGTGGGCCAACCGGACGTGGTTCAGAGGTCAGACTCACGGCGAAATCCAAGCCCGGCAGTCGTTGGGGCCGATGACAAAGGCGCCAATGGGCGTATTGCGTCATTGGAGGCGGCGTTTATGCAACTGTTGTGTACCTGCCCGTGACACTCTGGGAGAAATCCTACGTCTAGGATTTGTCAGATCGGATAATGGCAGCGTCAGTGTCATGTTTCCCTCTTGGGGCATCGTCTTGGAGTTGGTTCTGGTTGGAGTGTCCCATGGTTGGTGAAGGTGGATTTTTGGCAGGTGTTCAGCCAAGGATTCGTGAGATCCAAGTCGTGGCTAGCTCGGCAACGATGGCGATGATGAGTGAAGTTTTGATCATAGCAAGACTTAGTTACTCATCTTCCTGGTGTTGTTTGATGGTCTTGTTGTTGGACTTCCCATGTTACCACATCGGAGCTTTTGTTGCGTTGTTCGAGCAGTTACGATGACCTGCAATGGGAGGCCCTACCGCGCAGGTCTTTGTCGGCGTGAGTCTTTCATATTTCCTCTTTAGATCTCTTCATTTGAACCAGAGTTTCCCGTGTTTTGTGCGAAATATTGACTGCTTTGCTTTGTCCGACATGGGATCCACGAGGTTGTTGCGGCTAAGGCTTCTTACATGGTAGTTCTTTGGTAATATTGGAATCCCTGGCGCGCGGAGGAGTGATGGCGATTACAACGATGGGCAATCTAGGTGATGGTCCTCGTTTTTCATGTGTGTTTGCAGTTTGTGTTGGTATGTAGATTGTTTATTTGTGCCCTCGAGGCTGTTGTGTTCCATTACGGTTTATGAGGATGTGCATGGGTTTTTGGTCCGTTTTCGGCTAATTAACCGGCTAATTCTCTCTTTTTTAAAATAAAATGAGGCAATGTTTTCCATTTTGTTCCCAAAAAAAAATGCTTGTAGCACATTAAATCTCCAGCTGTACAGAGATTAATGAAAATCTTTTTTCGGATTATAAAGTTGTAGTAGCATATATTTTAATCAATGCACGAATTAAAAAGATATGATAAATAAGATTTTATAAATATTGCGACCATATCTATCATTAAATGAGAATACCCATGTAATATTTTGTATCATAAATTCTAGATATGACTAATTATTTTCAGCACACGGAAAAATAAGTTTGCATTGCAAAATGATTGCTATAAAAGAGCCTGGCTACTCTGACTAGGAAATCACACGTGCGCTAGCAAAAGTAGGTACACACAGAATAGATCATTCTCAATTTAGATTAGCGCCTTCCATGGATCCAAATGGAAGTTACACAAGTGAGGACTACATCTGCGATGTTTCCCCCTTGCACGAAGCACTTAGAGGAACAACGGCGATGCCAACTTTGGAAGAGTTTCAGCAGTTTAACAGCTCGAAACCAATTTCTATGAATAGTATGTCCATTCTTGCTGCACCAGCAGATAGTACAAGTCCATTTTTGTCTGACTTCACGGTGAGTGCACCACATTACTCTGCATTCTTCGGTGAGTAAATACATGCTTTAACTATTTGGTCTACTACTATATAATATAGATCTTCTCCATGTAGGCCCTTTCCCCGATCCAGGAAAATCCCCTAGGCATCGAGGACTACATCTCGTATGTACCTCCCTTGCACGAAGCGTTTAAGGGAACAACGGCCATGCCAACATTGGACCAGTTTCAGAAGTATAACACCTCGGTGCCCATTTCAGCTCCGTCTATGAACAATATTTCTATCACCCCAGAACCCCAAGAACAAGCCACGTTTCCAGCCAACAACAAACATTCCCCATTGCCGTACCCCATGGATAGCACAAGTTCATGTGTGGCCAACTTCAGGGTTAGTACATTAGAGATAAACATGGTGTTCTAATATCTCCCTCTATCCCATAGGAGTTGACGCATAAGCTTAGTCAAAAAAATTAATGTTTTCAAACTTTGACCAAATATATTGAAGAAAATATCAACAATTATAATTTAAATCAATATATTATGACAATATATGTGATGATGAATCTATTAATATTGATTTGGTACTATGTATCTCAATACTTTGGTATATATTTGTAGTCAAATTTTGCAAAAAAAAAAATTAATCTAAGTTTATACATCACCTATTTAGGGACGGAGGCAGTACTAGATCAGGAATTCCTCGTTGAGTAATTCCTTAAATAATTGGTCTGTTAGACTTACTAGATCTTTTCCATGCAGGCCACTTCCACGATCCAAGGAAATCCCCTTGCAATTATGGATGGAAGCCTTAATAACTCTCATGGAGGTTTCAATCCTTCCCCGGTCTCCGAATATGGGGTAAATTCACTAACATTGATTGCCCTCTTAATTCATACTTACATGCAAACCCAACTGTTTTTCACGTCGAATTCTTTGCTGGACCAGAAGCTAAACACAATCCGGAGATCATCATCCTATGAAGAACTTAATGGCACTGCTCCACCTGTTAACGCAACTCATGTTTCTCCATTCCCAAAATCCACACAAGCACAACTGGGGATGCAAGAAAAGATGATGGGTGTCCCAGATGTTACCTATCATAGAAGCACTGCTCCACCTGTTAACGCAACTCATGTTTCTCCATTCCCAAAATCCACACAAGCACAACTGGGGATGCAGGAAAGGATGATGGGTGTCCCAGATGTTACCTATCATGGAAACTTTGCACCCTGTGCCAGCTCGGCAGCGCGTGAACCAAGAAAATCGCCAGAGTACAAATGCAGATATTGTGATGCCACGTTCGACACATCACAAGCATATGGTGGGCATATGAGCGGCCACAGCAAAAATAAGCACAAGATTCCACTCGACGATTAAATCTTCTACAACGACATGGTAGTCAAAAGGGGACGGCACAACTCTTGTCCCAAGCAGAGAGAATAATATGGTTTTTTAGTATGAAAGAATAAGAGATAGGTAATGATTGTTTACTAGATTGTGCTTGTGTTGTTGCCTGCTTAGTTATTTGTAATAATGCTCATAAACATTGGTTGTGGATTGGAAACTCCATAAGATTGTGCTCATAAACTCATATAACTCTTATCGAGTACCAGCTTGGCAGTGCGTGAACAAAGAAAATTGCCCGAGTACAGATGCAGATGTTGTGAGGTCACGTTTTACACATCACAATCATATGAGCTCCCACAGCAAAGCTAAGAACAAGATTCTAATCGGAGGTTAAATCTTCTACAATGGCATGGTACTCAAAAGGAGGACAGCGCAACACTTGTTCCCAGGCAGAGAGAATAATATGGGTTTTTTTAGTATGAAAGAATAAGATATGAGTTTTTTAGTATGAAAGAATAAGATGGTTGTTTAGTAGATTGTGCTTGTGTTGTTGCCTGCTTAATTATTTGTAATAATGCACATAAACATTTGTTGTGGAATGAGCTCTTATTCTTCACATGAATCGTTTAATTTTATTTTATTTGGAGGATGAGCATCATCACCGCAATACATTTCTCTATAATGGCATGTGATAATATGTTGAACAATCATCACTATCAACTTGTCATTAGATGCCAACTGATTCTACTCTGAATGCATCACCTCACAAGTTGCACGAGCATGATCCTTCACCAGCATGGTTACACGAGACCATAGCATGAAAACACGATTTGTTCTGCACTTCACGCGACGGACAGACCTCCTCATGCCTGCAAAAGAAAAATTGCAGCATGGTAATTTCACGCACAAAATGCATAAAATGTTGTAAATATTGGTCAAATCACAGAAAGGGACAGGACCTATTGAGACACCGACTCAACCAGCGAGTATCTGATTTTGCTATAAAAAAAACTCAGTATCTATTTCAGCCATGCCATCTCAATTATTCATTGTCATAAGGTACACATTTGGTAGATACAGGTAATTTCCTATATGGCAGCTATTACCAAATGTACGCATAAACCTGCCATAGATAGACACTGCAACAATTCGTGCAACCACATCTGGTATTTTGCAAATGCATGAGGTAACTACATTCAAAGTAGCCATGTTGACAAACAATTTCGAAGGAACTTAGCTAGTGGCCCAGTGATACCTTGTCACCTGCTATTCTTAGCAACAAGGTGGCATTGAACAAGTCGTCCTCCACCTAGACACCCCTTACTTAACACAACCAGGGAAGCAGGAGCCACACAAAACCGTAATAAACTGCAATCCTCATAAAATAACATTACTTGTGGAATGAGCTCCTAATTTTCGGATGAATCGTTTAGTTTCCTTTGCAGATATTTCCAGGTGAATACATTCCTTTATAATGGTGAACAAATAATTTCTCCTGTATCTATCAACTTATCATTAGATGGCAGATTCCACTCTGAAGGCATCACCTCCCAAGTTGCATGAGCATGCATGTTTACACGAGATTAGAGCATGAAAAGACGATGCATCCACACTACGGAAATTCACAGGAGAGACCACCGTGTGCCTGCAAAGAATGAGAAAATTTGGTCAAATTTCAAACAGGAAACACATAAAATGTTCTAAAAGTTGGTCAAATTACAGGAGGGACAGGAAATCTCTTACTCATTTTTTTCCAACAGGCCGTGTCAAACTTATTGAAAAATATCCCAAGTGAGACCTATGTAACTTGAGGTTACACCTGTAATTGTAACCAATACTGATTTTCTCCTCTCCAGCCCCACATCACCTCTATTATTCGGTGTCTTTCGGTTACTATCTAGACAATTGCCGCGGCAGGCGTGACCAGCTATCTACAAACCTTGATTATATATGATAGTATCTGGACAAGTGATCCAACTAACTCCAAGTAGAGCTATCAAATCTCAGTTTCTGTTGCGGCCATGTCATCTCAAATATTCATTGCCATAAGGTACATACTGGAGTATATAGAAACTATTACCAAATATTTATGCATCGCCCAACCTGCCATAGATAGATACTGCAAACAATTTTTGCAGCAACGACCACCTGGTATATTTCAGATGCATAAGGTAAACTACATTCAAAATAGTTGTGTCGACAAACAACTCAGAAGGAATTCAGCTAGCGCCATCAGCTGCTATTCTTAGCAACAAGCAACAAGGTGGCATTGAACAGGTCGTCCTCCACCTACACACCCCCCTTACATAACAACCAGGGAAACAGGAGCCACACAAAAATAAGAAGATTCTCACGACAACGCTGCGCCCAAACTTGGAAAAACAACACAAACTTTCTAAAACAACATTGCAGTTTCAGCCAGTTTGGTCGCAGCAGTAAGGAACGACGAGAGATCCAAGGAGAAATAAGCAAAGGGAGAGGAGGAGGGACAAAATTCCCCTTTTGTCTCTCTCTCCCCTCCACTGTACCGATTTGTGTCATCTGTTACTTCATTTGTTGGTCGGAGAGCTTAGAAATGTACCTCTCGGCCTTCTCGACAGCGTCGCACAGCGGGGAGCCTGAGGATGGGAAGGACAGCACGACCATCGTGGCCGTTGACAGGGACAAGAACAGCCAGCAGGCGGCGAAATGGGCGGTAGATCGGCTACTGGCAAGGGGCAGCACCCTCCAGTTGGTCCATGTCAGGACCAACCAAAGTACCCAGAATGGTTGGTACATTTCTCCTTCTCATTATATGCTGAAAAGTACCTGCATGGAAAGAGGAACTGAAAATTAGAAAAAACATTCCTCTAACATTTTAACACCATCCGAATCAGGCTGAATCCATTATCATAAGGGTCTGCAGTTTCACCCATATTGTCGTAACCTGTTCATCATTACATCAGAGAAACAAATTTACTGAAAAATAGCAGGTTTGGGATTAGTTAGTAATTTATAGATGAAAAATAAATATTTGATTTCCAAGATTGACGCGATTCTCTTAGAATGTGATGTTCATAATGTTATCATGTGATGAACAGATAATGCTACACAATTAATTTTTCCAATACATTTTGTAGAAGTACTGAACACGAGAATAAACACATAGCCTTGTAGGACAATGCAGATTGCTTTGTTCCAAAATGAATGCGGCTGACTATAGTTGTATCACTTTTTGCGTATTAACTTGTCTCCATCGCTATTGACTCCATAAGGACACCAATAAACATTTCATTCTCCTATTTAACTGGATTTAATTCATCAACACTTATTCTGTTTTATTTTGGTATGGATATATTACAGTGGAAGCAGGCCGTGGGGTTGACATGGATGCAGAGATGTCACAGATGTTTATTTCATACAGAGGCTACTGTGCTCGTAAAGGGGTGAGTGCCAATTGAATGCTATTATTCTACCATCTCACATATCGGTAGATGTGCCTCTATCAGCAGACATAAAATAACACTAGAGTTAACTACATCTAATTAGCTGATAAATACCAAGCATTTTTGGCATAAAAAGTTTTGGTCCTGCAACAGGAAGATGTGATAACAAGCAACAGAATCAAATAGCATAAGTAACACTCACTTAGGCTGCCATTGCAAATCGCAGATGCATCTGAATGAGGTGATCTTGGATGGTACTGATATCTCCAAAGCAATAATTGATTATGCTACTGGTAACGCCATCACAGATATCGTAGTTGGGGCATCAACAAGGAACACATTCATCAGGTACATACTCATACATTCTCCATGGCTGTGCCACATTACATTCCTTTGATACCTATACTGAACACAGGCATGACCTTTACACTGTGCAGAAGATTTAGAAATCCTGATGTACCAACATGCTTGATGAAGATGGCGCCTGATTACTGCACGGTACATGTAATACATAAAGGGAAGGCCATCCAAGTCAAGGCAGCCAAAGGTCCAGCACCCTTTACTACTCTTCCTCCGAAGCAAACCTCCCAACCAAACATAGAATCCGATGCATTTGCAAGGTAAGTTTGTAAAGAAGAAAAATAGCACTTCAATAAGTACACTGCGTGTTCCTGAAGCTAAATGGGTAGCCACAATGTAAACACTTACATACTTATAGATTAAAAAAATTATCTGATCGGTCAGATGTGTCTGCTTACCAGAACTTGTTAAGTGTTAACACCCATGTTTTAACTGAATAGCTTGTTAATGCAACTTTTTTCGAACACGCTCAGAAACATGCGTCTTGTTAACGTAATTATAATCAACAATCTTGTTTTGTAAAATAGATCGTCAAGAGACTGGAGGAAATTTTCTAATCCATCATCACCAAGAACAAGTAGAACATCGGTGGACCGACTATCTGCCTATGCAAAAGCTCCAACGAGAGATAGGCATCTCCTATCTGGAAGGCAAGCACCCCAGAAGGATTTCGACGACTACATAGACTTCATCGCACCACCGAGGCCTTCTGTTACTCGCAGCTCTTTTTCAGATGACGTTGATTTTCCCATGAGCATGGAGTTGAATTCCATGGACTACGCTGATTCGATGGAACTATCATCGTATGTATCCATGGAAAGCCTAAGCTCAACCGGGGTAAGAGCATTGTAAACATCTAGTTTCTAGAATCAATAAAAACTTTGCACCTGGACATTGATTTGAACTCATGAAGTATTAGATCATTAATTCATATTTTGTTTCACTTGAACACAGAAGGATGTAGAAGCTGAGATGAGACGACTGAGACTAGAGTTGAAGCAGACAATGGAAATGTATAACACTGCCTGTAAGGAAGCAATTGATGCTAAACAGAAGGTACTGTTTACTTCTACATAAATAGACTAAACTATAAGCACCAAGCACTTCCCGAGACAACTAAACTCTCGCGATATAATTAATAATAATCTAACTGCAGGCGGCTCAGCTGTCCCAGATAAAGGTGGAAGAGTCTAAAATGTACCAGGAACTAAGGAGTTCAGAAGAAGAAGCTCTTGCACTTGTTGAAATGGAGAAGGCAAAGTGCAGAGCCGCGCTGGAGGCAGCTGAAGCTGCCCAAAAAATTGCAGAGCTTGAAGCGCAAAAGAGATTGAGAGCAGAATGGAAGGCAAAGCGTGAGTCGGAGGAGAGAAGGAGAGCAACGAACACAGATCTCCGGTACAGGAGGTATTCCATTGATGATATTGAAGCTGCCACACATAAGTTTGACAGGGCACTCAAGATAGGCGAAGGTGGATATGGACCAGTTTATAAAGCTGTGTTGGATCACACTAATGTCGCTATTAAAATCCTAAGACCAGACGCATCACAGGGGAGGCAACAATTTCAGCAAGAGGTATATAAGATACAGCATTGCAGCAACCAGATATTGTGATATCCTTCATATTTATGCAGTTATACCTATTAAGTTTTTACTTTTCAGTCTATTCAGCGCTACTTTGAGTACCTGGCTATTACTATAACTATAAAAAAAAACCATTGCAATTACGCCACGCAATTATCGTTTATTTTACGGGAAACAGTTATGTTCACTATCAGAAAGTAGGTTTTCTTTCCCGTGTTTAGGGGGACACCATATCCTTGTACTGGTCCTTATTTACCAATTCATTCTTTAGCTGCAATTTAATTATGTAAATGAAGCCATGATTAATCTAATTGCATGCTAATTAATACTTTACAGATTGAAATACTTAGCAGTATGCGGCATCCAAACATGGTCCTATTGCTTGGAGCTTGCCCAGAGTATGGCTGCCTGGTGTACGAGTACATGGACTACGGAAGCCTAGAAGATCGGCTCTGTAGAAAAGGCAACACCAAACCAATCCCATGGAACATCCGCTTCAGGATCGCTGCCGACATCGCTACCGGCCTTCTCTTCCTCCACCAAGCAAAGCCAGAACCACTTGTCCACAGAGATCTGAAGCCTGGTAACATCCTCCTGGACCACAACTTTGTCAGCAAGATTGCAGACGTCGGCCTCGCAAGGCTGGTGCCACAGTCCATAGCTGAAGTCACACAGTACAGGATGACATCCACAGCCGGCACATTCTGCTACATTGACCCTGAGTACCAGCAGACAGGCATGCTCACCACCAAGTCCGACATATACTCGTTCGGTATCCTGCTGCTCCAAATCATCACGGCCAGGTCACCCATGGGCCTCACGCACCAAGTCGAGCATGCCATCGAGAAAGGAGCTTTCCAAGAGGTACTTGACCCGACGGTGACGGACTGGCCAGTGGAAGAGGCCCTGGCATTCACACAGCTAGCTTTGAAGTGCGCAGAGCTACGGAAGAAGGATAGGCCAGATCTTGGGAAAGAGATCTTGCCCGAGCTGAGCAGGCTGCGGAGTCTTGGACAGGAGTATGAAGCCGCCCAGGTCAGCAGCACGAGCACAACCTGCTCGAGCTCCGCACCATACAGTTTCAACAATGATGATGTATCAACACCATAGGAATCTTCCATGGTTGTAACAAAACAAGTCAAGTAACAGGAGAGTTATGATCTGGACCTGGAAAAGCCACTGATGCCTTTGCTCTACTCAGATCCTGGGTCAGATGAGATGAACATGGATAGCAGCAGGTGATGATGAGGCCACATAGTTTTGGGCTATCGGCGAATCAGAAGAGGCTATTAGCATGTAGGGAAGAGGACCATATGAGGGAAACTTAAGGCAATGCATGCATGTAACATACCAAAAATGTAAATTGTAATGGCAGCATCAGGTTTTCACTACGGTTTGCCTCTGTTTTTATCACCAGGCCACCGCAGAAGGTTCTTCATAATTTTATTTTTTGATTGTACCAGTTAGTTACCACAATTAACAAATATGATGAATAGTTACATTCTTAGGTAATCAAAAAAATTGAAGAAGTTATTTATTAATTCTTTCAGCACGTACTCTTGGATATGTAAATGAGATATGCATACAATCTCAACAAAATGTCGAATTATATTGAGAGAAAAAAATGCTAGAGATATTAGTAATGAAACTAGAGGCTAGGAGTAATATTAACTTTGTTGGCCGTTGGGTCCATGTTATGGAATTGGCAACCAAAGGTAACCTGTATGTGCAGGACTACCTCATTGACCCATCAACGCAGTCGTGTTCTACTAGGTGTTACTCATTGCCAACAATACGACCGTGTTACAGCTAATAAAGCAATTTGACAAAGTGACACACTCCTAGCCTCTAGTTCTGGCCAATTCAATAGATCGATTTGGGTCACAAGCTTGAGCCACTCGCTCATGTACTGAGTAACAGGAAGAGAGAAGACCACTGCCATGTCATGCCCATCGCCTTCGAGCTCGCCTCACCACCGGACCACGTCGCATCCTTCCCACCGTATCTAGGTCAGTTTCTCTCTTATTTTCCTCCCACTCTCTCAAACTCCATCGCTAATGCACTTACAAACCCTAGACTATGGTCATTAGATGAGAGTAGAGGAGGAGCACTAGCGTGTTTGGGTAGGCAGAGTGCACCATGAAGCCGGAGGGCGCAGCTCTGGATGGATTGGTAACAAAACCTAATTATCTAAGAAAAATACCCAAACGTTGAGAAGTAGTACCTGTTGGCAGTTTTCCGACCTTCTTTCTTGATGGATGGAAAGAGAAATAGTTGTTTGTTTTAGGTGAAGACGTGAAGTAGCGGAGGGTGGTACAACCTTATCATGCTCAGAATATCCCACCCAAGGATTACGAGTCGACGAGTCAAGCCGAGTCGAGTCGTCAGGGTACCAGCTTATAGACTAGTCGTGACTAGTCTAGACTACTACTCGACTAGTTGACATGTACTTCAGCAGTAGCTAGTACATATATAGCAACCAGATAGGCGCAGAACCAGCGGAGGGAGGGCGCCGCAATGCTTCTAGCCACCGCCGGCCGCGGATGGTCAGCGGATGGCGGATGGCGGCGGCGGCCTGGTTCCAGGTGAGGCGGCTCGTTCTAGTGCAAGCCTGAAAATAGCTATTGTTCTAACTTTCCATCCCGCAGGCTGAGCGCCCTCACTTATTTATGCCCAAATTGAGTCGATCGACTCAAATACAACAACTAATCTAGATCAGTCCATGACTAGTCGCTCGACCACTCAACTCTACGAACTAGTCAAGCCGAACAAGCTAGTCGACAGTGAAGTTAAGACTCATAGACTAGCCGAGCAACTAGTCTAGACTAGTCGATAGACTCATGGGCCCATCATGTGATCATTTTTACCAAGAAAAAGGAAGTGGTGATTATGGGGCAAAGGCAAAGGAAAGGAGTGTCATCTTGTCAAAGTCCACATAATAGAGAAACTGTAGTAGTAATAATTTTCACTCAACCATGCACCGGGTAATTAGATCAACTACGAAGCGCGCACATAAATTGGGAGAAAAGTTAACTCACTTTCATCAAGCAGGAGCTATCATAGCGGATTAAATCGACTATGAAGAGCATTAAACTGACGTACTAGTTCGTAAACACCATCAAATCTAGTTGCCTATGAGTCTATAACAAGATTGGAACCAGACACCAAAGCCTCATAGCCTCGGTGACAGTGGATCGATCCATACGCTCACTTTCCCCACCCCATGCCCAGACCGGTGGTGGCGCCAGGCCACGCCGTTTGGCTTCTTCCGGCGCCTCGACGAATACCAACTGACGGGACAGAGGTGAGTGCTATGGAAGAGGAGTGAATAGTAGTTGACGAAGGGAAGGGGAGCGATTGGGAAGGGAGGACCTACCGGAACCGGAGGGATCCAAGGTGGCGGCGGCCGAAGGCCGGGAGCGGCGGCCAAGCGGCTGTGTATGGCTCCGGCAAGGCGGGGACGGGGAGGGGACAAGACTTTGTGGGTCCACTGCTTTGAGCCACCTGAACGTTGCCCTTGCACCAAAGTGGATGCCAACGGGCCCCATTTTTTGTAGGCCAGAACGGGCCTGGCCCGGCACGGGACTAAACAGGCTGTGCCTTGCCCCGGCACCGGATTTCCTATACACCGACCAGGTCGGCGCGTACTGCACACCGCACAATCCAGCGCGCGGTACGGGCCGGCTTAGTTCGGGTGTTGGCTAGTTGGCCGTTTTTTTTCTGAGTCATTTTTCTGTTCTGTTTTTTTTCATTTCTGTTTCTTTTTCATTTCAGTTTTTTTATTTCTATTTCTTTTTTCGTTTTTAAGATTTAATTCTTTAAGTTCTAACTAAAAAAAATTGAGAAAATTTCAAATTCGAAAATTGTTCAAGTATATAAAATTGTTCAAATGCGAAAATTGTTCAAGTATAAAAATTGTTCAAATTCGAAAATTATTCATATATAAAAATTAATATATTTTGAAAAATATTTGTTCCAATTTAAAATTTGTTCTAATTTGAAAATTGTTCCAATCTTAAAATGTTTAAAATTTGGAAATATTTAAATTTTCTGAAAAAACTAAAATAATTTTTAAAAATCGGGTCAAAAAGAATCAGCTTTTGAAAAACGTAAAAAGAAAAATAAAATAGAAAAAACAAAAAAACAAAAAAAAGTGGGAATTTGTTGGGTCGGCCCAACAACCCGCCTGGGGGGTGTGCGGCGACCAGGTCGGCGTACAGTCCCCCCCCCCCCACCCGGCACGCCGTACCGTGCTCGTCCGCCATTTCGTTATGGCCAGGTTATGAGTTTGGACTTTGGCGAGGTAAGAGCATCTCCAATCGCGTCCCTCAAAAAACGTATGGCACAAATGATTTGGGACGTTTGGACCGCGCCGGACAAAAAGAAACCAAAAATCTGTACAAAAAAGAGTCTCTTCCCAGCCGCGTTCGTCAAACAGCATCCGAATGCATGCATTTTAATAGAGGAGACCATCCCATGTTGGAAAAGTAGGTGAGAGAAAGTGTGGAAAAAGAGAATGACTTGTGGGAACTTGGGGCTCCATGCACCGGACACAAAATGAGTCGCTATTTAGCTTTGGGGGACGAGACTGGAACACGATTTTCCCCATTTCTTGTCTGTCGTCCCTCAAACGTCGTTTGGGGGACGCGATGCTCTAAGGTTGTTCCATCATCCTCGTCGTTGCTCTTCTTCTCGCGTCCATGCAATAGGTAATTGATTTCTTCCCACCAAGCCATAACCCTCTAGTTGTTCTGTTTTTGCATGAATTGTTTCATCCGTGAGAGGAGAAGAGAGCTCTCTGAACAGAAGTTGGTACGATTGTTTGTCTATCGGGGGATGACCCCCCGTAGGGCAACGCGAACACATCAAATTCTATAAAGGAAACAGTCAAAGGGTTGAGGGAAACAACAGCTTGGGCCTGCTGGCACGCCCCCAAGCTGGCTCCACCTCGTGTTTGGGCCGGCGCGCCCCGCGGCGCATCCGGTCGGGTGCACTTTCCCCTCATGGGTTGGCTCCTCCCTCAGCCCGCTCCAGACCGGATTCCCCTGGGTCGGCTGGACCTCTTCCTACCTAGACTGGCTTCCACTCCGCGCGCCTAGGCCGGCTCCAGCTCAGCCCGCCCTAGGCCTGACATGGGTATACCATATTGGGTACTCGACATTGCTATCCCTAGTATGGATCCAGGAAGGAGTCCATAAGGCCATGAAGCCCAAGAAGATTCGAAGACTAGAAACTAGATTAAAATAGGCAAGTACTATCCATATCGGGTAAACCAACATATGGCATGTAACCGACCCGGAATTGGACTCTGAGACCTAGCCCGCTATATAAGGGCTAGGAGGAGCCACCGGGGAGGGGATCCAAATTTCTTGTGATAGCACACATCATTGCAAACCCTAATTTCAATACAATCTCGACAACTTTTAGCTTCCAACCTTCATCGGATACCTAGTTTGTCTGACAAGTCCACGAAACTAGCAGCGCTCTCTCTCACCTAACACCCAAGTCCATATTTATGGGAATTTCCGAGGTTAACCCTCATCAGGGTCGGCTCAGCCTTGTCACTCTCCTGGGTCGGCTCGTGCGCGACGCCACCTGGGCCGGCTGGCACTTAATCACTTGGTCGATGAAGGCTACGCTTGGTTGCCCCTGGTGCGCCCGCTCGCCCCTGCCGGCTTCATCGACCGCTTCTGGCGCTGACCGGTTGTTCCTGCCCCTGCTAGCCAGCTCCTGCCAACTCCCTCATCGTCCAGCTGACCAAGACCGGCTGCACCCCGACATACCCAGATCCATGGCCAACCAAAAGACAACGACAAGGACGAGAGGATAGGGAACGAGCACCACTGCCATCGAGTAGACAAGCCATCCAAGGCCGTGCCAGGTACGATCAAGATAGCGACCAGACAGGGAGATGTGCATTGTGTTGCTCCCACCATTACCACAGTACCACACTATAGGTGAATAGTGTGCTGCTACTGTAGCAGTCATGCCAATAGATTTATTACCCATTGGTCATGTTAACAGCGTAATGTGGGCCTCCCCTTGTCCCCTAGGTGCCAACCTTTATAAGGCACACTAGGGGGAGCCCTCAGGCTCATTTTCTCCATTCGCTCTCAGCTCTCCATTCTCTCCCATATCGCGTACGAGCCCTGAGCTCTCTCAGCTCTCTCTTAGCTCCCTCTAAGTAGGTTCTTCCTCCTCAGGACAAACAACTCAAGCTGACGGGGGTGCTCCTCGGCAATGCCCACTATGATGGGCTTAGGGTTGACGGAATCCTGCAGGCTAGCACAAGACATCGGATACCAAACAAACGGGGAGAGAGATTTACCCAGGTTCGGGGCCCTCGATGAGGGAAAACCCTTACTTCATGCTTGTCTGATCTTGATTATCGAATATATCGGGTTACAATGGGGTAGCCGATGGGCTGCTATGGTCGGCTTGCCGAGAGGCGAGGATTCTAGGTGTTTTTCTCTAACTTGCGGTGGTTCTATGTATTGATGTTGTGTCCCGTTAGCCCCCCCATCCTGTCCTTTATATAGCAGGTTGGGTCCCGAGAGTCCTGTCCGAACTCGACTAGGTTACAATGAGATCTATTCTAGACTTTCCTTTAACGGTGTCATCTTTCCTTGTTCGTCAAAAATCCATCTTCTGGTAAGTCTCCTTTGCTGGAACCAACGTATGGGCCCACTTTGGCTGTTGGGCAATCTTCATGGGCCCCTAGTTGGGCCGGAGGAGGTAGACTAATGTCGGGTAGCCGAAGGGTAATGCCCACATCAGTAGCCCCCGAGTGACTGGCCGAAGTGAAGCTTCGGGCAGGGACTATAACTTCCTTCATCTGAATATCCTTAACTCTTGAAAATAATTGGTCCTTCTTCATCATCTTGAAGTCGAAATTGCTTGGCGTCCAGCGCTCCCGATGGGAGTAGCCCCCGAGTATAGGGATGGATGCTTGCGACCGTGCATAAACTCAAGTTGTATGTAATATCCCAGGATTTGGGGTTACAAAACTAGAGGAAATAAATGTGTGCATTGCATTCATGCATAGAAAATCTGGGGAATTTTCGCGCTTTCAAGTAAAACATGTCAGAGTAACTGAAGTTTCACTTGAGTTGATGGAATTGAAGTAGATCATCATGTCAAGCGTTATAAACCTCAATGTGACTTTGCTAAAACTTTGTTTTGGGTATAGATAATTTGTTCTAAGGAGTTAGATCAAATGGAACTAAAACTAACCTAATAACACATGAATCAAGGATCAACTACTTGATCTTATAAAAGATCATAATATGGTACTCCTTGCCATAACATATGAACATCTATTCAACTACAAATCAAGTAATAATAAAATGGAGAAACTATTCTTGACTTATCTTTTCCATGTCTTAAACTAATCCATGTTCCTACCATGAACCTCATGTTATTCATTCTACTTCATTCTTGGATTCATGACAAGGATATCAACATTAGTATTGTTCTCTAGTTTCCCTTTCTATTCTTCTGAATCCAAATTAAGATATGTCAAAATCTAGAGAAGAGAGAGTTCCAATCTATTAGAGAAGCAATCATAAACACTTGAGCCAAACCCTTGAATATATATCTACATGCTCACATCATCATATTTAAGAAAAATCCTAGAATATCATTCAATACATTTCCTAGAGAGAGAACCCATTTATGTTAACCATAGTTCTTTTTTATCACACCATTATCTATGGAGCCTAACCTTAGGTTATTATTAAAGTCCTTACCAAATGAGAGAAACCATAGATACCAACATTAGTTATGCCTAATAAAGAGTCAAGGATAATTCTTGAACTAAAGCATAAGGGTATACTCTATCTCATCTTGGAGTGGTGAGATAATCCAATATTAAATTGAACAAGACTATATCCATGAATTGATGAAGTAAAGTAGAGACTAATTCAACTAAGTTATCCAGGTGGAGACTTAACCTTTTCATACCAATGAGATCTTGTGAGTACACCATAAACCCTAGAATAATCCATTCCTATATAAGAGAGCTCAAGCTATGGTGTTACACTCAACTTAGTTGAGCCAACACTTGATTTCTAGGGAGAGAACTATCCATACACCCAGATGATTATATCATCATTCCTTGAGAAGAACTTTAAGTTATTATCCCAGGCATTTCTATGTAATATAAACTATTGAGGGAACCATAGCCATGTCCATCCAATAAAGTATAATAGAAGTATTGTATCCTAGTTGATCAAGACAATACTTGGTATTGGAGATGAGAACCCCATTTCATTAGAAATACTTTAGGAAGCCAAACCCTTGATCATCACACCTTAGTAATGATCATAAACCCTAAGGTCTAGAATGAGTGTGATGAGAGGAAGACAATGAGGAGAGGTTAGTGAATAATAAGTTGATCATGTCTAATGCATTATCATGCTTTGGAGATATATAATTACCAGTTAAACCTTAGTAGGTTAAACATATATTATCCACCACATGAAATCATAGGGATATCAGTAGCAACCCTAAAACCATTATTAATATCATGAGTAGAGGAGTAATGGCATTGTACTAAACCCTTGCCTAGCCAAGCCTTGGGAGAAACTTAATAACATTTTGAGATAAATATCCTCTCAATAGTTGGGGAGCCTAAACCTAGCTAATTCAATATGGTGTTAATTCATATCTATAATCCAGGCCTATATCCCAATCTTAGTTTGTGCATCACTTGGGTGATCACAATTAAAACCTAGGCCATAATTGAGTTTCAAACCATGTGCCATTATGTGAATATAACTAGAACCCTAGAAGTGCACACTAGTCAAATCTTATACTTCAATTATGGAACATAAGAAACACCTAGTGCTAACTCCTATAATTAAACCCATGTGTGGTGATCAACCACTTATCCTCATAAACCAAAACCAAACCATGATGAGAATAACATCCACTCTAGGTATTTCAAGCTAGATTAAATATAATAATAGTAGTAAACTTGGAATAGGTTTAACCTAAGTCCCAATTCCTTAGCCAATAGATGAGCACATAAAATAATAAGCAAGTGACCAAATTATCAAAGAAGAAATTAAGTAATAAGGTTAACTCTAAATTGTTTTCTCATAAAAGAATACAGGTAAATACCCTCATATATTAAAAATAAATCTTATAAACCTTAATAAAATATTCTTAGAGCCAAGAGAGTGATAGGTTGAATTATCATAACTAAGAATCCTATTCGAAAAGTTAACTAAATTTAAAATGCAAGTGTACAATCAATATGGTTAAACACATAATCAAGCCCTACTCATATTTCTACCATGAAAAAGAAGGTAGTTTCAAATAATTTAAACAGATTTGATTTCACAAGAAAAAGGGAAATTAAAATGAATACATAAATTCATGCCTATTTGATATTTTGAATAATAATACCACAAGTATGCAATATAATCAAATATAAAATACTTGTTTCAAATAGAAAAGTGGTGTAATAATCATTGCACTACATTTTAATGGAATTAACATAATAAGAAACCTACAAGTAAAATTTGAATTCAACTAAACAAAACCAGAAATGGAAATTTAAAACAGAAAAAGGAAATAGAAAGGGACTAAAGTGAGGGGCTTAACTTACCAGACCTTACCTGGCCGCATTAGCCCACCAGCAGCCCAGCACCACCTCCATTGCACCCTGGCCCAGCCCGCCATACCCCTTTGTTGAAATATCAACGAGAGGGGGTCGTCCTCATCCCCTTCCCCGCGCATGGAGGACAGCACGACGCCGTGACCAGCTTCTCCTCGTCACTGTCGACATCTCCTCACTCGGTTGCGTGACGAGGCGTGCTCCCGAGCCGTATAAAGACCCTGGACAAACCCTAGCCTCGATTTCCTTCCCTCTCTACTCCAATTTCTCCCCATGCTGAAACCCTAGCTGAGCCGGCCATCTCCTATCGTCGTTGATTGGAGCACCCCCAAACCTCGCCGTGGCCACCACCAGCATCGCCGTCCTTGACTTGCTCTTCCTGCAAGAGGAATCGAGCCGCCGCGCTCGGAATCGTCTCCGTCGAGCCCGTCTTCCCCGACGCTGGGAGCAACCAATTCCGGTGATGCCGACCACCATTGACCTCGCCGTCAAGCCATGCGTGCTCCTGGTGAGCCCCTGAATCTCGTAGCATGCCTAGCTTGCTCGATTGCATCCCGTAGCCTCGGTGCACCGATCACATGCGAGCTCCGTCGCTTGGCCTCGCCGCCGGCCAAGCTCTGGCGACCATTAGGAAGCAGCGCCACCACCATTAGATTCACCTCGATGTCCTCGTTCGAACAAGCACACGCGCATGCTCACGGGAGCACTCCAGCGTCGGCGCCGTCCTCGTCTGGCCGTCGGTGGAGCACATGGTTGCCACGTTGGCAATTTTGACCTTGGTCAAAGCCACGTGGTAGCCAACGTGGCCACTGGCCCAACAGTCAGTCGTTGTAGTTAGGTATTTACCGGGTACATTTAGCATTTTGATTTTAATTCAAATTCCATAAATTGCTGAAACTTTGCAAGAATAAATAAATTCATTTCAGCTCATAAAAATATAAATAAGATATCAAAATGCTCATAAAAATAAACTCTATCCAATAAAAATATACTATAAATTTTTTATTTTAAATAAAAATTTAATTGTTTAACCATTTATTATTTAAACCTTTTCCTTTTAAATCTAAATTCAATTAAAATTCAATAATTAAGAAATTTTTCTAAAATAAATAAAAACCAGAAGGTAAATAAAGAAAACATTAAAACTAATTCTCCTTGATTAATAAACTTCAAATTTATAATCAAGTTATTAATTTAAGAACCACCTTACAAATAGGAAACCCTAATTCCATGTTGGATAAAATTACAACCTTATCATTTCATAAGAAACCCTCAAACCCTAACTCTATTATTTTATGTGGAACATAATTTGCTTCTAAACCTAAACCCTAGGTTATAACATGTGATCATGTTACTTTCTTTTCATTCATAGATCCATAATTAGCAACTAAATGCATGTCCATGTCCACATAAAATATAGGAGCCCTATCACTAATAAATTGGTATTTCATGTACTCATCCTAATAAAACCAAGATGATCAAGTAGGGTCAACTAAATGTAAACCCTAGTCCCTATTCTCAAATTAATCATCCTTAGTTATCCATATTTAGCATCACACCATTGTGATTCATATTAATAATAACCATGTCTAGTACTGGACCTTATATGCTTATACCCACTAAACCTTACTAATATTAGATATTTATGAACCATCCTATTTAGGAATCAATTATTCCTTACTTGGTGGATCCAATAGCAAACCCTATACACCATAAGAATTCATTGAAATACCTCTTGTTACTTAAGTAATATGTTCTTCAAAAGTTATTCTTTTGAAGTAAATAAAGAGTCATCATCAACCCTGCCTAATAGGACCCATAGACAATAGCCATCTATCACTAGTAAGATATAACCAACCATGATAGCAACCGTGTATAATTAATTGCTTAAGATGATTATGCTTAGTTAAAACCATATAAGCTCTAGATGTTGATGAATCTAACTTTGTTGTGATCCATCTAACAAGAAACTAATTGGAACCATAGTAAACCATAGAACCCCACAAACCTAATTATCATATTTGTTCTTTATCAAAGAACATATTCTTCAAAGGTTATTCTTTTGAAGTGTATGATAAGTAATCATTAATCATGTCACATAGTACTAAATCTGACAATTATTTATCACATGTTAAGATTCTACCAAATGTTATTATTGTGTCCTAGTAATGTTATTGTTGTGATATATTACACTACTTGTTTATGTTACTAAGTTAATCAAACCTTAATACGGATGAAACTTGGTGATCACATGTATAGGTGAGCACACATTCAATGATCAACACGTGTCTAACGGCGTTGACTCGTCCGTGAAGTGATAACACAGCAGATGATCCTTAAAAAAAGGTCAAAGTACAATCTTATCCTCTGAACTCCTCCACCGCTGATCTTGGTGTTACTGCACGACAAGCTTCGGCCGATCTTACGCTCCTCCCTTGGATACCTCGCTGCCCCTGCCCCTACCTCATCGCCCCTGCCCCGGCCTTCCCTACCTCGCCGACCTCGTCCTCCCCTACTTCCCTACCTCGAAGTGGTACCTAGGAAAACGTCGAGCTTCTCCGCGCCTCCGCGGTTGCTCTGCACCATGCTCCATCGACAGGAGCTCGAGGGGCGGCCAAGGTCGAGGCGCTGGCGTCAACCCGCGCGCCCACCTGCCACGCCCTCTATCAGTTCCCGCTCGCTGCACTGGCCGGCAGTGCCCCCCACGCCGCCCTGAACGGCAGCGCCCCGCGTGCCCGCCTGCCGCACCTTCTTCCGGCTCCTACGTGTTGCCCTGGCCGGCAGCGCCTCGCGTGCCCGCCTGCGTGCCTCGCTTCAAACTCCCGCACACCGCCTTTGCTAGCAACGCCCCGCACGCCCTTAGCTATGCCGTCGTCTGGGCGGGTCTGCGCGCTCGGACACACAAGCTGGAAACAACTCGAATCGAGTCAACAAAGTTGAGGGGCAGCCATGGCAGACACGATGATCTCGGAGATGATGGGCTGCTAGTGGGGAAGATGGGTTGGGGATTGGGGCGGCGGGCTAGCGGAGGAGCTCCGCATCGATTCGTGTCGCATGTCACTACCTATTGTTGTTCGATTCCCTAGCGGCAACCAGCTGGACGGTAACAGATGGAGCGGCTGCTCCGAGCGGCGACGGGCCAGGATAAGGGACTTCTCCGATGGCCACTACGGGAGAAACTGTATCAAAGCGCTTATCGTCTTTTTGGGTCCTCTTGTACCTTGTGATGGCCGACAACAGCTGCCCTCGAGCCCACAAGTGGACAACTGTGAAAAAGTGCTTCAACGTCGTGTGTCGGCCATGAGCATTGAAGAAAATCTGCAAGCAAATCGAATGATAGAGAGTGCGTGCGTACGTATACACCTGATCACCAAATTCACTCTCAACCTTAATAAGAACCTTGTTTGTGGAACCATCTCTAAAAGTGCAACACACCCTAAACAAATCATTTAAACTCACTAATCCTAAATCATCGGGGTTAGGTCACGCTTAGAGAGATTGCATCTCATACTTATGTAGGGGTTCGTTGCATAGAAAACAAAAAAATTCCTACTGCAAAGACGAATAAATCCAAGATCTAATCTATGGAACACCCAAGATCTAATCTACAAGATCGGAGCAATGAGATTGATATGAGTCTAACCCTCGAAGATTTCCAAAGCCTACGAGATTAGATCTCGTTGTTGGTGTAGACGATCGTCCCCGGTGCTGCAATCCGGTAGCACCTCCGTACTCGGTCGCGCGTACGGTGTCGATGAAGCCCTTCCTCTCCCCGTTCCAGCGGGCAGCGGAGGTGTGGTAGATCTCCTCCAAGTTTCAGCAGCACGACGGCGTGGTGGTGGTGATGGTGGAAGAAAAGCTGCAGGGCTTCGCCAAGCCAGAACAGCGTATGGTGGAGGAGAGAGGCAGCCAGAGGAGGGGGCTAATGATTGGATGGTGGCCGGCCACCCCCTCCCCTCTTTATATAGGGGGCTAGGTCGGCTGGGGTGGCCCCCTTTCCCATTTAGGGTTAGGGGGGCGGCGGCCAAGTGGGGGGAAGAGAGATTTCTCCCCCCCCCCCCCAAGTTGATCCCCCCTAGGGGTTGGCCGGCCTGGGCCTTGGGGGGCATGTGCCCCCGGCCCATTAGACCAGGGAGCATCCCCTCGGCCCATGCTAGCCCTCCTAGGTCGTGGGCCCCATGGTGGACCCCTCCGGAACCTTCTAGAACCTTCCAGTCTTCCACCTGGAAAAATCCCGAACTTTTCCGAAACCCAGAAATCAACTTCCCTTATATGAATCTTATTCTCCGGACTATTCCGGACCTCCTCGTGACATCCTGGATCCCATCCGAGATTCCGAACAAACTTCGTCTCCATACCATATTCAAATCTACTTATGCGACATCGAACCTTAAGCGCGTCACCCTACGGTTCGCGAACTATGCAGACATGGTCGAGACACCTCTCCGAGCAATAACCAATAGCGGGATCTGGAGATCCATAATGTCTCCCACATATTCAACGATGACTTAGTGATCGATTGAACCATTTACATACGATGCCGATTCCCTTTGTCACACGATGTTTTACTTGTCCGAGGTTCGATCATCGGTATCTCCATACCTTGTTCAACCTCGTTACCGACAAGTACTCTTTACTCGTACCGTGGTATGTCATCTCTTATGATCCAATCATATGCTTGCAAGCTAATCAGACGATATTCCACCGAGAGGGCCCAGAGTATATCTATCCGTCATCGGGATGGAAAAATCCCACTATTGATCCATATGCCTCAACTCATACTTTCCAAATACTTAATCCCATCTTTATAACCACCCATTTACGCAATGGCATTTGATGTAATCAAAGTACCCTTCCGGTGTAAGTGATTTACATGATCTCATGGTCGAAGGACTTAGGCAACTATGTATCAAAAACTTATAGCAAATTGAACTTAATGACTTGATCTTATGCTATGCTTATTTGGGTGTGTGTCCATTATATCATTCACCTAATGACATAACATTGTTATTAATAACATCCAATGTTCATGATCACGAAACCATGATCATCCATTAATCAACACGCTAGTTATACAAGAGGCTTACTAGGGACTCCTTGTTGTTTACATAACACACATATCAATGTTTCGGTTAATATAATTATAGCATGGGATGTAAACATTTATCATGAATAGTAAGATATAACAATAACTAATTTATTATTGCCTCTTGGGCATATCTCCAACAGTCTCCCACTTGCACTAGAGTCAATAATCTAGTTTACATTTGAAAAGATATAACTCCTTGGCCTTCTGGTGCTTATCATGTTTTGCTCACAGGAGAGGTTTTTAGTCAACGGATCTGACTGTTCAGAAATGTATGTATTTTGCAATTCATTTGCATCTCTACGCATCACTCATTTTCCAAATGAGTCGGCATTAATTGTATATGCTTAGTCCTCTAGTGGAACCTTAATTCCGCGGTCTGAAAAATAAGTCACTAATATTGTCATACACAATATAGCTTCAAAGTTCTGACACTATCGGAACTACACCAAGTTCTCAAAGAACTCCTCGACTTAACATCCTCAGTCATTGTCAAAACAATGACATACTCTGCCTTCGTTTGTAGAATCCGTCACAATATTTAGAACTGATCTAAATCTAGCATAGACTTCTTCGGCTCATTGTGCTACCTTTTAAACAACACTTAGCCTAATTGAGATTGAAATTTTATTTTTATATGTGATCAAACTAATATCGGTGCAACACCTTACAGCGATTTGTTTGTCATTACCCCATACAAAAACTATATATATATCCTTGGTTCTTCTAAAGCACTCAGGGATATTCTTACTTTTGTCCAATAATCATTACATGAATCATTCTGGTATATGCTCGTAACACTTTAGAGCACAGGACATCTGAATTTGTACATATTATTCGTGATCTAAAATCACTCATGTGTTTTTACTCATCGAGTGTCAGATACACTCAAGTCCTGTTAAACCTTCACATGGAAAAGAACACCTTCTTAATATTTTTATATTGAACTACTTCAATATTCATTCTATGTACTTTGACGTAAACTTATTATGTGTTTCAATCTATCTTCATATATCTTGACACTAAATATGTTTGAGTCCATATCCTTTCATTGAAGTTAATTCTCAATGAAACCTTTTAGTCACATCAAGTATATAATTACATCAATTATAATCAATGATATGTCATCCACATATAATATTATAACAATGTCTCAGCGCTCCCACTTAATTTCTTGCAAATGCAAGCATCTTCATTGTTTCTGATGAAATCAAAAAATCTTTGACTATTTCATCCGGTGAAGATTCCAACTCCGTGATACTTACTTCATCCAGTGAAGTTTGTATACACATCTAGTATTCCACGGACTAGCAAAACTCTTTGGTTTGTATCTTGTATACATCCTTCATACACACTTCTGGTAAGGAATGTATTTCTGTCATCCCACTATTATATCTCATAAAAGAAATATGTAGCGATTACTAGAATAATCCACATAGACTATAAGCATTGCTACAGAAGATCTAATCTTATCGTAGTCAACTCTTTGAACTATGTCGTAAACAACATTCCGACAAGTTGAGCTTCTTCAAGGATATTCCATCCAAGTCCATCAATTTTATAGATCCATTTACTTTCAAAAAGTATTCACCTATCTTGGATTTCATGGCGCATAGCCATTTTAACGGAGTAAGGGCCCATCATAACTTCTTTGTATGTAGTTGGTTTATCATTGTTCAAAATCAATCCTTTGTCTACAAATCATTTATTTGATCACAAAGTAAACCACATCTACAAGGTTCAATAGGTACTTTGATCTCTAATGACTATAACACTTTATAGACATGGGAGTCATGATCGTCGTGGCCGCTTCCGGAACCATTTCCGATGCTGCGCTACTCTGATCATCATGCTCAGGTTCACAAACCTTATCAAGTTCCATTGTCCTCCCACTCAAATACTTCGCTACAAACAATTTCTTGGAAATAAGTAAGAAACATCGACAAACACTTTTGTCTTTGACTTCATAGTGGAAAGAATTCCCAATCAATTCTCTAGGATAACCAACAAAGACATTCATCCGATTTTGGTTGTAAACTTATTTACTTATACCATGCATACCAAAATTTAAGAAAGGACTATTAGGGTTTATACCCATGCCATAACTCGTATGGTGTCATTTCAACGGATTATGATGACGCTCTATTTAGTGTAAAAGCGGTAGTCTCTAAAGCATAATCCACAAAATATAATGGCATCATTTTATTTTATCTCATCATTAACCCAACAGGTTTGGATACGTCTCTCAGATACTCCATCATCACTATGATACTCCAAGAAACCTGAGGTTGTAGAACGATTTCATAACTCTCTTAGATGTTCGCTAAAACTCATAATTCAAATATTTCCACCATGATCCAATCACTGATATTTGACTTTTCTATTACGATGATTTCCACTTCATGCTGAAATTTATTTGAATCCATTCAAATGTTTCAAACTTCTTCCTTATCGAATAAATATATCCACATATATGCACTCAATTCATTGTTGGAAGTTTTCATGAAGTAGAAGAATCTCCCGCACACAACTATGCCCAGTGAACCATATACATCATCATGTATGTTTCCACTAAGTTAGTTGCCCGTTCAACTCTTGACCTATGAACGGTATTTAAGTCATTCTCTTTAGAAGAGATTTGCAAGCGCCAAACGATTCAAAAATCGAATGACTCCAAAAATCCATTTCATGGAGTTCCTTCATGCGTTCCTTTCTAACATGACCTAAATGGCGGTTCCACTAATGAGTGGAATTCACATCATTTGCCTTATGGCATTTTAGCGTCAGTGTTATGCATGTGTGCTTCACCATAAAGATTTATAATAACTTATCCATCGTACATGGAATATGTCACAATTTGAACAACTCATTGTTTTCATTTGACTAGAACATAACAACCATTGTAAAGTTCTTTATTATAATATCCGAAGGGCTAGGAAGAATGCCAACGACGAACGCAATAACACTTTATTTTGTTCCAGACGTGCATTCCTACCATATTCCTTGTCAGTCACTTAGGCCATTGTATTCTTGTATTGCGTTATTTCGTATGACACCTCATACCAAGCAATATGGTACAAATACTCAAGAATTTCATTGTGTGACCAAACAAGGAATACATTCATAACATGTATATCATCTATATACACCTGAGCTAGACTTTCTAGTCTTCTCTTTTCTTTCTGCCACAAATCTTTTGTAGTTTCTCTTTTAGCTTTCCTCATTCTCAGAAAAACACTTCACCTTCAATAAATTCTAGGTCCATTGGTCAAATACCAATAACCTTGTGGTTCTTACTTTGAAGTTGATCATCACATGACAAGTGTTCCAGATTTCACTATTAGTAACTTTTTAATGTGATGAACAATTTCACTCATAATTTTTATCCATCAAATCATGACGACTTTTCGAGACCATGTTTGTACATGCTAGGCTCATAAAGTTTAACCTTAGTACTCGTATGTGCAAAATGTGGCTTGCACCCGTTGTATGCACACGTAGAATCTATAACACCCGATCATCATGTGATGCTTCGAAACGACGAGTCTTAGCAACGGTGCATACTAAGGATGATCACTTCATGGATGTGCGAATATCGTTAGTGCCCAACTAATTGGAGGTTTGGGACGCCTGGCGTCTTCATCCTTCGTACATTCCCATAAAACTTATGAGTTTATGTAGTCTCACTAGATTATATTCTATCATCTTGCAATAAGGTTTTAGATATCACATATATCTCATACCTTGCTTATTTCTGGAAACAAAATTTCCAGCTCCTTACTTTTCAAACGGATTTGAACTTTAAGTTTCACGGAGACAAGACGATTTGGTACTAATTGAAACTATTGCTCTTTGAATCATCAATGTGAGGTTTACTAAAAGTTTGCATTAGGACTTGATCATATCTTGATTCTTTAACAATACGGTACCAGTTCGTAAAGTTACTTGTCAGACTTAACAGTATTTCTATCTCAATTACAATACTAGCGCATGGTAGATAACGTATGCCAATTCTACAAATTTAATTCAAAATACTATTCAGACTATGTTCATGATAATTAGTTCATGTTTTAATCTAATTATTAATGAACTCCCACTTAACACAACATCCCTCATAGTTGCTTAGTGGTACACGATCCATATCCACTACACCAAAACCGATCATCACGTGAGATGATGTAGCTTCAACGGTGAACATCAACATGTTGATCATATCATCCATATGACTCGTGTTCAACCTTTCGGTTTTCTGTGTTCCGAGGCCATGTTTGTACATGCTAGGCTCGTCAAGCAAACCCAAGTATTTCCGTGTGTGCAACATGGCTTACACCCGTTGTATGTGAACGTAGAATCTATCACAGCCGATCATCACGCGATGCTTCGAGACGACGAACTGTAGCAACGGTGCATACGAGGGGAGAACACTTTATTATCTTGATGTGAATGTGAGGGATCATCTTATAATGCTACCGTCGCGATCTAAGCAAGATAAGACGCATAAAGGATTAACATCACATGCAATTCATAATATGTGATATAATATGGCCTTTGTTCTTGTGCTTTTGATCTCCATCTCCAAAGCACATGAGCATGATCTCCATTATCACCAGCATTGCACCAAGGTCCATGGCGCCGCTTCATGGTTGTCCATCACTTATAGCTACTATAACCACTACTTGAAATAAAGTTATTACATGATGAATAGACACGCAGGTCTTAACAAATTTAAAGACAACCATTAGGCTCCTGCCGGTTGCCATGAAACAATAATGAACATCTCATACATCAAATATAATCATCATCACATCATGGCCATATCACATCACCAAACCCTGCAAAAACAAGTTAGACGCCTCTAATTTGGTTTGCATATTTTACGTGGTTTAGGGTTTTCGAGTAAGATCCAATCTACCTACGAATATGAACCACAACGGTGATACTAGTGTTGACAATAGAAAGTGCAAATTGAAATCTTCACTATGGTGGGAGAGATAGACACCCGCAAAGCCACTTATGCAATACAAGTTGCATGTCAAGCGTGGAGTAAGTCTCATGAGACGCGGTCATGTAAAGTTAGCCTGGGCTGCTTCATCCCACCATCCCGCAAGATGCAAAGTACACAAACTAAAGCAACAAAAGCATCAACACCCACAAAACCATTGTGTTCTACTCGTGCAACAGATCTATGCATAGACATGGCTCTGATACCACTGTAGGGGTTCGTTGCATAGAAAACAAAAAAATTCCTACCGCAAAGATGAATAAATCCAAGATCTAATCTATGGAACACCCAAGATCTAATCTACAAGATCGGAGCAACGAGATTGATATGAGACTAACCCTCTAAGATTTCCAAAGCCTACGAGATTAGATCTCGTTATTGGTGTAGACGATCGTCCCCGGTGCTGCAATCCGGCAGCACCTCCGTACTCGATCGCGCGTACGGTGTCGATGAAGCCCTTCCTCTCCCTGTTACAGCGGGCAGCGGAGGTGTGGTAGATCTCCTCCAAGTTCCAGCAGCACGACGGCGTGGTGGTGGTGATGGAGGAAGAAAAGTTGCAGGGCTTCGCCAAGCCAGACCAGCGTATGGTGGAGGAGAGAGGTAGCCAGAGGAGGGGGCTAATGATTGGATGGTGGCCGGCCACCCCTCCCTTCTTTATATAGGGGGGCAGGTCGGCTGGGGTGGCCCCCTTTCCCATCTAGGATTAGGGGGGCGGTGGCCAAGTGGGGGGAAGAGAGATTTCTCCCCCCCCCCCCCCCAAGTTGATCCCCCTAGGGTTTTGGGGAAACCCTAGGGGTTGGCCGGCCTGGGCCTTGGGGGGCATGTGCCCCCGGCCCATTAGACCAGGGAGCATCCCCTCGGCCCATGCTAGCCCTCCTAGGTCGTGGGCCCCATGGTGGACCCCTCCGGAACCTTCTAGAACCTTCCAGTCTTCCACCGGAAAAATCCCGAACTTTTCCGAAACCCAGAAATCAACTTCCCTTATATGAATCTTATTCTCCGGACTATTCCGGACCTCCTCGTGACATCCTGGATCCCATCCGAGATTCCGAACAAACTTCGTCTCCATACCATATTCAAATCTACTTATGCGACATCGAACCTTAAGCGCGTCACCCTACGGTTCGCGAACTATGCAGACATGGTTGAGACTCCTCTCCGAGCAATAACCAATAGCGGATCTGGAGATCCATAATGGCTCCCACATATTCAACGATGACTTAGTGATCGATTGAACCATTTACATACGATGCCGATTCCCTTTGTCACACGATATTTTACTTGTCCGAGGTTCGATCATCGGTATCTCCATACCTTGTTCAAGCTTGTTACCGACAAGTACTCTTTACTCGTACCATGGTATGTCATCTCTTATGATCCAATCATATGCTTGCAAGCTAATCATACGGGCATTCCACCGAGAGGGTCCAGAGTATATCTATCCGTCATCAGGATGGACAAATCCCACTATTGATCCATATGCCTCAACTCATACTTTCCAAATACTTAATCCCATCTTTATAACCACCCATTTACGCAATGGTGTTTGATGTAATCAAAGTACCCTTCCGGTGTAAGTGATTTACATGATCTCATGGTCGAAGGACTTAGGCAACTATGTATCGAAAACTTATAGCAAATTGAACTTAATGACTTGATCTTATGCTATGCTTATTTGGGTGTGTGTCCATTATATCATTCACCTAATGAAATAACCTTGTTATTAATAACATCCAATGTTCATGATCACGAAACCATGATCATCCATTAATCAACAAGCTAGTTATAAATAGACTTACTACGGATGTACTGCCACGTGGCAGCTCTCCTGCACGTGTCCTTCTGGCTCCGTCTTCGTCCCGGAAAAATAAGACTCTGGGCTTTTGTTTCGTCCAATTCCGAGAAACGTTCATGTACAACTTTTCTGAAACACAAAAATAGCAGAAAACAGGAACTGGCACTGCGGCACTGTGTTAATAGGTTAGTCACAGAAAATGCTAAAAAGTGTGGGAAAGTGCACATAAGACATATAAGAATTGTTACAAAACAAGCATGGAGCATCAAAAATTATAGATACGTTTGGGAAGTATCAACGGGCTTCGGGATGAAGTGAGACGCCTGACACACTTTAGTCGGGAAGACTCCATAGCTATCACATAAGCTCAGCCCCCTTACGCTGTTCGTCATCTTCCTCCCGTGGTAATTTTTGTCACTTAATTATCTTGTGTTTGATTTCATGTTTTGCACTCAAAACTAATACTTTTTTCCTTTGTCTTCACAACCTTTTACTCTCACAACGTGCTATCCTCCAGCACCCGAAAGTGGAGCAGCTCCCGAAGATGATGATATGTCTGAAGAGACCGAACATAACCCCGATGCGATCGAAGATAGCGATGCTTCGGGTTCAGAAGAACATGAAGACGATGTGCTTATTGCTACCAAGCGTCGCAGGAGAGTTGATGATGATCTGATTCAAATAGCGGAGTCAAGCCCTAGCGGGCGCAATGACGATGATGCTGATGAAAATCCTCCTGACGCGCCTGCTCGTGAAGCCTCAGCAGCCCCAACTCCAAAGAGATCATCGGGTTTCTTCGCCGATGAAGACGACTTGATTTCGAATGCGTAAGTTCCTCCCTTAGAATTTATTGGTAGTCTTCACCTTAACATGACCCATGTTCTTCGAACAGCTCTGGTGGAGATGCAGATCTTCCTCCTCTGAAGAAGTCAAAGACTAGCTCCGATAAGCCAGAGTCGACAAAAGAATCAATGCCCCTATCTTCTAAAGGTGAAACCAGTTGTTCCTCGTCCTCTGAGGAAAGTAGTGGCAAAGGTCAAAGCTTCTTCGGTTGCTCCTTCAACAAGTGCTTCCGTTCCCCATCATCGAATGATCATGTAAGTGTTTTTTTTTCTTCTAATAATCTGCACCCAAAAGCCCCCAAGCCGAAAGTTGGCTGGTTGAAGCCGAGTATTGGCTATGATAGTCTTGCGATATATTTTGTCAAACCTTTTCTCTTCTACTGTTGCAATCAATTCACGCCGAAGTAGATATTGTGGTGGATTTCGCTGATCAGTTCGTTCGCATGGAGGCAGAGAATGCTCAACTCCACGAGGCTGCCAAGTCTTCGATTGAACGACTGCAGAAAGCAAATAAGCTGCTAGCCGAAGCTCAAAAGGAAAATACGAGCTTGAAGGAGGAGCTGAAGCTGCTGAAGAAGAAGATGAAGGAGGAAGAGCAATCGAAGCTTGAAACCCAGGCCCAAGCATACAAGAAGGAGGGTGTTCTCCGCAAATCCACCGAGAGCTTGCTAGGTAAATTCCTTCGCCTCTTTTATCTTTCCTTTCCTTGTGATATTTCATCTTTGTAATGAATTGTTTTTCGTAATACTTTTTAGGTACTGCCGACATGCCTGTCGATCGTACCAATAGGCTTAGAGTGGATTCCATGTCGGATGCTCTCTCTTTTGTCGTGGACTTAAGCGAGCAAATCCAGGAACTCCTGAAGAAGAGCTTTATCGAAGTTGTTCTTGCTGATGTTCCCTAAGATGGACCAGAACAAAATTCTTGGGGAGCTTGCGAACACTTTCTTGAAGCGTTGCTCCCGTCTTTATGGAGCGGTTATTGCTTTTGAACTTCTGATGGGATATGGCTTTAAATCCGATTTGGAGCGCTTGACTAAAACATTACCGGAGAATGAAGATGGCTCACTTGTTGATCTTGGCCTCTTCAATGATTCGGCGCGCGTATGTGCAACCCGACTCCTCAAATTAGTCGATGATGACAAGAAGAAAACTGCATCCGAAGCTGCCCCGAGCTCATCTGCGCAAACTCAGGCGCTCTGATTCTATGCCTCCTTTAGTTGTAACATGAACATATTTATTTCATCCGATGTTTTGTAATGAATCACGCTGGCTTTGTTTGACATCATCTAACTTTCATTACTCTTCTAAATGAGATGCTTTTGATGTCTCCCGATGAGAGTGAATGCTTGAATTTGGTAATCTCCTTGTTGATTTTCTGAAGATGTATGTCAAGTAACTTGCTGTAGATGACTTCGACTGTTTCTCGTGTCGAGAGTTCTTCGAATTCTGCAACTGGTAATGAATCTGAACTTGTGCATCGACTGCGCAATCGAATATCCCAGTTGGAGAAGGATATGGTTGGACTCCATGCCATGGCAGCAGTGGTGAAGAAGAAAAGCAAGCTTGCCACAGAAGTCGAACAACATGCTCTAGATCGTCTGCGCGTAGCCACTGAGAGCTTAAGTTGTAAGCAATCAACGTTTTCTTGCCCCTTATATTCCTTTAGTATTAAACCCTTCTTATGACTTAATTTCCCTCCATCTTCGATAGTTGTTGCTTTCAACGAACTAGAGGAAAATAAGCGAGTCCATGATAAAATTGAAGCCATGACCGATATGTCGCACCCGAAGTGCTCATTGTGGTCGAATACATCAAAGGCTATAATTGTGGAGAAGTTCGAATATCGGGTAGAGAAGGTGCATTATTACTTCATCAAATACCATGCTCATCTGACCATGGTGTGGAAGACCATGTTCCCACTTGATCCGGCTCCCGAAACTCTGTCAGCTTTGATGACTCGATTCAAGAATCCTGCAAGAATTCCATCTTTGGTGTGCAAGGAGCTTCTCGCCGGAGCTGAACTCGCATTTGCTTCCGTGCTAGCTTGGCATCCAACCCTGGACTTAGAGTCCATTGCCAAGGCCAATGTTGAACTCAATCCGTACTACCCCATTTCTAGGCATCCTGCTGATATTGTTATCTCTAGGATGGAAGCAGGTACCGAGAGAGATTTGAGGAATCAGGCTGATCAAGGAACTTCTTCTTGAATGAAATATTCAAATAGCCCCGCACATAGTGCACTTTGTAATTATTGTAACTAGTACTCTTCTATTTTGAAGAGAACCTTGTATCGCAATGACGATATTCTTTTTTAACACCTCATGCAGACGATATTCTTTTATAACATCATGTAGAGTCGATAATTTTGTTTATTTTTGAAGGGACCGGAAGCCCAGCCGAAAATTTTGTCTGCCGAAGGCAACTGAGGGATCAAGTCAGTTTGCTCATTCGACGACCCTGTAGTAATCGCAAATATATTTGCTAGGCCATGTGTATTTTTGTAATCGCGACAGCTGACGTGGGCATTACCCTTCGGGTAACCGACATTGCCCTACCCTATACGATCTAACTGGAGGCCCATGAAGGTATTTGATGGCAAGATGGGCCATTTGGATGTCACAGCAGAAGATTCCTTGGCGGGCAAGACAAGGAAGGAGCCGAACAAGGAAAGTTTAGAGCTAGAACTATTGTAAACCTAGTCGTACTCGGTTAGACTTCTTGAGACCTGGCCACCTATATAAAGGCCAGGAGAGGGGCTGCTGGGGACACGATCAATCTTAGCAATCATAGCCACCAAAAGTCTAGAGCTAGGTCGCTGCAGCGCTTAGCCTCTCGACGAGATCTCAGCCGAACCCTTCGGCACCCCATTGTAACCCATAATTTTCATAATCAAGATCAGACAGGCAGGACGTAAGGGTTTTACCTCGTCGAGGGCCCCGAACCTGGGTAAATCGCTCTCCCCGCTTGTCTGTGAACCGATGTCTCGTATCAGCTTACAGAATTCCATCAACCCTAAGCCCCAATCGGAGGGCATTGCCGAGGAGTACCCTCGACAATTGGCGCCGTCTGTGGGAACCCTGTCGGCACAAGATCGGTCATCGGCAGATCCAGTCATGTCATCGGCAGCTTCATCGACACCGTCATCGCCAATTCTGGGAAGCCCGATTCGATTCGGCTCCTATGAATTCACCCCGCACAGCGACTCGTCTCGCTCGACCTTTTCTGATCTACAAGGAAACATGGAGATGACCTTCGGCAGCGTCCACTACAACGTCAACTCGGAAGGAGTCCTTCGACTGCTGGAACCACTCGCCTCCAGATCGACAGGTCCAAGCACGTCGTCATCAATCGACCTTTCGGCTGGTCTGACGGACTCAACGAACTCACCTGCGTCATCGACTCCTCGTTCGACATCTCCTATGTCGGTTGGATCTGACAATTCCACATCTTCGGAGATGACCTCGTACTACTGCTTGAACTGCGATACCAGGCACGGGTTAGGATCAAGCGACACGCCGTTCATCTGCAATGCCCAGTACTCCTCGGGAGAGGACAGTGTCGACAGCATCATCCAAGGCACCACCCGAAGAACGGCACACCACCAGGTTTATGTCGCAAACAACACAGGAAACACAAGGAACAGGGGAGACGGAGATCACACCCCCCGCTCCAGCAGACGAGCAAGTTTTGCAAACAGTGCCAGTAACAACAACATCGATTACACCATCGCAGAGGAGGAGTGGGCAGTAGCCAAGGCAGCCGTGCTTAACAACACACCGCTCCCCGCATGAACCTCGGTTGGAACCCTTAACGCTTATCGCTCTATATTGGAGAAAAACCGGGAGCGCCTATCGAAAGAGCAAGCCACCCTCGAAAGACGCCTATCTGCTGCAGACCAATCTAGTGAACGACGGAGAGGCTCGCGAGGAAGCACCTCTCGAAGCACTCAAGGGGCAGGCAAGAACTGATCAAGGTTATCCAGACTCTCGGAGGATGACGCCAGAGAAATAACGTCGAATCTGACCAAGTCTTTTATGACCACGGACACTGCGAGCATGCCACGGCCAAAAACCGTCGCGCAGAGCAACCGCCAATCTCGCAGCATACCTCATCAATCAGCGCCCTGAAGGTTCTATGGCCCAAGCTCACCGAGGTGCCGTAGAAAGTCTCGCAATATTGGGAGACAACCTGGTCCCGCAGAAGGAAAAGGCCACGTTACAGGCCAGCGGCTCAAAGCATCATGCGAGAGATGCTCAAGACGAAATCACCCAGAGCAGAATCGACAAAGCAAGGCGACGACGCGCCGCTAGGGAGGAATATGACAGTGATTCTTCGGATGAAAGCCAGGAGAACGACGACGAGCTAAGGGGGGCCGACTGTTTAAGCTACAAAATCCGCGAGGCGATGCCACCCAGAAAGTTCAAACCTACCCCTTCTGACGCCGCCAAATACGATGGACAGCAGGAGCCGAGGTCCTGGATAGACGACTACCTACGTGACCGTGATTCTGCACAAAGGAAATCAGATAGCAGCAATGCAATGCTTGCAGCTTTACCTAAAGGATTCAGCACGAGCTTGGTTAAGAGGCTTGCCGAAGGGTTCCATCAAATCATGGGACGACCTAGTAGAAGCTTTCGTTGCCAATTTCCAAGCAACGTACAAAAGGCCCGTCGGGATTGAGGAATTACGACATTGCCAGCACAAGCAGAAGGAATCGATGCACGTATACATTGGGAGATTCACCAAGCTCTTAAATGCCGCCGAAGATGTTTCTGTCGACAGAGCAATCGACGCCTTCAGCGATGGCATCCGACGTGAAAGCTACATAGAGGAACTCGGGCGCAAAAAACCAAAAACCATAACCAAGTTAATGGAAATCGCCAACAGCTGGGCTGATGGCGAGGACAACGTACGGAAGCCGCGACAGCGCAGTGTCGACGAAGACGACGACCAGCCAAAGAACGACTCGGGTGGACGAAGGGATCGCCATAAGAAAAGGAAAAACCGCAGTTACGATGACAGTAACCTGGTAGCCGCAGGATACTCTGATCGGCAGGATGATCGGTATGACGACAAACGAGACGATCGACAGGACGGCAATCGGGATAACTTTGGAAACTGTGGTAACTATAAACCACGACCACAGAGCACCCCCAAGTTACCATACGCCGAACAGATAAACGCTCCCTGCTACCTGCACTCGTACATCGACTCCAAGGACAACAAAACAAAGTCAAGCCACCTGCTCAGAGATTGTAGACAGTTCATTGAAATGCAGGAACTCATGTAGCAGCAGCCGCAACCACCACCACCACCACCACCACCACCGCAGCACCAGGTCCAGCAGGCGCAGCCTCATCAACCCAACGATGCATTTCCACCACCGCGTGGGCAGATGAGCATGATCCACAGAACGGGTGTCTCCATAAGAGAAATGAAGAAGCTCACCCGAGAAATCAATCTGGCAGAAAGTATCATGGCAAACATCCCTGAGTATGTCGAGTGGTCGTCTCAGAACATTACGTTCAGCCGAGCAGATCACCCGATGACCATACCAAAACCAGGACACGCTGCCCTAGTAGTCGAGGCACAAATCGGGGGCTTCAAGATGAGCAAAGTCTTCATGGATGGTGGAAGCGGACTAAACCTGATATTCGTCGACACAATCAAAAGTATGGGGATAACCATGAGGATGCTAGAAGAAACAGACACCCGTTTTCATGGGATTCTCCCCACTTCACCGGCGTACTCTCTTGGCAAAGTTTACCTGAACGTCGTCTTTGGCAAACTCGACAACTTCAGGAAGGAAAAGATCGAGTTTGAAGTCGTGAACTGGGAGTCACAGTATCACGCTATACTCGGAAGACCAGCTTATGCCAAGTTCATGGTTGTACCACACTACGCATACCTCAAGCTGAAAATGCCTGGGAGCAACGGCACAAACATCACAGTCTATGGAAGTTTTTCACGCTCGGACAATTGTGATCGCGACTTTCAGAGGATTGCTGCAAAATTTGGGGTAAAACAGGAGATCACCGATCTTCCTTCCAAGTCATCATCATGCAATAATAAGGAAGAAACACACGTCAGGGAAACCAAGAAGAAGCCATCCGACCCTGCTCCAAAAGCTTCGGCAGCAAAAGCTTCGGCAGTTGGTGACACAGCAGTCCTAGGAGACAGCAAGACACTGGCAATCGCTGTCGAGACCCCTAGTGAAATCAACGACGCTTCGAAAACCACTGACGTGGTGGACAAGCCGGAAGATAAGAAGAACCCTTTCCTTGCTTAAAGTAGTTAAATAGTGTCTAGTTTTTCTTTTAACAGGGCCCTCCCTTTTTCCTTATCGCCCTCTAGCCTCGTGCTTACTTTATTAATGAGAACTTCAGTCTTGATTCCTTGAAAAGCATTGCAGTAATTCGAAGCACCCAAACCGCATCATCGCAAACCTTGCTTACGCCCCCTTGGCGAACAACGGTGCAACACAGTACGCGGCAAAAAGATAGTGCTCCGAAAAAAGCCTCCACGAGCGCTAAAGGATGCAAAATAAACAAGGGTGCTAACCTTTCCCTCTGCTATAGATGCCTCTACGAGCGCCATAAATAGCAAGAGTATGGAAATACATATAATACAACCCACGTTCGATATTTCACTTATGGAAATATCAGAGAACAACGGGCTCACCGGCAGCATGAATGCTCCCGATATATTCGAGAGCTACTGTCAAAACATACATCGGTTGAAAGCAAAGTTGCACATACAACGGGTTTAGCAAGACCTGCAACACGAGCTGATCACTCAAACAATTTGCTGACCAACGAATACACATACGTTTAAACGGGCAATTAAGATTTGCTCCTACAAAATTTGCCAACGGCATCGACACGGTACAAATACATACACATGTATCTACCGAAAAATAAGTGTCAACTACGCAATCCAAATGCTCGGATGAAGTAGCCAAACTACCTATTTACAATAAGAACGTGACCCTGAATTACTCTTGCAAAGTGTCTTTTTCTTCAGGTACCTTTGAGTCCCTTTCTAGCCTATCGACAATTACATTGGACGGCAGTACAACCTTCGGATACGTAAACTCCAAATCACCCGTTGCATTGGCAATGGATAGCAAGTCTGCCGAAGGATAACGTGCAAGGACGAGGGCAAGCGTAAATCTAGCTCCCGCAAACACTTGAGCCCGTACCAGGTTCTTGATCTTCTTGGCATTGCTGAATTCTGACATTAAAGTCAACAACGTGGGAGGAATTGCATTCAACGGAAACATTGTCTTCCATATTACTCTTAATCCCTTGTAACACTTGTCGAAGAAGTGGTGGACTTGCTGGACCCGATCTTGGAACTGAGCAACAGCCGAAGCTTTCGAGTGCTCCCTCCAGAAAATTTCATCGGCTGATGATAGCTGGGTTAATGCGTTCACGCGTTCATGAATCCGCTTGTTCTCTTCAGCACGGTTCAGAGCTATGACTGGCAAAGGAATCAATAGAGGATCAGGCAATGCATTTTTGACAAAAGAGTAATGAGCGCAAGGACCAGGGAACTTACAGTTCAAACTTTCGGTGGCTTTATGCAGTTCAGTAAGAGCGTAGCGCTCTACTTCGGCTGCAATCTCGCTCTTCTTCTTGATAATGGCAGCTAAGGCGTAAGTGTTGCGCAGATCCTTCTCCATCTGCGCGATCCGATCCTTCATACGTTGGATTCGGTCACCTTCAGGAAGAGCACCCGAAGAATCATCGACAAACACGGGCACTGGGAAAACCTGCAAAAAACAGCGTCAAAGGTATGATGGATCGCATCGCTTCAAGCTTCCGAAGTAACTCCCATCGGGAGAATGCAAGTATAAATGACATAACAAGGGTGCATTAGCAACAGTGCTAGCACGGAATTTATTACAATCACAAGTTTTGCGATAGAACATTGTTTCACATCAATTCAAAAGAAGTTTGTTACAAAAATCAAGGGGCTTGAGTCTGGTTCGATAAACTTGGGACAGCCGATGTTTTCTTTGATGAAACCAGCTCAAGGAGTTGACGCGGACACACAAGAGCTGACGTTTTGAAGGTGCTTAAATCAATGAATTGTCCATCCTGATCTTTCGGCAGCTCCCTAGACATCTCCTCAATATCGGCCTTGAAGCCATGACCCATCAAAAGTTGGAAGGCTAGGAGGGCGCCATAGGTACGCGAAGTACGTTTGAATACCTCGATAACCCCCTTGGTGTCGACCGCGAAGGCGTCGATCAGCCTGCCCAGTAGTTTTGTCTTGACCGATCTTGGGGAAGATCATCGAGTGCATTCGCGCCATGGCACCTTTGCCTTTATCAAGGAGCTCCCGTGTAAGCCGATGTGCGGCAAGAGTCATTGACACATTGTTTGCCGTAGAGTTATTTGGAACTTTATCTAAGGCATCGGCAGGGATGCGCACGGCTTCGCAAGAGAATAAAATGGGAAAGGTTACTATCGGAGGATCAAATTTGCAAAGTGACGATCGACAAGTGAAGTATAAAAAGAATTACCAAGCAAAGCCAAGGAAGATTGATGAAGAAGCTCCTCTTTTCAGCCGCCCGAGCTTCGGCGACCAACCTAGACGCCTCCTCTTCCTTCAGCCTTTTCCTTCACTCGCCGAGTTCCTCCTTCAGTGGAGTCGACTTCTTGGCGAGCCGTGGCGGCCTTTATAATGGCGCCATCCAACTTCGAGGAAGAAGATTTAACTTCCTCCCGTAGCCGAACCTTGTCCGCTCCAGAGAAGTAAACTCGAGAGGCAAAGGCCTCCAAAGAAGATATAACGCCCCGTAGATCCTTAAGGAAAAGAGAAAAACAGGTGTTTGACGAAGAATCGTTAAACAAGGCACATTCAGGAAAACTCGCGTTGCGATCGAGAAAGACTTACAGGTTTTCCTGAAGAAGGAATCGTGGCGGCAGCAGCCGAAGGAATATCCTTCCCCCAAGAAAGGGAGGAAGCAGTCGATACCTGGGCCGCGGGAGGAGCCGAAGCTTCGGAAGCTGCGACATCCGGCGGAGCGGCGCCAGATTTGGCCTTCTTAGACGGAGGCTCGATGAAACCCTTGTCACTATGAAAGATAATGGTTGACAGGGATTATGAAAAGAAATGCGAATGATAAAAGAAAAATACGGATTTTAGGAAAAAGGCGCTTACAGGTCGAAGAGGTCATCCTCGTCGGCAAAGCCGCCGCTGATCTCTTCACAGTGAAGCTCCGGCCTCCTCCACAGCCTGCATGAACAAAGGCATCATGATCAGTGTCATCATCACGCACCGATCCCGCCGTGTCGCAAGTATCATTGGCCGGGGAGGAAGATCGGTGTAGATGGCCTCGGAATCTATCGAGTCATCGTGCTCGCTCTTTGAGCTCGTGTACTCAGCAGTATGAAAATCAACAAGGGCTGAAGAACCTCTTCCTTCTGAAGTCTCGTTTGGTAAATCATGCAAGTTTCCAGTAACCTATGGGGATCTCGTCGAAGAAGAGAACAAATAAGAACAATAGTAGTTGTCAACAAAGCGAAACAGGGTAATAAAAGTACGAGAAGGGAAATTTACCTCACCAGCTGGATGATCGGCATCAAGAGGAGAATAAGAAGATATCAATGGGATCGAGTCTTCCCGACCGAAGAGAGTGAGGCGACGAACTTCATCAAGCAGCTCTTTTTCCGATAGTTCAGCCGATGTTTATCCTGGTTTCATCCTTCGGACTCCGAATACAACCACATCGGGCGAACCCTTGCCATGACCGGCCGGACTCGACGTTTCAAGAACACCGCGGCTACCTCTCGTGCCGATCATGGTCCGACCATCGGCTTCTTTGATCCAAAGGAATTTGGCAAATAACTCATCGGCTGCTGTTCTTTCATCTGGAGAAAGGATGTTTTTCCAAGAATGCTTAGGCTTGGCTTCAAGAACGTCGGCAAAACAAGGAAGTTGGGACTCGGTTGTTGAGAAATCCTTAACATAAAACCATTTCAGTATCCATCCTTGCACAGATTCTCTCATTGGGAAACTGAAATAGTTGACTTCTGAACGGACAACGAACCCCACTCCTCCAATGACGAAGGGTCCATTACTACTGCTGTATCTCTTTACGAAGAAAATTTTCTTCCACAATCCAAAGTGAGGCTCGATGCCCAAGAATGCTTCACAAAAGGTGATAAACACAAAGAACGTGAAGAATTGAGTTGGGGGTAAGTTGCCACAGTTGGATTTCGTAAGTCCGTAGAAGGCGATGAACGGACTCGTGAGCAGGAAGCGAGAGACCCCGATACAAGAACGACAAGAACATCACGGTAAAACCAGCGGGAGGATTGGGCCGAGAGATCGCACCTGGGAGAATCACATTCCCCTCATCGGAGGAGACTAGGCTGAGGCTTCGGGCCCTCTTGTCATCACGCTTCGTGATGGAGGACGCTAGCCAATCTCCGGGTTTGGCTGCAGCTACCGAGCTTGGCGGTGCTGGCGGCGCCGGAGGTGGGGGAGGTGCATCTGGAGCGCTCCTCTTTGCAAGATTCGAGGAGGCCTTGGCGGTGGCGCCACCACTCGCAGAACTGGCGGCGGTGGCGAGGTGCCTCTTCTTCACCATCGTGAGATCTGGAGGAAATCTGAAAACGGTGGTGGCGGCACAGCAGTTGTGGAAGAGAAAGGTGGAAGAAGAACAGGATGATGCTGTGACGAATATGAGGGAATCCTAGGGACTTTACCCTGAGAGATTTTAAGTAAGGGGAGAACTTGAGGGTTGCGTGAGCACGTGTCGTTGTTGTCAGTTCATTAAAAGGATCCTTTCTCCAGCGTTGATCGCGGAAATCGAGGAGGCGCCTTGGTAACCGTACAAGAAAACGGACATTACTTGAAAACAGAGCCAAACAGAGCTAGGGTGGGCCCGTCAGGTCAAGTCTTGTCAGTCAAACCGCAGCAGCGATACGTAATCAGTGACGTCATGAGGACTATCGTGAGCAGTCGAAAGAAAGTGAAGAATCATCGAATGGTTACGTTTAAGTCTACGCACGGATTGCCAGCATCCGCACCTAGACTCGGGGGCTACTCCCATCGGGAGCGCGGGACGCGCACCCGATAAAATGAGGACTCGAAGATATTCATATGAAGGAACGTCTGAAGAGAAGGATGGAATGCTCAGCTCGAGTCTGCACTCGGTTGCAAGCGCCCGTGTCCAGACTCGGGGGCTACTCCCATCGGGAGTGCTGGACGCGCACCCGATAGAACTTTTTTGCACTCCAGGATCATGCCCGGGGACTTGATTCTGTGTAGGGTAACGTTGTTTTGCCATCGGCAGCTGACGAGGCGGTTCCTCGGCAATGCCCACCATGAGGGGCTTGGGTTTTAGAGAAAGGCGACGACGGAAGTTCCGGGAGCGAGGCGGTACACGACGTACCCGTGTTCACGTCCCCACGGTGGAGGATCGCTACGTCCTGCTAGCAATCCACTATATGAATATATGTATACAGGGTGCCGCCATAGGCGGAGTTGTTGGATCTAGTCTAGTTCTAACCCGCGGGTTGCGGTTTCTAGGCGTGTCGCCTCTATAATTATGTTTCTCATTGTGCGTGTCCCTAAGGGGTGCCCTCGCCTCGGCTTTATATATCAGCCAAGCTAGGGTTTACAAGAGTCCTAGTAGGATTCATATTGGAGTCTTCTTTCCTTGTAGTCCAAGTTGAGGCGCGTGCAGGTCCAGCTTTGTCGAGTCCTCGTGCTGGTCCACCTTCATAGTTTGCACCGGGTATGGCAATGTCGAGTACCCGAAGGGTTATGCCCACGTCGTAGCCCCCGAGTGTCCGGGCCGAAGTGAAGCTTCGGGCAGGGACTAAAGTTGTCTTCGCCGAATGACTTGATCATCTGTTGAATCTTGTGCTTGATGTAGAGTCGAAGTTGCTTTTGGTCGGGTGCGCGAAGCGCTCCCGATAGGAGTAGCCCCCGAGTCTATGGGCGGGTGCTTGCAGCCACGCATAGACTCGAGTTGTACTACTCGAAGATCTTGATTGTTGATGCCGATGTCTTCAACTTTATTCTTCTTTGTTGGCGAGGTTGCCATATTTTTTATCGGGTGCGCGACTAGCGCTCCCGATGGGAGTAGCCCCCGAGCCTGTAGATAAATATGAAATAGTTATGTATAGGGTGTAAAAAATGCTAAGTCAAACACCGTAGACTTTTTCAAGTTCCGAGAACTTGATGCCGATGACTCTGTGATGCCATAGAAAGAGGAGTTGATGATTCGGATGATATCCCGTGAGGAGCCGATGATTGAGATGATGGCCCCGAGGAGACGATGATTGAGATGATGGCCCGTGAGGAGCCGATGATTGGGATGATGGCCCAGAGGAGCCGATGATTCGGATGATGGCCCTGAGGAGCCGATGATTTAGATGATGGCCCTGAAGAGCCGATGATTTAGATGATGGCCCAGAGGAGCCGATGATTTAGATGATGGCCCAGAGGAGCCGATGATTGGGGTGATGGCCCAGAGGAGCCGATGATTTTATCGGGTGCGCATCCAGCGCTCCCGATGGAAGTAGCCCCCGAGTTTGGGCACTGATGCTTGCAACCGTGAGTAGACTCAAGTCGAGCAACCCGATGTTTACAGTTTTCTTCAAGTGCCGTTGACACATTGTTGTTTATTTCAAGGGGCAAAACACACCTTGAGCATCGTTGATGCCATTGTTTGTAAATTTTTTGGTAGGTACATGTATATGCACTTTTACCATGTCAATGCTGTTGGCAAATTTTCAAGGAGCAAATCTTAATTGCCCGTTTAAGCGTATGTGTATTCGTTGGTCAGCAAATTATTTGAGTGATCAGCTCGTGTTGCAGGTCTTGCTAAACCCGTTGTATGTGCAACTTTGCTTTCAACCTATGCATGTCTTGACCGTGGGTCGTTTTCGTACGTGTTTCATGATCCTTGCTATCTGCGGCACTCTTTGAGGCATCTATAGCAAAGGAAAAGAGCAAGGTCCCCGTTGCTTCATAATCCTTGCTACTTGCGGCACTCTTTGAGGCATCTATAGCAAAGGAAAAGAGCAAGGTCTTCGTTGCTTCATGATCCTTGCTATTTGCGGCACTCTTTGAGGCATCTATAGCAAAGGAAAAGAGCAAGGTCTTCGTTACTTCATGATCCTTGCTATTTGCGGCACTCTTTGAGGCATCTATAGCAAAGGAAAAGAGCAATGTCCCCGTTGATTTTGCATCATAGCACTCGTAGTTTCAGAGGCTTTTTTAGAGTGCAATCTCTGGGCGTATTTTCCATCGCACCGATGTTCGTTGAAATATACGAACAAGGTTCCTGATGATGTAATTCGGGTGTCCCGAATTACTGCAATTCTTCAAAACTTGAGTCTTCATATCTTCTTAGGTTTCAGCGAACCGGCGCTCCTGATGGGAGTAATAGTCTTCATATCTTCTTAGGTTCCAGCGAACCGGCGCTCCCGATGGGAGTAATAGTCTTCATATCTTCTTAGGTTCCAGCGAACCGGCGCTCCCGATGGGAGTAATAGTCTTCATATCTTCTTAGGTTCCAGCGAACCGGTGCTCCCGATGGGAGTAATAGTCTTCAAATCTTCTTAGGTTCCAGCGAACCGGCGCTCCCGATGGGAGTAATAGTCTTCATATCTTCTTAGGTTCCAGCGAACCGGCGCTCCCGATGGGAGTAATAGTCTTCATATCTTCTTAGGTTCCAGCGAACCGGCGCTCCCGATGGGAGTAATAGTCTTCAAATCTTCTTGGGTTCCAGCGAACCGGCGCTCCCGATGGGAGTAATAGTCTTCATATCTTCTTAGGTTCCAGCGAACCGGCGCTCCCGATGGGAGTAATAGTCTTCATATCTTCTTAGGTTCCAGCGAACCGGCGCTCCCGATGGGAGTAATAGTCTTCAAATCTTCTTGAATTCCAACGAACCAGCGCTCCCGATGGGAGTAACCGCAATAGCTTGAAGATATTCCAAAAGCCCCCGAGTAATTCCAGCGCTCCCGATGGGATCGCATCGGGTCGATATTAAATAAGATGATATCCATTGAATATTCCAGATAATGAATCCACCAATCCGAGAGTGCATCGGGAGAAGGTATATCCAGAGCCGAAGAAGACAAGTCCATCGAGTAATCACAGATGATGGAGAAAATAAATCCACTGGTTCGGGGAAAATAAATCCACCGAGTAATCGAGAGTACTGGAGGTAACGATGTAATGGCGCCTCCCCAATCATCGGGTGTGGCGAAAGAAAGAGGAACACTTAGTTCTGCAGGAATTGCACCATCCAAGATAGTCCATGCGGCTGGCGCAGCTGAAATAGTTGCACCATCCAAGATAATCCACGCGGCGCCTAGCTGACGTGGCCGATGAAGAGGACGCGGTCGACATAGCCGATCCGCTGCGGGCGAGCATCCGAATATATCGGGTCCGTAATGTCGGGTTCGCGGCAGGCGAGCCCCCGAGTAAGAAGAGTGCGCGATGGCGGGCGAGGTCAGCCGAGCAGGGCAGTCGACGGGCGAGCTCCCGAATATATCGGGTCTGTAATGTCGGGTCCGCGGCAGGCGAGCCCCCGAGTAAGAAGAGTGCGCGATGGCGGGCGCGGTCAGCCGAGCAGGGCAGTCGACGGGCGAGCTCCCGAATATATCGGGTCTGTAATGCAACGAGCGAGCCCCAAGCGTGGCGACTGTGCACGGTGAAGCAGTTGAAGCTTGTTCCGATCTGCAGTCATATTACAGCGCAAAAAACTGTGCACAAATAATAGTACGAGCCAAAAATATTTGGCGAAATAAAATTTTGCAAGTAGTAATTAATTGGAAGTATAGCACCTGATTGTTGGCGAACTTGAGAGTCGGATGCCACAACAATGCGGATAGTGTCGGCAGCCTCGTCGTCGATGATGAATTTGATGGCTTGATCCGTTTAGGAGGGTAGCAGTTGATTAGGTGGATGTGGTTGAAGGCGATGTCGACTCCTCCAATACTGATGACGTTGTAGGTTCCTTTGGACACGATGGCGACGAAGTTGCTCCGTGGCGTTGGTAAAGTATTTTCCATGTTATCAACCCAATATGACGATTCGCTCGTACGCGTATATAGTGCTGACTCGTCGGACCTGTTGAAGTTGCCGTGTCTGTACGCCAGCTTGCCGCAGCTAACGACTCGAACGACTCCTTGCTTTTCCCTTTTTTTTTTTCTTCACGCGATGGTGCTCCAAGATACCAATTGATCTTTTTTGGCCGCCAGCCGACCACTTTGGACTTGATCCTTCATGAGCCATGTGCTAGCTAGTTTGCTTTTTCTTGATGATCCTTTGGAGACGTATTGATTCCATCCTTCCCTTACTTAATCTGGTACGCATACTGCAGATTGTTTTGCTTTGTCGCTGGATGTTGGCTGAACCAATCCGGCATCCTGTTTCACGTCTGATTGATTTGGCCTTCGACGGCTGAAAACAGTGAAAATTTTCTTTCTTACAGCAGGGCAGCTGTCGGCTTTGTTAATTCCTTTGCGCTAGTCTTCTTGTATGGAGAATCATTGCTGTGTTGGTTGATTGGAGGTTTTTGGTCCTGGCAACAAAGTACGTTCTCCTGATCTTCTTTTCTCTCGGGACTTGATCCAGCAAAGTTTTGACTGGGCTTGATCGGGACTTGGCGTTCGGCCCCAACGAATTTGACGCCACCAATTTGTTGATGCACATTGGATATGCCAAAGTAGATGAAACACCAGATGCGATCTGGCTGCCGATATTGATGACGGATCTCGCCCGAATAACAAAATTCAGCCGACGCTATTCCCACAGACGGCGCCAATTGATGAGGCGGTTCCTCGGCAATACCCACCATGAGGGGCTTGGGTTTTAGAGAAAGGCGACGACGGAAGTTCCGGGAACGAGGCGGTACACGACGTACCCAGGTTCACGTCCCCACGGTGGAGGATCGCTACGTCCTGCTAGCAATCCACTATATGAATATATGTATATAGGGTGCCGCCATAGGCGGAGTTGTTGGATCTAGTCTATTTCTAACCCGCGGGTTGCGGTTTCTAGGAGTGTCGCCTCTATAATTATGTTTCTCATTGTGCGTGTCCCTAAGGGGTGCCCCTGCCTGGCTTTATATATCAGCCAAGCTAGGGTTTACAAGAGTCCTAGTAGGATTCATATTGGAGTCTTCTTTCCTTGTAGTCCAAGTTGAGGCGCGTGCAGGTCCAGCTTGTCGAGTCCTCGTGCTGGTCCACCTTCATAGTTTGCACCGGGTATGGCAATGTCGAGTACCCGAAGGGTTATGCCCACGTCAGCAGTTAACCAGCAAACGTTGGGCACGTTATTCATTATCCCTTATGCGCGGAAAACTTATCGAAGAATACAAGCTTCAGAGCAAAAATATCGGATGACCCATGAAGATCTACAGAAAAACTTCGGCAGAGCAAACCGTTCGAGTAGTACAACTTGAGTCTACGCACGGATTGCAAGCATCCGTACCTAGACTCGGGGGCTACTCCCATCGGGGCGCGGGACGCGCACCCGATAGAAGAAGATGATACTAATACAAGATGGACAAACACAATCAAGGAGAAGAACATTAGGTGGAGGCATGCTTTAGTCTCTACCCGAACTATCTTCGGCTAGACACTCGTGGGCTACTGACGTGGGCATTACCCTTCGGGTAACCGACATTGCCCTACCCTATACGATCTAACTGGAGGAACATGAAGGTATTCGATGGCAAGATGGGCCACTTGGATGTCGCAGCAGAAGATTCCTTGGCGGGCAAGACAAGGAAGGAGCCGAACAAGGAAAGTTTAGAGCTAGGACTATTGTAAACCTAGTCGTACTCGGTTAGACCTCTTGAGACCTGGCCACCTATATAAAGGCCAGGAGAGGGGCTGCTGGGGACACGATCAATCTTAGCAATTATAGCCACCAAAAGTCTAGAGCTAGGTCGCTGCAGCGCTCAGCCTCTCGACGAGATCTCAGCCGAACCCTTCGGTACCCCATTGTAACCCATAATTTTCATAATCAAGATCAGACAGGCAGGACGTAAGGGTTTTACCTCATCGAGGGCCCCGAACCTGGGTAAATCGCTCTCCCCGCTTGTCTGTGAACCGATGTCTCGTATCAGCTTACAGGATTCCATCAACCCTAAGCCCCAATCGGAGGGCATTGCCGAGGAGTACCCTTGACAACAGGCCCCAAGTAAATAAGGGAACCATGTGCCTAATTGGCTTTGTAGCACGGTGCACCTGCGAGAGCCTTTCTTATTTATATAATTTCCACCAATTGCAGCGCTCGCATGTTCCCTGAGGCCTTGTGGAAGTATTCTTGTTTATTCTTGTATAAAGATTTTTGCCAATTATAGCACTCGCATGTTCCCTGAGGCTCTTGACAAAAACCATAAAAATCTTGCAGCCCCCGAGTATTGCCGGGTAAGCTTTATTATATTTGTCGTGATATTTTCATAAACCAGAGCTCCTAATGGGAGTAATAGTAGTCGACGACTTTGAGGAGCTCCCGAACATTTGTTCGGGTAAAATAACTATTATATTAGACGAACTAGAAGTTTTTATTCATAATATGCAACTGGGGTATACATTATCTCGAAGATGAATAAGAAGCCTTCTTTCAAAAATTAAAAAGGCGATAAAAAGACATGGTTGGACTCCATGCCAAACCTTCCATGGGTTGCCTTCCACCTGTCATGTTGTAGTATTCTTGATACGATAAGCTCCTCCTGGGATGAATTCAGTAACGATGTAAGGTCAATTCCCAGGGAGATTCAAGCTTCAGATGTCCTTTTTGTTTTAAGCGCAGTACTAGGTCACCTACATTAAAACTTCGAGTGCGCACCCTTCGACTGTGATAATTCTATATCGCCTGCTGATACACCGCTGTTCTAGCCAAAGCAATATCTTGAGCTTCGTCAACTAGGTCCACAACATCCTGCAATGCTTGAACAGAGGCTTTCTCGTTATACGCGACGACCCGCGGTGCTTCAAAGCGAACGTTGGCATGCAGAATAGCTTCGGCTCCATGAACCGGGAAGAAGGGAGTATATTGTGTTGATCTGTTCGGTGTAGTCCGCAAACTCCAAAGTATTGATGGTAGGCACTAGCTGCTTTTGTAAGACGCTTTTTATGTCGTCGCAGATTACACCGTTGATCCTTTCTACTTGCTCATTTGTTTGGGGGTGTGAAACCGAAGCAAAACTGATTTTGATGCCGAGATTTTCACACAATTCATGAAATTCCTTGGATGCAAAGTTGGTTCCATTGTCTGTGATGATGCTGTGAGGTACACCGAAGCGACAAGTGATTCCATTGAAGAACTTGACAACTGTTGTGGTTGTTTGATTGGTGACTGGTATAGCCTCAATCCACTTGGTGAACTTGTCCGCTGCTACCAACAGATAAGATGGCCGCCTGGCGATGACTTCAGCATTGTCCCAACTTGGTCGAGTCCCCACTACACAAAAGGCCATGCTAAGGGTATCGTCATGTGGTCCGTAGTTGGGGCGTGTGGTTTTGGTGCGAAACTCTGACAATGATCACACTTCCTGGCCAAGTCCCTCGCATCGGCTGCTGTTGTTGGCCAATAGAACCCAGCTCTGAAAGCTTTCGCCACGAGTGCGCGACTACTTGCATGATGATCACACGTGCCTTCATGTATCTCTCGTAACAGTGCCATTCCATCTTCGATGGCGATGCATCGTTAGAATACACCAAATATACTCCTTTTGTAAAGTTCGCCAGCCACCACCGCATATACTTTGGAGCGACGCGTGATGCGTCGGGCTTCCGTCGGGTCATCTGGTAACTCCTGGCGAAGTAAATATGCCAAAAAAGGCTTTGTCCACATGGGCGCGAGGAGTAAAACTTGTTGATTGGGTCCAACAACGATGTTTTTGACATCATCTTGTGGCGTAGCCCACGAGTCGACAATCGACTTTTAAGGGGGTGTCGAAGTCTTGACTTTGATAGACTGTTGGTTAATTAGTTCATAAAAAACTCCATCTGGAATTGCGGAGCATGTGGAGCCGATATTTGCCAAGGTGTCTGCTTCTTCGTTGCTAGCTCTGCCGATATGTTTTAACTTGCAACCTTCGAACTTGGCTTCCATCGACTGATACATTTGACGATAAGCAATCATGTTAGCATCAAACAAATTCATCGACTACTGGACCACGAGGTTTGAATCTCCATAAATATCCAAACGAGTAGCGCCGTATGCTTTGGACATACGCATGCCATGCAATAACGCCTCATATTCCGCTTCATTGTTTGTCGGTAGTGAAAAGTTCATCCTTAGCACGTACTTCATCTTGTCGCCTTGCGGTAAGATTAACACTACTCCTGCTCCTGCGCCCGTGTTTCGCTTTGAGCCGTCTAAGTACATGGTCCATGAACCCGACACATCGGGTGCAACCAGAGTTTGCGACTGAATCCAATCGACAAAGAAGTCTGGGAGGACCTGTGACTTGATAGATGTTCGATTGACATAAGAAATATCATGCGGCGCCAGTTCGATGGCCCACTGAGATACTTGACCTGTGGCATCTAGATTGGTGAGTATGTTTTTCAGCGGAGCTTCAGTGACGACGACAATCGGATGCTCAGCGAAATAATGCCGCAACTTCCGTGTTGTCATCCATACGGCATATGCCAGCTTCTGTTAGTGCAGATAGCACTGCTTTGCTGGTGTGAGTACTTCACTGAGGTAATAGATGCGACACTGCACGCCGTGGACTTTCCCTACTGAATTCCGCTCGTTTGACTATGAGCACGGTGCTGACGACTCGACTGGTTGCAACAATGTAGAGTAACATTGGCTGAGGGGTAATGAGGACCAGGGAAATCAACAGATTTTTTTAAAGATCATCAAAAGCGTCCTGTGATTCTGCTGTCCACTCGAATTTCTATGATTTTTCATTAACTGATAGAAGGGCAACGCCTTTTCTCCCAATTTTACGATGAACGTGCTAAGAGCTGCCACTCTTCCTGCCAGCTGCTACACCTGGTGCAAATTCCTCGGTGGTTTCATGTCGAGAACAGCTTTGATCTTCAGGGGATTGGCTTCACTTCCTCTAGCAGAAATAAAGTACCCAAGTACTTGGCATCCTGGTACCCCGAAAAAATATTTTTTCGGGTTTAACTTGATTTTGTAATGATCAAGGTTGTCGAAGGTTTCTCGTAGGTCATCGATTAGCGTAGCGGCGTTTTTGGTCTTGACGACGATGTTGTCGATATACACCTCGATATTCCGGCCAATCTGTTCCCCGAGGCTGGCTTGCATACACCGTTGATAGGTTGCGCCCGCGTTTTTTAATCCGAAAGTCATGACGTTGTAGCAATAAACAACATGCGGTGTAATAAACGATGTTAACTCCTGGTCTTGTTCTTTGAGTTTGATTTGATTATATCCATAATAAGAATCTAGAAAGGAGAGGCGATCACAACCTGTCGTGGAATCGACTATTTGATCGATACGAGGCAATCCGAAATGATCCTTCGGGCAATTGTTGTTGAGGCTCGTGAAGTCGATGCACATACGGAGAGTTGTTGTATCTTTCTTCGGCACCAACACTGGGTTAGCTACCCATTTGGCTTCTTTGAGTTCTCGAATAAACCCAGCTTACAGAGCCTATTAACTTCTTCCCCGATGACTTTTCTTTTTGGTTCCGAGAAACGACGTAGTGTCTACTATACATGCTTGGCCTTAGGGTCAACATTGAGGGCGTGCTCAGCGAGTTCCCTGGGAATACCTGGCATGCCGGATGGCTCCCATGCAAATATTTCCCAGCGCTCATAGAGGAACTCGATGAGCCGCCTTCCTATGCGACATGAAGATCAGCCGACGCGTTGACCGTTTTCTTCGGATCAGAGGGATGCACCTGATGCTTCTTTGCTTCTTTGGCATCGTAAAACTCGTCAGACTTTGTGTTCCGATTATCGGCAGGTGGCTGCTCGTGGTCAGTGAGTACGTCTAGTGCATTAAGTTCTTCCCTGACTCTAACTCCGAACTTGGAGGCAATCTTCTGAAAATCCTTGTCACAGTTATCAGAACCAGAAGTCCCGTTATTGCCTGACATCTAGAGTTTTAAGTATGCATAATGAGGAGCTGCCATGAATTTGGCAAATGCTGGTCGGCCGAGGATAGCATGGTACTGCGATTCCCAATCTACTACCTCGAACTCGAGTCTTTCCTTTCTGAAATTGTCGGGTGTGCCAAAGACGACGTACAACAAGATCTTGTCGAGAGGATATGCGGGTAGGGTCAGAATAATGTCGTGGAAACTTGTGTCGGATTCTTTTAACATATCGACTGTCGTACCCATTGACTTCATTGTGCTTGCGAACAGGAGATTTAGGCCACTTCCTCCATCCATGAATACCTTGCTCATGTTGAAGCCACCAATATGTGCTTCGAGTACTAGGGCAGCGTGACCAGGCCTTGGTCTGCCGGATGATCTGCCATGCTAAACATGATGCTTTGATATGACCAGTCGATATATTTGGGTACACTTTCCATGGCTACCTTGCAAGCTTTATCTCCCGTGTAAACTTCTTGGATTCTCTTTTAGAGACGCTAGGTTTGTGGATCATGTTCACATGTCCTCGTGATATGGGGAAGACTTCGGCTGGCACATATGAGCGTTCATGTGGTTTGGGTGTTTGGGCAGAGGCGGCTATACCCTGTTTCATCGGATGCGCCAATGCTTCAGAGTTGGATCTCAATTCTTCGCATAACTTCTGAATATCGAGGAACTTTCGTTTATCTTTGAGCATATGCGATGCCTTCTCCATGTTGTCTTTCTGGTCGATATAAACGTGCAAGTAACATGGGGCGAGGGCATGTCACATCGCCAAGGGTGTAGTGGCGAGTGTATAGTTGTCGTTGAGGTCTTGGTCATTGTCCTCTTCCACCCACCCTTTGGCGGGTTTCCATTTGCAGAGACATGCAATGTCACTATTATATAACATGAAGATAAGAGTCCACAACTAAATTAAGTCTTCAGGGTAGAAATATTACTATGCAAATACATTGAATAAAAACCAATAAACTACTCTCCAGCTCCACTTCACCATTAAATTGATGTGGAGCAACTTCCCTATGTGGCGCACGCAGGTCATACCTGCCATACGCGGCGCGAGGCGTGTTGGTCTCCTTGTTGGCACGAATATTGCACCTACCAAACTCATGGCGGATTCTAATTTAAAAAATAGGAAAAAATTAACCCTAAAAAAGTGTGTGTTAGTCAATGTTGGACTTCAAGAAATAGGCTTTGGTCGCTTTACAAATAAAGCAACTACGGCCAAGTTCAAGAAATTGATCATGCAATAGCACAAACATATCACTATTGTGTCTTTTCAACTCGTCCCAACACAATGCTTCATGAACCATGGATTACATAGTACCACCAAGAAGTTGTGCGACGTCAATACAATGTTGTCCTCCGTAAAATCAAGGTAGTCCTAGGGTTTTCCTCGACACTTAAGAGGGAGGTGGGAAAGGAGTAACATCGCCACCCTCTAGGGAGGAACAATGACACCCTTAGATTCGGTTTGCGTGTGTGTCTGATACTCCAACGGTGGATTTATCCAGATCCTCCAATACACACCCCCACAAGATCCCTTGCCAAAATCCCGCAAATTTTATTGCCAAATCAAAGCCCACCTGGCCCAAATCTATCCCACACGTGCATGGAAAGGGAGAGAGCAACAACAGTCACGGCGACGAGAATGATAGATGCGCCGACCTTTGCGTTGCCCCATGCAGTACGACCTGCACAACTTACACATGAACGATCCCGAAAGGCATCCACGACACCTAGACCCACATAGCCCAAATCTACACCGACTACACACTTGCGTCTGCTGCTCCTCTACCTCACTGCCCCCTCTGCCTCACTGCAACCTTGACGCACACCACCACTATGCAACTCCCATCGTCCGACCATAGCTATGGTTGAGTGGCTCCACCATCGAAGCGGTAGAATGTTGTCGGCCACCTTGACCAGAGTTTCCATGCACGCGCCATATAGTCTTACCTCTGCACCATGAATCTACGACTTGACTCCGCTCAAAGCGTCATAGCTAAGCGACACTGGTAGTTAGAGTTTTCCTCGAGCCTCCCCTGTGGAGTGATGCTTATAAGGGTGGGGTATCAAGCATACTCAAAAAAATTCTAGCTTCAGACTTATGGTCTATGTGTGGGTAGACGATATCAGAGATGAAGGAGGTAGGGGCTTAGCGATAGACAAGAACAAGAGAGGCTTTGTGAAAGGCCCGGTGGGACAGAGGTTCAGGAGTGTAGATGGTGCTAGAGTTGTTGAAGGGATGGGGGTTTTTTGTGGCAGAGTCCAATGGAGGTGCTCTCCTTCCCCTCATCTCCTACGATGTGGTGGTGGTACTCTCCTTCCCCTCATCTCCTACGATGTGGCGGCGATGCTCTCATTCACCCTCATCTTCTATGATGTGGCAGTGGTTCTCGACTCCCCCCCCTCCTATGGTGTGGCAGTGGTGTTCTCCTTTCCCATCCTCTCCGGCGGTGGCAGGTGTCCTCCTTCCTCCACCACCCCCTCTGTTGGCCTATAGAAGAAAAAAGGCACCCTTGGGTTCTCTGAAACTCTATCGTGCCTACGGGTTCCTACCATCTAGCAATGCCCCTCTACTTAATCTATTGATGTGGATCTTGTCTTCATCTTTAATGCCATGTATTCTAAAACCTATTTTGTGGGCTTGACCTTGCGAGAGCAGATGGCATGGTGAAGAGCTAGAAAGTATTTTATCATGTCAAAGTTCCATAAATTTAACTTTTGTAACATACCGCCAACTGTCGATACCCTATGTTGAACATTTGTATTCAGCGACTTTTTTGGGGGGAGGGGGGGCACTTGTATTCAGGGGCTGGCTTAGATTTCACAAAGAAAAGTGAAGTACCAGAAAGCAGCAAGCAAATAGTGTTTTGGAGATCGGTGCAAAGATGTTTTCATCTAGACACCTCCGCTACCCATGAATTGCTGAATTTCCAGCTCTGTTACTATTTCAAAAATCTGATTTTTTTCTCCTCCCATCTTCTTTGTAAAACATAGAATATGTAATCATTGGATAGACGTCACACCGATAGTGAAAAAGACGACATCTCTATAGCACCTGCATTCTGAAAAGACCTTAAACAGTTAAAACACATGAAGTTTTTAGATCATAGAGCACACCCGAGCTCCATTCTCATTGAAAATTCTCATTGAAAACGAAGCATAAGAATGCAGGTGATATAGAGATGTGCTCCTAAAATATGTGGCGTCAAAAAGGAAAAACCGGACTGTTCGAGATGCCCTTGAAGGTCACAACTGGGTTGCTGACATCTCGGTCGAGGCTTTCACCGTCGATCATATGGAGCAATACGTTCGCCTTTGGGATCTCCTTTCGGCTGTTCAACTTTCACCCGGCACGGAGGACTCCATCGTTTGGACGCTGACTTCCAAAGGGTGTTATACGGCCAACTCTGCCTACAAAGCTCAGTTCTTGCCCGCTTTGCCTTGCTCTTTTAGTAACATCGTTTGGAAACCTTGGGCCCCACCAAAATGTCGTTTCTTTGCATGGCTTGCGGTTCAAAACCGCCTCTGGACTGCTGACCATCTTGCCAAACGAGGATGGCCGCATCAACCTTCTTGTCAGCTATGCAGATGCTCCCCGGAAATGGCTCGGCACCTGCTCTTCGAATGCCGCTTCTCTAAGAGAATATGGTTTGCTGCGGCTTCCTGGCTGGACTGCACGGACCTTATCCGCTGCCGCGGGGCGGGGAGGTCTAGAGTGTTGGACTACTGGCATGCTATCGCAAAAACTCCCACCTCCTCTCCCAAAGGTTTACGAACTGCAATCATGCTTATCAGTTGGGAGATAAGGAAAGAGAGGAATGAGCGTGTCTTCAACAACAAATCTTCCTTGCCCTTGGTCGTCATGCAAAAGATCAAAGATGAAGGGAAGGACTGGGTCATTGCCGGCGCTAAGAATCTGACGGATCTTATAGGCTGATCGTGCTTGTACTTTTAGGGGCGGGTTCTTCTTTTCCCGCCTTCTCTCTTTTTCATTTTGGCTCTTGTCATCCCCTGTTTGCTTCTCTATATTAATATAAGGCAAAGCCTTTTTTGCCCGTTTCAAAAAAAAAAAAAAGAAAATTCTCATTGAAAACGAAGCATAACAGTGTAACAGCTTTAAACAAAGTTCGAAAGAGAAAAAGGGGTATGACAGGCGCCACACTAGGCCACCTGATCCAGCGATAGTCTAAGAACCCGAACACGACGACTACCAAACAAGCTTATTACAAACCAGTGGTAATCACAAAAGAAAATATCTATGAAGTAGCAACTAGACCATGCTACCACACTCCAACCTACAACTCCTTTTTCCTATGTTCCTGCCTTTTTTTTTTTTTTTTTTTTTGCTTCAGGTTGTCACCACATGCACTTTATCTGCCAGGGTGCTCCCTAGGGAGAAGAAGTGGTCTTCCAGGATGAGATCACATGAAGTGCGAGCTCTTAAAGTGGATAAACAGCATGCACTCACATGAAATGTCTTTGGGCACGGGTTAAACTGTTGAAACGACGTCTGTGTCATCACAATGATACCAATTTTTTTCTTCTTGTCGCCATATTAAGAGTTTATTATGAAAAAAGCAGTGACATACCCAATACCTATCCCAAGTCCATACTATCCTCCTCGTCGCTGATCGATGTCAGATCGTAGTTGTGATCACCCACTCCTTCCACTTGGTCGTCACCATATCCAGACATGAAAGTAATCACATGCAGTTTCTTGCGTGAGGATCCCAGCAAGATCTGCCCTCGTCTCTTCATGTTACCCTTTAAATCTATGCAGACAGAGGTTGCTTAAATGTGCGAAAAAATAAAGTTCAGATATCACTATTGACAACGCACAGCCTGCTAGACTACAACAAATTCTAGTTCTAGGAGCTTCTGAACACAAATTTTTGGCAAATATTTTTCATTGTTAACAAGGAGGAATTAAATTATTATGGTCTTCAAAAATCAGAAAGGCTGTTCGAAATTAAACTAATATATGAAAGGAGCTTGCATTCAGCTATACCGCACCATGCATGCACTGCTGCTCGCAAATCGCAATCACGTACCAAGTTGAAACCCATGTATCTTACTACTACTATCACTAGAGAGGGTGAGTTTTGCAATCTCAATTTTAGTTGAAAAGCATAGTGTACCTCGTGGTGGAGCGAGATATTTGGAGATGGTAGTGAGCATGTAGGTGAAGGAATACTACGACGCCTATAAAATCGCCTATAAGCGTGGCGATCATAAAGCAGGAGTTGTATGATGAACTGACTCACATAGATCACAGAAAGGCGTGGGACAGTCATCAATATAATGTCTAGGTTGTTTGCATCGAAAACACCCTGTTTTGTCGTCTTTCTTTTTCTTTGGAGGACCTTGGCCCTCATTCTCCTTACCTTTAGTTCCTGCCACCTGTATATCTTGAACACCCTGTGTCGACTGTGGGACTACATTGGGCGCCGCAACCGGCGTCATCACATGCTGATCCGTAACCCCTACAAAATTTTCAGAATTTGCTACAATATGAGGTGCACTCTGAGTTGGTTCAGCAATTTTGGTGGCTGTCGTGACTGCTGCGACAACCGCTTGCACCATTTGGTGGAGGAGATCTGCGTCAATAGCACTCCGTGCTTGCATGCCATTCCCATTATCTCTAGGACGATACTGAGAACCTCCACCACGAGCTGCGTTCCAACGATGGTGATTCCCTCCATACCCATAGTTGCTCCCCATATTGTAACTAGAATTGCGCTGAAAGCCATTAGTGTCATTCATCATATCCGCATACATGGATTTCACAGAAAAGACACCAGATGTAGTTAATTTTCTACATTCTTGTGGGATCGATAAGCTACCGTTATCTATGCATGTGCGCGTCCCACTGGACCGACCCCCCACCCCCCGGCGGCATCCTCACTAGTTATATTGTGAGGTAACCTCTGATGAACGGAGCTAAGGTTGTAGCCGGATGCTTGGACCCAGAGGAATTAACAAGTCGACCAAAACTCACACGCGTGAGGAAGTGTGCGTAGCATCGATTAATGTATATTGCAGCAGGGCTTCCTTCTCGCTCATGTAGTCATGTGATCAGTAGTATTGTCATGCATAGTTGTTATGATAGTTAACTCCATGTTAATTTTCTGCTAACTACACATATACTCTAGCTTTACTGAATGATTCTTGTGTCAATATATGCACACATTAATTACTCAGCTAGATTTACAGCGTACATTTGTCTGAACTTTTTTGCTGGCCGGGATTCCTTCTCACTTAAAATGCAACTGGCTTGAGACATTTACAAGGAAAACAAAATTAGTGCTCTCATACCGGCCGAGGAGCAATTTCCAGCGCGCTCATGCATCCTCCACACCGGGCAGTGTAATGCTCGGTTTTTCTCTCCCAATATTCCCCTATTTCAAAGGTAAAATAAAAAAATTATATTGTAATTCATAATATTAATTAGATCTAGGACTTTGAAGCTCCTAAATTAATGGAGGAGAGAGGAAAAACCAAGAGAGAGCTCTTGGGGAGGAAGCTCTCCCTTTTCTATGGTCCTTCAAAATCTGACTGTTTGGTCCCTAACATAAGCTCTTGGCTGCGCATCCTCACGTGTTATATTGCGAACTAACCTCTGATGAACGGAGCTAAGGTTGTCGTCGGGTGCTTGGGCCGAGAGGATTTAATAAGTCGACTAAAACACACATACGTGAGGAAGTGTTCGTGGCATCGATTGCTGCATATGGCAGCAGGGCTTCCTTCTCGCTCATGTAGTCATGTGATCAGTAGTATTGTCATGCATAGTTGTTATAATAGTTAACTCTTGTTAATTTCTTCGATGTACATCATAATTACACATATACTCCAGCTTTACTACATCATTCTTGTATCTGTCTGAATTTTTTTTTCCAACCGGGATTCCTTCTCACTTCAAATGCAACTGACTTGACACATTTACAAGGAAATCAAAACTAGTGTTCCCGTACGCGGGGGGGGGGACAACACTGGGAGTAATCTGCAGCGTGCTCACGCATCCTCCGCACCGGTCAATGTAATGCTTGGTTTTTCTCCCTCAAAGGTAATTGTTATATTGTAATTCGTAATATTAATTTCTGATGAGCGGTGTGAAGTCAAGTTGCCCACAAACACACCCCTTCACCCTGTGGTGCAACAAGGTGATTTGAGTGGGTAGGTAGAGAGATCTACGACTATGAAGCTCCTGAATTAATGAAGGAGAAAGGAAAATCCAAGAGAGAGCTCTTGTGGGGAGGAAGCTCTCCCTTTTAAATGGTCCTTTAAAATATGACTGTTGCGTCTTCGACATAAGCGGTACTACCGCTTCTTCGATCTCTTCATCACAAGCATCATTAATATGTGCTAGGCGACACTGCACCAGCGGTAGTACCGGCTAAACTCAATAAAAATTAGAAAGTATGGTATTTCCGAGCTACCGTCGGTCTGATAAGGGGTACCACAAAGCTTTCTGCACTCATAAATAGCTTAAGAAGTACTGGGTGAGACCGATAATACACCGCTCCTGGAGGTGACTGGAAGTATCCCTTGCACTATCGATCGAGTTCAGTTATATTGCTAGCGTGGCCAAATATAGTGCCGCAACTAGGAGGTAGGCGGTACTATCCTTTGTTACACAGGTACTACCGGTTAAGTATGGAAGAATGCAACAAAGAGATTTTGGGGAATTCTCTCAACCAAGACTAGGATGGTTGTGGAGGTGCATTCTGGGTATGTGTACATGAACTTGATAGTACGGATTTCACAACAGAAAACACAAGAAAAGAGCCGGAAAACACCGTCTACGTACGTGTTATAAATTTTTGGGTTCTTTTGTGGTACCCTCAAATAAATTACAGTCGTTAATTTCCGTCAATCCAACGGCCCAAATATATTCATACCACGGTCCAAAACTGGAGAGGTATGTTACATACCTCTGGAAATTCTCGCTCCTCGGAAAAATAAAGTGAAGACGGGCCTGGCCTAATAGACGAGCCCAGCCCAATAGACTGGTCCAGCCCAAGCCCAAGATCTGCCGATCACAGCGGGTAAGATCTCGATCCCTTGTTCTTCCGCCATGCTCCTGCGGGAGGTTCCCCGGCCGCCGCTATCTTTCCATTGCCCAACTCCCGCTCCACCGCCCTGCCGCCTCCTTCCCCAATGGCGGAGTTCTGTACCTTATGGTCAACATCATCGATCGGTGCCTCTCGATGCAGCCTGTGCTTCGGAGGGAGCTGCAGCTTGGTAGGTGTGTCGGCCCTGCTAATCGCCTGCAAGCACGAGGAGATATGGGCTCCATAGGTACTAGACTTAAGAATTTCGATTAAAATGCACTTTCAACTGTCCACTGAGTTCATGTTCTGATCAAATTTCTGTCCACTTAATCTGGAGGTCAACGATTTCATCTTTATATCAGATAGTGCCTACACTAGAGAGCAGATACTAAGGATGGAGAAGGCGATTTTGAACAGGCTATAGTGGAACCTGACCGTTCCTACACCATATGTCTTCCTTTTGCGCTTTACAAAGGCAATGTATTCATCTGGTTCGAAGAAGTATAAGGAGTTAATCATCAAATACGCCACAATAAGTAGATTCAGATGTACTCGCACTGGAAGATTGAATACATCATAAAGTGAGTTTGTGTAATGCAGAAGTTTCTGTTGTTGATTATGCAAGTGGAGAACATGGTGTTTTTCTTCACTGAGTTGGCTCACTCGCTGGTGCTGTCCAAGTGCTCCATGGTTGTTCATGTTGCTGTCTACATGCTTGTAAAATGAAGGAGAAGGTAATCCTAGGTTCTATTTGTCCTACCTAAACATGAAGACATGCTACATGCGATTCTCTGAAACTAATGGACAAGGTAAAATGTCCTGAACTTGATACTTAGGTTTAGGTCCTGAACCATATCTCCAAAAGACTAGTACACTGCTTCACTAACAGCTGCAATGGTTGGTTATAGTTTTCTTAATTTAGATTGTTGAATTATTTGTAAATGATGTCTACATGGTTCTCTGTAAGTTCAAAAAAAATCTCGAATATGTCAACGAGTGAATCCATCTCGTGTTTCCGTTGTTATGGATCGCCTGCCATAGATGATTCTGATCTGCCAGAGCTCCAATGTGCTTGCCATGAACCGGCAATGCGACACATCTATTACACAGAAAATGACGTATGTTTGTGCTTTCTAAAATGCAATGTGCCAGAGGTGATCTTTCTTTTGTGTTCATATATAATATTGTGTAATATTTCTAACACAATTTTTAATTGCGTTGCACTAACTTTTTTGGTCTGCTGATACTAATGTATGTAGGATTGTAGTTTGTCAATCCGGGAGGACCTTCTCAAGAAGTATGCTAAAGAGATGGTAAACTATTGCACAATGGCTTCAAGCAATAGTCTACAAGATGCATTGGCTTCATTGGTCCACCTTTTGAATGAGAAGGAACACCAAATTTAGCAATTACAGATGAAATTTGACTCTATATGTAGAGAACTGTGAACACATAGCTAATGAAATATTTGTATCAAAGTTTAAATCTTGTATGTGCCACCATTGTTGGGGCGCTACTAGATGATTTTTCTTAGGTCTCAAATGGCACATCGGGAGTTTTGCTTTGTTACTACCAGAGAAAGAAAGGTAGCTGCAGCTGAACAGAACAAAGCATACAAGTAGCAGACCCAGATAGTCAAACATATACTTGATGGAAGTGAGGCATTTCAGATTTAAATTTTGGAGCTAACATGCAAATCCAATCCACACACCAAAATTTTAATCAAACTGAAGTTTCATACGTGATCAGGATCAGCGGACTCTAGCTTGCCAAGTTAACTGCTAGCAAATGGCTAGACTTGCACAACTAGATTGCTTGACTAAGAACTAGCAGACTTGCACGAAAATCTTGAACAGTGATAATTCTGAGTACAACTCAAATAAAAATACACCACCATCAATCTGCTAATGACTGGACCAGAACATACTCATCAAAAGTTCATAACAACGCTCATGCTCACAATGATATGATAATTTACATCATCAAGATTTTTCTAATTGAGAACAATATCTAATGCTCGCCATGATGGGGTTGCGGTGTCCCTGCCATCGCCTTCCGTCAGTCCCGATGGCGCGCCACCAGCAGCGACATCTTCTCCTCCTACAGATCATGAGAAAGTTTCAAAATTGCAGTTTCATATGACAAAATATATACTAGATTATCTACCATCGATGAGTTGCAAACTATCAAATAAACTGCACATATGCAAATGTTACTCTTGCACCATTATCCTGCCTTATTTATGTACACGACATCACCTTCAGATTTCTGGGTAGATTAAAATGTAAGTACTTAGAGCCTTATTTGGCTGGTTTGGCCAGTGCATTTCTTCAGGAACGTCATACAGGCCAGATTAAAATGTAAGGTTCACATTGCACGTCAACAATGACTTATCATCAGGACCTCGACATGCTCAGGACCCAACAGCCTCCTGAGCAGCTCCAGATTCTCCTCCACATCTATCTCACCAAAAGGAAGCTTCAGATTTAGAGCCCAGGAACTAACATTCCTTGCTTCAGATTTAGAGCCCAGGAACCAACATTCCTTGCTTCAGATTTAGAGCCCGGGAACCAACATTCCTTGCTTCATCTTTTTTTAACCTGATCAGTTGTTGCATCCATCTGTTTCCAGCAAATCAAACACACAAATTTAAGCATTAAGAATACTAGTAATATAAACTTGAGCATCAAGCAGTTGCAAAATTTTCACTTTAAATTCCTTACCAGCTACCACTTCTTTCTTTCGTGCACTTAGTTTTTTCTTCAGCATCATATCTAGTGAGAACATAATGTATACAAGGGTCTGGTAGGATGGTACTGAAATGAGTAATTAGAATGGATACCTGGGTTAGGTTGATCATTGATTTGCAGAATTAAGTGACAGAACACTTCAGTAAATGCAACTAAAACTAAAAGAGATGACAGCCATATCATCTGCATACACCAATGGCTTTTGGGGGTTTTCACGTGTACTGGTTGTGTCATCGACATTGATAAATTGTTCAAATATCAAGCTGTTTCATCTATAAAAAAAACTGATTGCAGACAATTCAAAGCAGAGTCAGAGCGTCAGGTTGCACGAACAATCTCCATACATGAATGATATCCGGGGTCACTTGCTGAATAAGGGCTCATCCAATTGGGTGCCCATATCTGCTAGGAAATTAGAATTAGTATGACCACTACATTCAGTAACACACCTGGAAGTAAACCACAAATCGTACAGGGCGTCGAGTGGTGTGCTGTCAAGGCGGCTCTGTGCGGGAGAGGGTTCGGCGGCGTCGCTGGTGGTCCACGGACGGGGCCTCAGGTGTGGAGGAGGCAACGAATGTTGCGAGCTCGCGGCGGAGTGCTTGGGCGGGTGGCCAGGTGCGACGTGTAGGCGTCATGATCGTCCGTGTGGGCAGCGGGCGTGGGCTAGATGGAGGCGGCGGCGTGGTGGCTGGCTGATGTGGAGGCCGCGGCGTGCTCGCTGGAGGCGGCGATGGCGGCGGCCGTGGTGGCTGGTGGATATGGAGGCGGAGGTGTGCTCGCTGTTGCTGGAGACGGCGTGGGGATTTGCTAGGGGCTGCATTGCTTCGGCAATTCATGGGCCTTGGCCTGATACTATTATTTTCCCTTTTTTTTTTTTTTTTGCTAGGGATTTGCTCTCTTGCTGGACCTGCCGGGCCTAATGTTCTTCACTTAATCTGAACCTTCCACTCAATTCATACCTCTCTCTAATCCTGAGTGGTAAAAGGTACTGCAAAAGTAGCCAATTTTTTGACTCTAGACTACGAGGCAAAAAAGAAAAACCCATAACAAATTTATTATATTAAACTGAAATTACAAGAAGTCTCCAAAGAAATAAAACTATTCACCTACCTAGAAACTCTACAAGGTTATGGAAGAGAAGTTATCCATGCCATATAAGATCATCATGGTATTTGGACTTCATCCTATGCCTAAGCATGGACATATCATGTACGAAATTAGAACTCTAACTAGCAAAAGTCGCCCATTCCTCCTAAGCCAAATGTGCCAACATACTGTTATAAGAACTTCCATGAAGAATTTCTTGGAGAGACTCCTTCTAGCACCATCAATAACAATTTGCAGATCATCACTATTAGGCCACTGAATTTGAATATGCTTCAAAATACGTCGATTGAAATTCCAGTTGAAAAATAAATGAAATTTGTCTTCATAAGCTCGGGTAGGACACAAAACACGATGTGTATCATCTGTGACATGCCAATGTCGCCTTTGTAGTAAATCCCGAGTATTAATTAGTCCGTCCATTAAAAGAAGTCAGTTGAAAACTTTAGTATCACGCAGCTAGATTTACAAAGCCAGTGAAAAATTTTAGGGTAACGCTCTGCGTCGGTCGGCCGATCGGAGGCCCCAAAATCGGTCGTTTCCGCGCCGTCCAATCGGGATCCGATGTCCAGAATTAGTGTAAATTTAATTTTACATTTGCCACCCTCCCTTTTCTGAAAACCAACCCGCAGTCCAGATATTTCACTTTAAAACGACAAAGCACCCCTAATGTGAAGAGTATTACAACAAAAATCCTCTCTCCGCGTACAAAAAATATATACTATTATAACAAAAAGTCGCAACATTTTTTAAAAATAATGTCACAATAAAGTGGTTAAACCAACAAATTATTTTGTTGGAGATAAATTTACAACAAAAATAGCCATTATTATTAAGAAAAACCGGATACTATTACAACAAAAATTCATATGTTTGCAAAAAAATAGAATAAAATATTAATTTGTTACATATTGAATTACAACAAAAGTTCCCAACTTTTTTTACAAAAAGTCACAAACGACTACAATAAAAAATCAATATGTTTGCAAAATGATGCCAAGTGGTCAAGCGACATTTAATTTTGCTACAGATAGAATTACAACAAAAATCACCTACTATTTTATCCAAAGTCACAAATGGTTACAACAAAATAAAAAATCACTTTGTTATTAGCATCAAAAAAAAAGTTGTCTCTTTACAACAATTGTTAACAACAAATCCTATAAAAATTATGGATTATTTACAACAAAAAGTTCATCATCTCACTCATGTGTTTTGCAGGGAAACCATAGTTGGGCCGGAAAAAGCAGGCCCATATAAACCAGCGCGGGAGCGAGGCCGAACGACCGATCGCTGGCGCGCGATCGGTCGCCGGATCCAAAGCGTTTTCCAAAAATTTAGGGATTGTAAGATGCTTGTGATTTTTTGCATACAACTTTGCAAAGGTATATCTATCTCCCCAATTGTATACCCATACATCGATTTGATCACTCGAATGGTTAGAACTCAACAGATCCTTTTAGCTCCGGCAGCTCTTCAAAAGCGAAGGTCAGAGGCAAATGGAATAAATCCAGAAACTCTGAATGAACATAGAGTTGAGCAGCCAAAAGATTAACATTCCGAACAAATGAGAATAGTCTAGGACATCTCAACACTTAAGTGGATGAACAGCATCAGATAGAACCCACTTATCTTCTCTCCAAAAAAAAAAAGAACCCACTTATCTTTCCAAAAAAGAAAAGTATTACCAACACCCGGTTTAACCACCGAAACTCCTCTGAAATTATCAACTTGCTTGAGTAAGTCTTTCCACAAGAAGGATCCATATAGCTTTTCAGCACGAGGTATCTAGGAAATAGCGCTGGATTCCCCTAGTGCGTGTGCCATCACAATAATACCATTTTTTTCTTGTTACCATATTCAGAGCTTATGAAAAAGCAGTGCCATACGGCCAACGACTTATCCCAAGTCCATATTATCCTCGTCGTCGCTCATCGATGGCAAATCGTACATGTGATCACCCGCTCTTTCCATTTGGTCTTCGCCATGCCCGGACATGAAAGTAATCACATGCGACTTCTTGTGAAAGAATCCCAGCAAGATCTGCCCTCGTCGTTTCATGTTACCTTTTGAATCTGCAGAGGAAATGAGGAATGCAGCCATAGGTTGCTTAGGTGTGAAAAAGAACGAAGTTGAGCTATCAATATTAACATTGCACAGCCTTGTAGACTACAGCAAATCGTAGTTTCTAGGAGCTTCCTAACAGTTACTTTGGCGAGTATTTTTAATTGTTAACTGGAGGAATAAATCGTTGTGATCTTCAAAACTCAACAGGGGGTTCGATGTCAAACTAGTATATGAGTTTGCACTAGCTACACCACGTATAAATGCTCTTCTACTGGCAGTCCCATATCAAGTTTAAAAGGATTCAGTATAGTTAAAAAGCAGTGTACCTCGTGGTGGAGCGAGATACTTGGAGATGGTAGTGTGCATGTAGGCGAAGGTCATGCATCCTTCTCTTTGCATGGTGTACTTCGCAACTCGTCCCACCTTCATGTTCTTCATGTCAACAGCAATCACGATCGACTCGCGATCAAGTGCATATAGGCTAGCCTTGGCCATGAGGTAGAGAATATCGCCACAGTGGGAGCTGAGAGTCGGGTGTCCAACAAAGAAAGACCCAAGATCCATTGCATCCGAGGATGCAGCAATATCAGCAGATTTCACCTCCCCGTCCTTTCGAAACTCTGAATCGCCAACCGACATGCTCCACGTAGCAGCGGTCCACCGGCCCGGGCAGCTGCTGTTGATCTCAAGGGCGACGAACTTGACGCGGCCATCAACGACGGCGACATCCCGTGAGAAGGACGGGATTTCATGCGGGCCTAGTGGCCGCACCGACTTGGGCAGCGGGATGTAGCGAAGCTGCCTCGGGCGGCCTTCCTCCTCCTGGGGCGGCGCGTGCAGCAAGTCGCAGAGGATCACGCCCTGCGATAGGTCGACCCAGACCATGGTGCCGGCGATGGTGACGACCCTGTCAGAACTAAAATGTCGAGGAGGCTCCTGCGGAAAAACAGTAGCGTCGCGGGTCCAAGCCTCAGTCTTGGAATCGTAGATGAAGAGGTCGTAGTCCGTGATCCCTGATTCCTCGGCTCGGGTATAAATCGTCGCGAGTTTGTAGGCGTCGTATTCGTCGTTTTTGGGAGTGGTGTATGTGATGACGAAGGGGGGTCTGTGGCTCCTGGTGCGGTAGCGGAGGATGCCAACCTTGCCCTGAGTGAAGTAGCAGTATCTGCCCCATGGAAACAGGTCGGGCTCCGGGTGGGGAAGCAGCCCTAGCCTGGGGGATTCATGGCGACGTGTGGGGGCATGGTAGACGAAGAAATTGTAACTGCCTAGCGAGCCGGGGCGATGCCTCGCGCAGATGAGGGCGAGATTGCCCGCCATGGCTAGTATCCGAGGCTCGTAGACGAACCGGGTGGGTTCGCCGCTGGTGTAGGCTATGGAGAAGTAGGAAACATGCGGCGGCGGGTTGAGGCAGAAGGTGACCTGAAGCTGCTCCGTGCTGCCCTGTCTCGTGGTGAAGGGGCAGCGAGCGGACGTGTGGTTGCTCTCGTCGATCATGTAGGCGACGCTGTCGATGAGGGCTTCCCCCCAGTCCCAGGAATCCCTCTCGTCTTCTTCCGCATCGCCGCTCTCTGGCGGCGGACGCAGGGACGCATCAAAGTAGCTAGACAGGGACGGGAATAGAACGGACATGATCGAAGGTCGGTTGTCTCCTTCTGCTAGTAGTAGTGGTATTTATCCAAGGAGGTGTTCTTGTTGCTATCGGAGTCGGATCTACTGGAGAAGTTAGTTGAGGATTACTACATACACGCGATCGAGGAGCAGTGAAGATGGGAGCTGTTTCCTTTTGATTTTTGTGTGTTTAAAACCGGATTATCTCCCTCGTGAGAAAAAGAGGAAAAAAAAAAGAGGCACCTTACAATCAACATGCATCGAAGCAGCGTGCGTAGCTAGGACTCCACAAAGGCTTCGCACGCAGGCATTTTGTACGTCTCGTTTTTTTCGAAATAAGAGCTTAGCTCCGGCCTCTGCATTAATTCGGCTTCAGAGACAATTCCATATAGCCCATATTAAAGCACAGATACCATTCAAATTTGTTCTCTAGATTTTTTTCTCAACCCTATTTAGCAAATTTTCAAACATATTTGTAACATTGGCTGGTGGAGAAATATTAAAAGTATGTTGAATAGTTCTTCAAATAAGTCTAGCTAAGGGACAATCAAAAAATAGATGGATGATAGATTCATCGACATCACAAAAGGCATATTTCTTGCAACCATTTCAATTCCTTTTTGCGAAGTTATCCTTAGTAAGAATTATTTAAAAAAAGAAACAACATAAAGATCATAATCTTTAGTGGTACCTTAATTTTCCAAATGTATTTACGTAAGAACGGTGTATGCTCATTTATCATATCCGCACACATGGATCTGACTGAAAAGACACCGGATGTAATACTGTGCCAACGACTTCCAGGATGCGCTGACGAGGGGGTAAGCCGATGGCCCTACGCCAACAGCCGCCGTCGGCATAGGCCTGTGCTCACAGCAATTGCCATCGGTGTAGAACATATATCTTGTAGTGTGTAGTTAATTTTGTACGTCTCGTGCACCTCCTCACGTGTTATATTGTGAGCTAACCACCAATGAGCGGAGCTACTGGTTGTCATCGGATGCCTGGGCCGAGAGGAGTTAACAAGTCAACTGAAATGCACACGTGTGAGGAAGTGTTCGTGGCATTGATTGTTGTATATGTACAGTTGCTAAACGAAGTCGGCAGCAGAGCTTCCTTCTCGGTCATGTAGTATATCAGTAGTATTTGTTGAGTTGATCTGTTAGTTTAATAGATAAAAGAGAAAAGTCAAAAGCATACCGCAAGATTAAAGAGGGGCTCATAGGACCAACGGTTGACCTTTTCACTTAGGTGATTTTTTCTCATGCATGCCCTGATCGAGGGCATCGATAACCAGGTGGTTTTTGTCCCCTGTCACACTGGACCATCTATAAGGGAAGAGGTAGGTAGCAACGTATGCCGACTAGTTCACGATCTGCTGCAACTGCTCCACGATATTCCCTCACCCTACCAATCTAGGGAGGCCAGAAGTGACGGGAAGACTATTCCCACCGATGGTCATCCCAAAGAGAGGTGTGCTGGTTGCATTCTGGACGACTACATCAAAGTGTAGATCATCTTCATTAACCACGGCATCAGCTACACCATGCCTGCATCGAGCAGGCACGGGAATCCTCCAATTACCTGTAAGTTAATCTCATAATATTTGTTAGGTGCTCTAAGGCATGATTAGTTTACATTTAATGTTTCCCTAATGATGAATTAAGTACTAACAATGGTATCAGAGAGCTAGATCTGATCATCTTAGAGTCCTAATTATGTTTAGGAGATGATGTTCTACTTTGGGCTTACCTTTGGAGTTCTGTTCTTTTTTGCTACGGATCCCTACTGGTTTAATTAACCTCGGTCATTTTTTAGTGAGCATGTTTATATTATGAATCTTTACTATATTGTGCCCCGGGTCACCTCTAATCATGTTAATGTTGATACGGAAATTAAGTTCATGTTTCAACCAGCACTTGTATTGGCTCGGATAGCAAGTTATCAATTAGAAGGAGAGGACTGTGCATTGCAAAAGAAGAAGAAAAATTCCCAATTATGCAGAAACCCTAGCCCTAGGAAAATCCCATTGCAAAACCCAAATTTCCGAATTCGGATGTACCCAATCCGAAGAAAGATGTTGGAAAATGGAGTTTATGGGAACTCACCTAATGACGCCATGCCATTCCTCCGGAATGTTGTATGATCGCCGTTGTGCAAGGGCATCAATGTCACGATGTCGTTCGCTCGCGACGGAGTTGACGCGTGGAACAACCGACTGGAGGGCAGGTGGAATGGACGACTGCACTGCAGGCCGTCGTGCCACCGGTCGCCATCGTCGCCCGAATGGCTGCCGCCGAGCAGCACACCGCCTACTCGCCGCCCCAAATGAACACGACGCTGGCAGCTACGCTCGACTGAGTAGCGCGGTGGACCTGGTCCAGCGTACGCTTCTCCGGCGAGTGCCGCCACCGCGTTGGAATGGAAGAAGCGGAGGGCAGCGCGTCATCTCCGCCGTTGCGTCTTTCCTGTCTCTTGGCAGCAAGAAAATAGGGGGAGAGGATGAGATGGTTAGGGTTAGGGTAAAGCTTTGACCGGTGCTGGTTTTGTTCTAGTCACGGTCGATGTGGACAGTCCGATCTAATCGGATGGCCGAGAGCAGGGCAGGGCTAATGCCAGTCCAACATCTAAATGGGCCAATTTCGGGCATGGGCTGCTAACCAACTCAACTTAGCCTGCACAAAAAGTTTTTTTGTTTACTCAGCTGGGCCGATAAGTTAATGGGCTGCCCTACTATTCTTGGACCAAATAATGCTTTCTGATTTCCTAATGTTTTAGTGTATTTTCTGTTTTTTCTTAAGTGTTACACATAATGATGATGCTAATACAACATAAATAATAAAATGCAAGAGATATGACAAGAATAAAATATCTTCCTCTTACATTGAAATGGGGAATTTTGTTTTGGCATATTTTATTATGATTAATGTTGATGACATTTTCATGGCATCATTAATGCTGATCCCATTTTGATATTATTTGAAAGTTGAAGATCAATAATATTGTAAAAGTGACATTAACCTTGGAATACCTTATGAAGATGAAGATCTCTTATATTTCTAAATTATTTTTCTTGGAAATTTTATTTGAGTTTGAGGGTCATATTGATGCCATGATTATGAATCTTTTTTTGTAATAATGTGATCATCACTAATGGACCGAGGTTGAAAGAACATCTCTCGGATTATAGTTTTGAATGTTTGATGACAATATATGTGATAAACTAATGTGCGCTGATATAGTGCAGAATATATATGTGGTTGAATTTGTGTGGAGAAACAAGAGAAAAGGAAGCAGGGAAATTTTCCTAGCCCGGATATTCCGGGGCTGGATATTTGCAAAATGTCCGGCCCCTGAAAATGGCTAAGGACTTTTTGGCCGAGCTCTCATTATGCCCCTGGATCTAGGCCGGACATTTGGCCGGACATTTCCAGGAGGCCAGATAATCCGGGGGGGGGGGGGGATAATCCGGCCCTTACTTAGGCCGGATAATCCGCCCCCAAATTTCTAGCAACGGCTCGATTTTGGGAGGGGTATAAATAAGCCCCTTCTTCCTCTACCTCAAGCTGCTCAATTCTGCCCAAGTCCATCCACCATTAGAGCCACTTCAAAAAACACAAGAATCACTAGATCTCCTCCTCCAACCATCCAAAGCTCTTGATCTTTGGACAATCGAAGGAGAAGACTCCGATCTACATCTTCACCGAAGCGATTTGCATTTCCCCCTCGTATGCTTGGGGGTCCCTTTGCTAGTGTTCCTCTTTGGAAACTCTAGTTGTTTGTGGTTGATTTGTTCTTGTTGTTGTTGTTGTTGTGTTGTTACAGATATTGGGAGCCTCCAATTCGGTTGTGGATGTGTGCCCCAAGAACCATGTAAAGGCCCGGTTTCCACCTCGAGGAAATCCCTTAGTGGAAGTGGGCTAGGCCTTTGTGGCGTTGCTCACAAGAGACCTGAGTGAGGCCTTTGTGGTGTTGGTCTAGCCTTCGTGGCAACCACACTCCTCCAAACGCAGACGTACTTCCCTCAAAAGGAAGGAACTACGGGAATCATCTCTGTGTCTCCGCGTGCTCCACTCTCAGTTACCTCTATCCTTATTAGCTCCCCTATATATTGTCTAGCTATATCTTTCTTAGTAGTTGATCTTGTCATATAGGTAAATTCACATAGTTGCATATCTAGAGAATTTACCTTTGTGTCAAGCCAAAATTGAAAAAAAAAACTAAAAATTGGTTAGCACCTATTCACCCCCCCCTCTAGGTGTGGCATACGATCCTTTTAATTGGTATCAGAGCCTCTGCTCTTATTTCGGGCTTAACCGCCTAAAAGTATGTCGGACGATGAGAGTGCGGAGGGGGCCGCGAAGCCGGTCTCTATGGAAGATCTCAAATTGATGGAAACATCTTTGAGGTCCTCCATGGAAGCTCAAATGGAAAGTATAAAGTTAATGCTTTCCGGGCTTATTGCACCACCTCCCCCTGTCATTCCCATCGTAGAGGAAACGGGCAAGGGTTCGTTAGAAGAGGGAGATGCTTCGGGCTTACCCTCTTCTAGCAAGCCCTTGGATGGTGATCACTTAGACAAAATTAAAAACCCCAATGCTTCTCCTAGAGTGAGTGTCGGTGTGAGCTACAATGTCGTTCCTCCACCTTTCCGCTCTCTCGACATCTCGGTTCCCCATCCTCATATAAAAAATAGGGGTGATCCACCCAAGTTTAATGTTGAAGATTCTAGTACATGGCAATTTGAGTTTCGCTCTCATGTTTGCAGTGCCTCCAATGAAATTTGGAGAATCATTATAGAAGTTTACAAGCCTTACAACCCCAACAAGTTGACTAGAAGAGAAGAGGTTGATAACCAACTCAACTCTATTGCTTTGAACATGATTCAAACAAGTGTGGGGACAAAGGACTTGGCTTATGTTCGGAAATTCACCACCGCCAAGGAAGCTTGGGAGGGTTTGTCCATAAGCTTCATGGGAAGTGAAAACATGAAGAGAAACAAGTATAGTGCTATTCGGAACCAAGCCGAAGGGTTCATGAGGTTGCCGGATGAAGATCATCAAGAGATGTATAGAAGGCTTATCACCATTGCCGATGCCTTTTGGAATGTGGGTGCCCAACATATTGATGACTTTTGGATCAAGGACAAGTATATTGATTGCATGATTCCTTTTGAACCCATTGATGTCAAGAGTCTCCTTGGAAGAGAAAGATATCCTTCACTTACCTCCCAACAAGTGGTGCACGAGATGCAAGCCCTCAAGGTGGCCGAAAAAAATTCTCAAGATTCTCGCAATCGTGCTATAGGAATGGCAAGAGGTACAAACCTTGCTTCGACGGTCAATACCATGGAAGAAGTGGCCGCTCAAGAACCATATAGAACCTCTTGGAGCATGTCTTATCTGAAATATTTGGAATACCACTACCATGACCACATGGAATTCCATGCAAAAACCTTTTGGGTTGATCCATCCAAAGCAAAGGAAGAAAACATCAAGAGAAACAACACAAGTGGGTTCAAGAGTCGGGCCCAAGATCAAGATCTTGCTTCAATTGTGGTGACAAGTACCATTTCATCGCCCAATGCCACTATTAGAATAGAGAAACTCGTGGTGGAAGGCTCATTCCTAAGGACAAGAGCAAAGATTCAAAGGCCCCCAACAAGAAATTATACAACAAGAATGAGAAGAACAAGAGGCCATAAAGAATTGTGCTAATGACTAAAGAAGAGTATTCTTCCGATGATAATGATAGTGATAGTGATGAAGAAGAGACCTCAAAGGAACTGGCCGCCATTGCCACCACCAATATTCCCTCTTCATCCCTCTTTGAATCCCCCAATGAGAACCCTCACATCAAGAATGCACATTGCTTCATGGCAAGGTCCTCCTTGGACACATCTATTGTGCTATCAACTCAAGACGAATACACATCTGGTGATGATGATGATGAAGAAGAACATGAAACTTCCAATGGGTTGGTAGCTCTTGCTTCCCTCTCCACCAACTCTTCATCACCAATTGAATCCCCCAATGAGGATATTCACATGAAGGAAGAAAATTGCTTCATGGCTAAATCTTCCGAGGTATCATCCCCTAACCCCTCTATGCCTAACATATCAAATGATCTAGGGGTTGATCATGCTAGCTTAAAAATGAAACAAGAAATGTTTGATTTCGATGAGTTCATTCTTAACTTGAAAGGTGACACTAAAAAGCATGTTGGGGCTCTCATGGTTCGTCTAGCACAACTAGATGATATCCTTGATAAAAAAATGTCAAATAGAGAGAGAGGATTCTCTTTAAATAGCCACTCCAAAAATGCCCTTGAGGAAGGACAAGAAATTATAGCTTCTCTTGGAAAGAAACTAGAAACTCTTGAAGAGAGACTCAAGATTAAATTTCTAAGCTTACCAAAGAAATAGATCTTGCTAGGGTAAGGCAAAAGTGCTTAAAAAGGAAAAGGCCAAATTTGGTGTTGATCATGAGAAACTTGTGAAGGATCTAGATGAACTAGACAAGGCTCACAAAGCCTTGAAGAGTGAACACTCTATCCTCTCCAAGTCTAATGAGCAACTTCAAATTAGGCTTTCTAAATATGATGTGCCTAGCTCCTCTACCTCTACTTGTGATCATGCAAATATTGTTGAGGAAAATGCTAGGTTGAAGGATGAACTTGCTAAGGCCTCCTCTCCCCAAAGTAAGCTATTTTTGGATGACCTCTTGAGTAAGCAAAGGTCAAACAATGGGAAGGAGGGCATTGGCTTTAATGCCAAGGCAAAGAAGGCAAACAAGAAGAAGGCCAAGACCGCACAAGAAAACAAGAAAGTTTTCATTAATGGTGATGCCCAAAAGGCCAAAACCATTAATTATGATGATGCAGGAATTTATAACCCTCACTATGTTTTATTTAAAGATTACTATGGTGATGTTTATGCAAAATATGTTGGCCCTTATGATGGTTACATTGTGTGGTGACACAGCATACCACCGCATGGTGTAGTACGCACGTCGTTGACATAACACAAGTGAAACACCGTTCCACTCATATTACATCCCACAGAGTGGTACAACAGAAAGATATGTGAGTCCAAGGTATGTCAATAAAAGGATACATGAACTGTTTACAGAAGATCAACACAGCCTCCTACTTTGCAGTGAGGTAAAAGTTCAAATAAAGCTCCAGAAGAACGACTCTTAGTCTAACTTATTGCTAATTCAAACTTAAGATCTACTTGGCTTGCTATAGAACTCTAGCTACTTAGGTGCTAGGATTAGGGAAAGGTTCCCTTCTATTACAAGTCTAAGTTTCCACTCTAGTTGCTGCAAAAATTGACTTCATTGACTTCTTTGCTGGGATTCTTCATCTAGTTGCAGTTGACTCATTTGTCTTCGAGTTGCACTGTAGTTTATCCTCCGGTGACTTTGATCTCATAAGGGGGTTCAAATGGGAGGGAATGAGTACGAGTGTACTCAGCAAGTTCATAATAGGAAATAGGTGTATCATGCACTAGCTACAGCCACAGACCAGAAAGTCATAGGCCAATGCAAGTTTTCGTAAAAATTTCTTCAAAAGGTTTATTTTATTTGGAAAACTATGCACGTCAGTCTTCACAGGTTGACCAGAACTTCATGAAGTTCCTTTCATGCCGCGTTCGTAGTTCCCTTCCCGGAACAAGGAGTGACAACCACAATTTGATACACTCTGCAGAGGTTCGTTACTTTTCCCATAAGAGAACTTATCCTTGGTTCCAATCGGGTGAATTCTTTCCCGTCCACACTTCCTTGGTGTGAGGCCAGGTATAAGAACCAAGGCAATCATTACCTTTTCCGCGACCCCGCACAGCCACCCATTTGTAAATCTGTCATGTCCTTATCTATGGAGAGACCGGCTCAGGCATTTGTTCTCACCTATACCATTAAAGTAGACAGTTCCGAACAATTCATATACCCTGCCCTATACACCATAGATAGACTGACCCGGACAACCCTTACAATCCATCATAGACCTTTAATAAGTCTGCCCTCTCCTATATATAATGGTAGACCGTCACGGACCACTGTCCTCACCTTTACCAATAGATAGACCGATACAGGCAACCCTTATCACTAGTCCGTTGATACGCGAGAGGGAAAGATACAACTGACTTCTCTAGAGCCATTATAGATCTCATGGTTAACGCGAAATGTACGGCACTAGAATCACTAGACGGCATTGGTGATTAGTCCTAAATGATTAGAACCCTTGCAATGGAACCTCCACCATCAACACATACCATGGTTCCGTTGCCAGCCACATAGTCATATTCATAATTGGAAAAGTAACATTTTATTTTCAATGCAGGAGTGATAACTGTAGTACTTTGCATATAGTTTGATAAAAATAATCAAATGACATGAGCAAGCGATGAACTTGCCTTTCTTGACTGCAAGATTATGCAGGCAAAAGCTTCGATACGTGATAACTCCAAATTCTAAAATACCACCATCGTCCGGTAAGGACAATGTTTAAAGAACTGAAAAATATGCTATAATGCATAGTATGAGATGCAATCATCCCGAGTGTAATCTAACTTTGATGATTTAGGATTGGTGAGTTGTAAAGATTTATTTAAGGTGTGTTGCACTTTTAGAATGGTTCTCAAACAAGGTTCTTATTAAGGTTTGGTGATATGAATAGCATAAACAAGTGATGTAATGCATCATAACAAGCATACATACACAGGAATTGTAATTGAATAATATGTACAGAACAGTTGTCAGCTTTAAGTCCTATAGTGCATGGTTGATGATATTTATTTTGTACTTCAAAAGAATAACTCTTGAAGAACATGTTAATTAAGAAATAATAAGTATTCCAAGAAAGATCTACTTGCTTCTATGGTTTGCTTGAAATTTACTTCAAAAGAATAACTTTTGAAGAACATGTTTAATAAAGAACAAGGGCTACTACAAATAGGAGCTAAGTGCTTCTAGGGTTTACTATTGGATTCATTTAGTTCACTAATAGGGACTAGTTGGGTTCTTAGGTAGAATGGGTCTATATGTAGCAAGTGTTGACCTGTTTAATACTATGGTTGATTATAGGTATCAAAGGAGGTTATTAAGGTGGTGCTATGAGTTAGGGTTTACTATAACTTCTCATTTGCTTCACTAAGTTACTAATAATAGATTTCTAAGCTAGGTGGTTTATTATTGCTTTAGTTGGGTTTAGTTGAATAAGAGTATGCAAAGTGAATTGCTATTCAAGATTGGAATTATGGTTGATCACTATGGTTCTATTAGGATATGATATTTGAGGTTGATTTCAATGGTGTGATACTAAGAATGGGAATCAATGGTGTTAATAGGTGAATAACAAGTTACGGTTTGCCCCTAAGTGGCACTAGTGGATCATATAGGTACTAAATAAAAATAAAGACATGAAATGATAACTTCATGTGAGTTGGTCTTACTCTAGTAGATCATGAACATGCAATCATTTGTTGTTCATTAAGATTCTATAGGTAAAGTGGAATTCATATGATCATATGGGATAAACAACTAGGGTTTTAGAGTTGAAACAATTTGGGATGATCACATGAAATGATGAGATTAAGGTCCTTACTTATAGTAGAATTAGGGTTTCTAAATTATGATACAGTTCTTAAAATAATCATTGGTACTATAGTTAATTTGATTAAGTACTTTGAAATAAAATAAATAATAGCCTTAACATTTTGTTATTTAAGAGATTTAACAATTAAGATAATTACTATTTAGGGTTTATTAGAAACTAGGTTTTATAGTTATTATTAGGTTTTAAAATAATAACTTGTTAACTAAAAATGTTTAAGTAAAAAAAATTTGAACTACCAAAATAATTAGCTTTTAGTATTTTTTTTGTTTTATTATTATTTAAAGAAAATGGGAAATAGTAATTTCCAAATTAGGGTTTATGAAATGCCACTAATATTTTAGTTCATGAGATATGATAAAGAATTCAATCTTAACATATTATTTACTTATTGAATAACTATTATTTAATTTGAGACTTAACTAATTATTGAATTCAAATTGTATTTAAAACAAATGGAAAGACATATTTATTAAAGGTTAAAATGAGTGAATTTTTATTTTGACACACATTTTTATATTATATTTTTATTGAGTAGGGTTTATTTTTGTGAGCATTTGATATATTATTTATATTTTTCTGAGAAAAAATGAAATTTATTTATTTCTACAAAGTTTCATTTATTTATTGGTTTTTATTTAAATCTAAAATTCTAAACGTACCCTGGCGGTACACACCCACAGTCACTGACTGGTGGGGTATAGGCCACGTCGATTGCCACGTTGGCGTGGACCGAGTCAAAAGACCAATGAACCCCAACAGACACGTCACCCTCGTCGGCATCGCCGGCGACCAGGTGATGAAGGCTCGGCGTTTTAGGGCTCCCGGCACGGCCTACTTGTTGCGTTCGAGTCGAGAGACGATGGCGACCCTAATGGTGGCAGCGCCCCTCAAAATGGTCACCGGAGCTAGCTCCGCAATGAGGATCTGCGGAGGCGACGGCCGGCCAAAACTTGAAATCGAGCTACCGTCGATGCTAAGGAGGATTGGAGGGGTCCAGAGGTGCGCAAGAGTAACCTGGAGTCGATGGAAGGCTTTTCGAGGCTTGGGGTGGTCGGAGACGAGCACGGCGTCGCGGATTCTGGCGATGGTCGGTCGAAAGAAAATCGTCGATTGGCTTGATTGATGATGCTCTGGCTCGATTCCTTTGGATAGGAAGGTCCTCATGCCTTCCTGAAGCTCCTCGGCCACTCCACGAGCCAAGGGGTGGCCTCCAACGCCGGCTAACTGGATAACTGGCCGTCGGTGCATGCATTGGTGCAAAGAAGAAATCGAGAGATACGAAGATATAGAGAGGGATTGAACAAGCGATGAAGATAGATAGGGTACGGGCGCATCTTCTCGTGCTTTTATAGCCCGAGTTAAGCTCGGAAACAACGACAACTCGCCGGAGATGGCACAGATGCGACGGTGATAGTGTTGAGTGATGTGGCCACGGATCTTGGCGCGAATAGGATCAGACGGACGCGGAGAAGATTTGGCGAGGCTCTGAGTTCGTCTGCAGCGTCCGGCGTCCTTATCCATGGCGAGGGACGTGGCCTGAGCTCGCCGTCGTGCTGTCGACCTCCAGGAAGAAGAAGAAGAAGAAGAAGAAGAAGAAGAAGAAGAAGAAGAAGAAGAAGAAGAAGAAGAAGAAGAAGAAGAAGAAGAAGAAGAAGAAGAAGAAGAAGAAGAAGAAGAAGAAGAAGAAGAAGAAGAAGAAGAAGAAGAAGAAGAAGAAGAAGAAGAAGAAGAAGAAGAAGAAGAAGAAGAAGAAGAAGAAGAAGAAGAAGAAGAAGAAGAAGAAGAAGAAGAAGAAGAAGAAGAAGAAGAAGAAGAAGAAGAAGAAGAAGAAGAAGAAGAAGAAGAAGAAGAAGAAGAAGAAGAAGAAGAAGAAGAAGAAGAAGAAGAAGAAGAAGAAGAAGAAGAAGAAGAAGAAGAAGAAGAAGAAGAAGAAGAAGAAGAAGAAGAAGAAGAAGAAGAAGAAGAAGAAGAAGAAGAAGAAGAAGAAGAAGAAGAAGAAGAAGAAGAAGAAGAAGAAGAAGAAGAAGAAGAAGAAGAAGAAGAAGAAGAAGAAGAAGAAGAAGAAGAAGAAGAAGAAGAAGAAGAAGAAGAAGAAGAAGAAGAAGAAGAAGAAGAAGAAGAAGAAGAAGAAGAAGAAGAAGAAGAAGAAGAAGAAGAAGAAGAAGAAGAAGAAGAAGAAGAAGAAGAAGAAGAAGAAGAAGAAGAAGAAGAAGAAGAAGAAGAAGAAGAAGAAGAAGAAGAAGAAGAAGAAGAAGAAGAAGAAGAAGAAGAAGAAGAAGAAGAAGAAGAAGAAGAAGAAGAAGAAGAAGAAGAAGAAGAAGAAGAAGAAGAAGAAGAAGAAGAAGAAGAAGAAGAGAAGAAGAAGAAGAAGAAGAAGAAGAAGAAGAAGAAGAAGAAGAGAAGAAGAAGAAGAAGAAGAAGAAGAAGAAGAAGAAGAAGAAGAAGAAGAAGAAGAAGAAGAAGAAGAAGAAGAAGAAGAAGAAGAAGAAGAGAAGAAGAAGAAGAAGAAGAAGAAGAAGAAGAAGAAGAAGAAGAAGAAGAAGAAGAAGAAGAAGAAGAAGAAGAAGAAGAAGAAGAAGAAGAAGAAGAAGAAGAAGAGGGCTTCTCTCTTTGCACGATTTTTAAAGAAACAAAACGGTATCTAGATTTGGGATGGGCTATTCCTGGTCTTCTGCTGGGCCAACTACGTGGGCTGCTGCTGGGTTGCACGGCCAGGTAGGCTTTTCCCTCTCTTTTCTCTTTTAAATTTCTGTTTTTGAATTTGCTATTTGACTCAAATTTGAATTTCGTTTATTCTTGCGAGGTTATTAAATATCTGAATCATAAGTATAACTTGATGATCATATTTATCGCATAGTTTTGTTGTTTACACAATTATTTAATACTTAATTAAATTGGTGTTTTAGTGAGATATAATTAAAATAGATATGGGTTTAAATATTTATCTCAATTCCTTTTTAATTTAGGAACCAATCCTGTTCAAATGATTTGAAATTTATAACAGATGCATGGTGAACACATTATTAGGTTTTGCTAGTACTTAACAATATGGATGGTTCACATAAATTATAATTATGGCTAGAGTTTAAAATGAATGGTAATGAGGATGGGATTCGTTCATGATTTTATGTGGATAATTGTTTCTAAGGGTTTAAGAAAAGTGGGGAGATAAACTCTATAATCACCAATTCTTAACTAACAAGCTTTAGCTTAAATTATTTAGGATAGATCCTATACTCATCATGGTGAACTCACTTGCTAAGGTGATGGTTCAACTGTGACACAATATTCCATTTGGGCAACTAAGCAAGGTACTTGGATTAAAATCCAAATGAGGTCTAGTGTTTTAGTTGTGATCACCTAAGTGGTACACAACCAAGATGAGCATAAGCTTTGATCATGTTTTATTGGCTAAGGTTACTCTCCTCACTTAGTTAGGATTCATGCATCAAGGCAATGCTAGGGTTATCCCTAGTGTTTGGATAAACAAGGTTTAGTCAGTGACATTACTCTTACACTCAAGGCATGAGGATTGGCCTGGGGTTAACTACTAGTGATATACCTATTATTTCATGTGATAGATGAAATCTATTAATCATATAGGTTTAACTTATCATCTTAATTTACAAGACATGATCATGTATTAAACATGATTAACCTATTCCTCCCAATCTCTCTTAATTATTTCTCTCATCCCACTCATATAGATCCTTAGGGTTTATGAGCATTACCCAATTTGTAATGATCAAAGTACTGACCTTCTTGTGGTTGATACGCGTGAAGCACACGTCCGTTGGGAAACCCAAGAGGAAGGTGTGATGCGTACAGCAACAAGTTTTCCCTCAGTAAGAAACCAAGGTTATCGAACCAGTAGGAGTCAAGGATCACGTGAAGGTCGTTGGTGACGGAGTGTAGTGCGGTGCAACACCAGGAATTCCGGCGCCAACGTGGAACCTGCACAACACAATCAAAGTACTTTACCCCAACATAACAGTGAGGTTGTCAATCTCACCGGCTTGCTGTAAACAAAGGATTAGATGTATAGTGTGGAAGATGATGTTTGTTTGCGAAGAATAGTAAAGAACAAGTATTGCAGTATATTGTATTTCAGATGTAAAAGAATGGACCGGGGTCCACAGTTCACTAGTGGTGTCTCTCCAATAAGATAAATAGTATGTTGGGTGAACAAATTACAGTTGGGCAATTGACAAATAGAGAGGGCATAACAATGCACATACATATCACGATGACTACTATGAGATTTAATCAGGGCATTACAACAAAGTACATAGACCGCTATCCAAGCATGCATCTATGCCTAAAAAGTCCACCTTCGAGGTTAGCATCCGCACCCCTTCCAGTATTAAGTTGCAAATAATGGACAATTGCATTAAGTATAGTGCGTAATGTAATCAACACAAATATCCTTAGACAAAGCATTGATGTTTTATCCCTAGTGGCAACAAGCACATCCACAACCTTAGAACTTTCTGTCACCGTCCCAGCATTCAATGGAGGCATGAACCCACTATCGAGCATAAATACTCCCTCTTGGAGTTACAAGTATCAACTTGGCCGGAGCCTCTACTAGCAACGGAGAGCATGCAAGAACATAAACAACACATATATGATAGATTGATAATCAACTTGACATAGTATTCCATATTCATCGGATCCCAACAAACACAACATGAAGCATTACAAATAGATGATCTTGATCATGATAGGCAGCTCACAAGATCTAACATGATAGCACAACATGAGAAGACAACCATCTAGCTACTGCTATGGACCCATAGTCCAGGGGTGAACTACTCACACATCAATCCAGAGGCGATCATGGTGATGTAGAGTCCTCCGGGAGATGATTCCCCTCTCCGGCAGGGTGCCGGAGGCGATCTCCTGAATCCCCCGAGATGGGATTGGCGGCGGCGGCGTCTCGGAACTATTTCCGTATCGTGGCTCTCGGCACGGGGTTTTCGCGACGAAGGCTATAAGTAGGCGGAAGGGCAGAGTCGGAGGGCCGACGAGGGGCCCACACCATAGGGCGGCGCGGACCCCCTTTGGCCGCGCGGCCCTATGGTGGCGGCGCCTCGTCGCCCCACTTCGTATCCCCTTCGGTCTTCTGGAAGCTTCGTGGAAAATAAGACCCTGGGCGTTGATTTCGTCCAATTCCGAGAATATTTCCTTTGTAGGATTTCTGAAACCAAAAACAGCAGAGAACAACAATCGGCTCTTCGGCATCTCGTCAATAGGTTAGTGCCTGAAAATGCATAATAATGACATAAAGTGTGTATAAAACATGTGAGTATCATCATAAAAGTAGCATGGAACATAAGAAATTATAGATACGTTTGAGACGTATCAAGCATACCCAAGCTTAGTTCCTACTCGCCCTCGAGTAGGTAAACGATAACAAGGATAATTTCGAAGTGGCATGCTATCATAATCTTGATCAATACTATTGTAAAGCATATGAGATGAATGCAGTGATTCGAAGCAATGGTAAAGACAATGATTAAACAACTGAATCATATAGCAAAGACTTTTCATGAATAGTACTTTCAAGACAAGTATCAGTAAGACTTGCATAAGAGTTAACTCATAAAGCAATAGATTCTTAGTAAAAAGCTTTGAAGCAACACAAAGGAAGATATAAGTTTCAGCAGTAGCTTTCAACTTCAACATGTATATCTCATGGATAATTGTCAACACAAAGTAATATGATGAATGCAAATAAGCAAGTATGTAGGAATCAATGCACACAGTTGACACAAGTGTTTGCTTCTAAGATAGAAAGAAGTAGGTAAACCGACTCAACATAAAGTAAAAGATAGGCCCTTCGCAGAGGGAAGCATGGATTACTATTTTTGTGCTAGAGCTTTTATTTTGAAAACATAGAAACAATTTTGTCAACGGTAGTAATAAATCATATGTGTTATGTATAAGACATCTTTATAAGTTGCAAGCCTCTTGCATAGATTACCAATAGTGCTCGCACCTTATCCTAATTAGCTTGGATTTACATGGATTATCATTGCATAACATATGTTTCAACCAAGTGTCACAAAGGGGTACCTCTATGCCGCCTGTAAAAAGGTCTAAGGAGAAAGTTCGCATTGGATTTCTCGCTTTTGATTATTCTCAACTTAGACATCCATACCGGGACAACATAGACAACAGGTAATGGACTCCTCTTTAATGCATAAGCATTCAACAACAGATAATATTCTCATATATAAGAGATTGAGGATTGATGTCCAAACTGAAACTTCCACCATGATTCATGGCTTTAGTTAGCGGCCCAATGTTCTTCTCTAACAATATGCATACTCAAACCATTTGATCATGATAAATCACCCTTACTTCAGACAAGACGAACATGCATAGCAACTCACATGATATTCAACAAAGGTGTAATAGTTGGTGGCATCCCCAGAAACATGGTTACCGCTCAACAAGCAACTTATAAGAAATAAGATACATAAGCTACATATTCTTTACCACAATAGTTTTTAAGGCTATTTTCCCATGAGCTATATATTGCAAAGAAGAAGAATAGAATTTTAAAGGTAGCACTCAAGTAATTTACTTTGGAATGGCAGAGAAATATCATGTAGTAGGTAGGTATGGTGGACACAAATGGCATAGTTTTTGGCTCAAGGATTTGGATGCACGAGAAGTAATCCCTCTCAATACAAGGCTTAGGCTAGCAAGGTTGTTTGAAGCAAACTCAAGTATAAACCGGTACAGCAAAATCTTACATAAGAACATATTGCAAGCATTATAAGACTCTACGCTGTCTCCTTGTTGTTCAAACACCTCACCGTAAAATATCTAGACTCTAGAGAGACCAATCATGCAAACCAAATTTTAACAAGCTCTATGTAGTTCTTCATTAATAGGTGCAAAGTACATGATGCAAGAGCTTAAACATGATCTATATGAGCACAAAAATTGCCAAGTATCAAATTATTCAAGACATTATACCAATTACCACATGAAGCATTTTCTGTTTCCAACCATATAACGATGAACGAAGTAGTTTCAACCTTCGCCATGAACATTAAAAGTAAAGCTAAGAACACATGTGTTCATATGCAACAGCGGAGCGTGTCTCTCTCCCAAAGAAAGGATGCTAGGATCCGATTTTATTCAAACACAAACAAAAACAAAAACATACAGACGCTCCAAGTAAAGCACATAAGATGTGACGGAATAAAAATATAGTTTCACTAGAGGTGACCTGATAAGTTGTCGATGAAGAAGAAATGCCTTGGGCATCCCCAATCTTAGATGCTTGGGTCTTCTTAAAATATGCAGGGATGAACCACGGGGGCATCCCCAAGCTTAGACTTTTCACTCTTCTTGATCATATTGTATCATCCTCCTCTCTTGACCCTTGAAAACTTCCTCCACACCAAACTCAAAACAAACTCATTAGAGGGTTAGTGCATAATCAAAAATTCACATATTCAGAGGTGACATAATCATTCTTAACACTTCTGGACATTGCACAAAGCTACTGAAAGTTAATGGAACAAAGAAATCCATCAAACATAGCAAAACAGGCAATGCGAAATAAAAGGCAGAATCTGTCAAAACAGAACAGTCCGTAAAGACGAATTTTTCAGGGGCACTTAACTTGCTCAAATGAAAAAGTTCAAACTGAATGAAAGTTGCGTACATATCTGAGGATTACGCACATAAATTGGCAGATTTTTCTGAGTTACCTACAGACGGGGCTGCTAAATTTCGTGACAGCAAGAAATCTGTTTCTGCGCAGTAATCCAATTCTAGTATTAACCTTACTATCAAAGACTTTACTTGGCACAACAATGCAATAAAATAAATATAAGGAGAGGTTGCTACAGTAGTAACAACTTCCAAGACTCAAATATAAAACAAAAGTGCAGGAGTAAAATAATGGGTTGTCTCCCATAAGCGCTTTTCTTAACGCCTTTCGCCTAGGCGCGTAAAGTGTGAATCAAGTATTATCAAGAGATGAAGCATTAACATTCTTACCAGGGGCTTTGCGCTTACCCTTCTTACTCTTATTCCTACTCTTTGATTTAGGGAATACATGACCGCATCCGGGCGTAGAGGTAAAATTTAGAGTGCCTTTCCCCACATCTATGATTGCTCCCACGAGTTTCAGCAGGGACCTTCCAAGCGTGATTTGTCCTGTCCCTACACATTCAACAACGAGATAATCAGTGGATACCGTTCTTCCAAGAAAGGTTGTGAACACACCTTCAGCTATACCCTTAGGAATTATAACAGAGTTATCGGTGAGAGTTATTCCTTCTCCTCCTTCAGTAAGTTCCCAAAGTGTCAAAGATTCATAAATTCTTTTAGGCATAAGGCAAAACTCAGACATAATATCACAACGGGCATGAAAAGTTTCACCACAAATAGCAACTTTAATAGTAGGAACCCACATTGAAGGTTCAAAACTTACTCGGAACATAATCATAATATTCGCGAATCTGGTTGTACCCTTCTTTTAAACAAGATATATTTGTCTCGAGGGTGTTTAATCTATTATGAATGCTAGCAAGAGATGAATCAAAATTATTAGCGGAGCTAGATGATGTAACCACTTTTCTTATGGCATTAAAAGCTTGATCCCCATCACAAGTGAAGGAAATCTCCTCCCACTACAGCATCTAAGGCATATCTATAACGAAGAATAAGCCCAAAATAAAAGTTACTAAGAAGCAAACTTAGAGTCATTTTAGGTTCAGTTTTACTATAAGAATCAAATATTCTAGACCAAGCTTCCTTAAAACTCTCCTCACTCCCTTGTTTAAAAATAAAGATCGATTCCTCCGGTGATAGAGTAACGACTACAAAGCACTAGTCATGATAACGTAATAAAGTAAATGCAAGTAACTAATTTTTTTGTGTTTTTAATATAAGGAACGCAAACAAGACAGTAAATAAAGTAAAACTAGTAACTATTTTTTTTGTATTTTTGATATAGAGAACAAACAAAGCAGTAAATAAAATAAAGTAAAGCAAGACAAAAACAAAGTAAATAGATTGGGTGTGGGAGACTCCCCTTGCAGCGTGTCTTGATCTCCCCGGCAACGGCGCCAGAAACTTAGCTTGATACGCGTGAAGCACACGTCCGTTGGAAACCCCAAGAGGAAGGTGTGATGCGTACAGCATCAAGTTTTCCCTCAGTAAGAAACCAAGGTTATCGAACCAAGTAGGGAGTCAAGGATCACGTGAAGGTCGTTGGTGACGGAGTGTAGTGCGGCGCAACACCGTGGATTCCGGCGCTAGTGGAACCTCGCACAACACAATCAAAGTACTTTGCCCCAACGTAACGTTGAGGTTGTCAATCTCACCGGCTTGCTGTAAACAAAGGATTAGATGTATAGTGTGGAAGATGATGTTTGTTTGCGAAGAACAAGAAAGAACAAGTATTGCAGTAGATTGTATTTCAGATGTAAAAGAATGGACCGGGGTCCACAGCTTCACTAGTGGTGTCTCTCCAATAAGATAAATAGCATGTTGGGTGAACAAATTACAGTTGGGCAATTGACAAATAGAGAGGGCATAACAATGCACATACATATCACGATGACTACTATGAGATTTAATCGTGGCATTACGACAAAGTACATAGACCGCTATCCAAGCATGCATCTATGCCTAAAAAGTCCACCTTCAGAGTTAGCATCCGCACCCCTTCCAGTATTAAGTTGCAAACAACGGACAATTGCATTAAGTATGGTGCGTAATGTAATCAACACAAATATCCTTAGACAAAGCATTGATGTTTAATCCCTAGTGGCAACAAGCACATCCACAACCTTAGAACTTTTTGTCACTCGTCCCGGATTCAATGGAGGCATGAACCCACTATCGAGCATAAATACTCCCTCTTGGAGTTACAAGTATCAACTTGGCCAGAGCCTCTACTAGCAACGGAGAGCATGCAAGAACATAAAAAACACATATATGATAGATTGATAATCAACTTGACATAGTATTCCATATTCATCGGATCCCAACAAACACAACATGTAGCATTACAAATAGATGATCTTGATCATGATAGGCAGCTCACAAGATCTAACATGATAGCACAAGAGGAGAAGACAACCATCTAGCTACTGCTATGGACCCATAGTCCAGGGGTGAACTACTCACACATCAATCCGGAGGCGATCATGGTGATGTAGAGTCCTCCGGGAGATGATTACCCTCTCCGCGCAGGTGCCGGAGGCGATCTCCTCGAATCCCCCGAGATGGGATTGGCGGCGGCGGCGTCTCCGGAACTATTTCCGTATCGTGGCTCTCGGCACAGGGGTTTTCGCGACGAAGGCTATAAGTAGGCGGAAGGGCGAGTCGGAGGGCCGACGAGGGGCCCACACCATAGGGCGGCGCGGGCTCCCTTTGGCCGCGCGGCCCTATGGTGGCGGCGCCTCGTCGCCCCACTTCGTATCCCCTTCGGTCTTCTGGAAGCTTCGTGGAAAAATAAGACCCTGGACGTTGATTTCGTCCAATTCCAAGAATATTTCCTTTGTAGGATTTGTGAAACCAAAAACAGCATAAAACAGCAACTGGCTCTTCGGCATCTCGTCAATAGGTTATTTCCGGAAAATGCATAATAATGACATAAAGTGTGTATAAAACATGTGAGTATCATCATAAAAGTAGCATGGAACATAAGAAATTATAGATACGTTTGAGACGTATCAGTGGTTCATTAGGGAATCATGGTTCTCCTCTCCAAGATCAAGTATAAGTCAATACACTTGAGTATACACATGTAGCTTGAACTCTTTTGGATAGGTAGGGTTCCTCTAGGGTTTATGATCATTACCAAGTTGTAGTGATCACAACACTTGCCTCTCTTGGATCACTAGTAAAATAGGTTCTTACTTACCATCAATTGTTAGCTAGGTCAAGTAGGGTTTAGTACTTGACTTATATTTCTTGTAGCATTGGTTAGTATCAACAATTACCTCACTTGGATAAGGTTTAAGTGTCAACCTAGGTTTTACTCAATGGATGGTGTACACATATAGAGATGATCCTCGCCTTTCTCTCAGGTTTAATGGAAATGAGTTTGGAGAAACAATATTGGAATGGTCAAGGTTTAATAAGGAACTAGTAGGATTGTCCTAGACATGGATTCAAGCCTTGTAGTTGAAAAGATACACCATGTGAATCATGGTAGGAGTATTTATTTTGTAAAATACATGGAAAAGATAAGTAAATAATAGTTTCTTTTTTAATTGTGTTCTTTGATTTATAGTTAAATAATTATTCATGTATTTTTGTAAGGAATGTCATGTTGAGATCTTTGATAAGATCTTATAGTTGACCCTTAGTTAAGGTGTTGTTTGGTGTAATGCTAATTCCATTTGATCTAGTCCATAGATCAAATCATCTTTACCCAAAACAAGGTTTTAGCAAAGATCACAGTGAAGTTTATAGCGCTTGACTTGACGATCTACTTCAATTGCAGCAAGTCAAGTGAAACTTCAGTTACTGTGGTAAGTTTTATTTGAAAGCGTGAAAATTCCCTAGATTTTCTATGCATGAATGCAATGCACACTTTGGTGTTCTCTCATTTTATAGCCTCTAAACCTGGGATATTACACATTGCTTGGTCTATTTGGGTCCCAAAGACCCTTGTTGCTAACAAAAGAGGACCCATTGAAAATGGGTACCTAAATCCAAGAATTGATCTCATGTAGGAATATGCCGCTGGAGGTTCAAAATGGGTGCTTGATAGTGGATTCACAAGTCATATGACCGGCGGCAAGAATCTCGTCAAGGAGTTAAGGCCCAACTTTAATGAAACCACCGTCTCCTTTGGCGATAATTCAACATCCGAGGTATTGGGATTTGGAAAGGTTGTGGTTGGACACAACATTACTCTTGTGGATGTCATGCTTGTCAAAACCCTTGGTTACAATTTATTGTCCGTTTCCGCCCTTGGCAAGATGGGTTTCGCTGTCTTTATTGATAATAATATTGTGGTCCTCTTGTGGAGCAAGACTCTAAAATTCGCTTTCGTTGGGTATCGCGAAAACAACTTGTATATGTGGTGGACTTCTCGGGGGCCACCACATCAAGTGCGATGTGCCTATTCGGAAAGGCGGATGTGGGTTGGTTGTGGCATCGCCGCTTGGCCCATGTCAACATGAGAACTTTGCAAAGTCTTCACAAGGGGAACCGTATTGTTGGACTAATGGACAATGTTTCTTTTGCCAAAGATCGTGTTTGTAGGGCTTGTGTTGAAGGAAAAATGCATGACTCTTCGCACCCAAGCAAGACTATTATCTCTTCCAAGAGGATCTTGGAGCTCCTTCATGTGGATCTCTTTGGTCCTACCACTCATGCAAGTCTTGGTGTGGAAAAACATTGCTTGGTGATTGTCGATGACTATTCATTATATACTTGGGTATATTTCTCAAGAAGAAAGATGAGACTCAACAAATCTTAATTAACTTTGCCACCGAGGTGCAACTTCAACACAACCTCTCTATATTGGCAATAAGAAGTGACAACGGCACCGAGTCCAAGAACTACACACTCAATGATTTTCTTAGCGATGAGGGGATAAGACATCAATATTCTGCTGCATACACCCCTCAACAAAATGGTGTTGCGGAGAGGAAGAAACATACTCTTATGGATATGGCAAGACTATGATGGCGGAGTACAAATCCCGCTATAGTTTTTGGGCCGAAGCCATCTCCACCGCTTGCCACTCTTCTAACCGGCTCTATATCCGTAAGGGCTTGAATAAGACTCCATATGAAATACTCACCGGGAACAAGCCTAATATCTCATACTTCAAGGTGTTCGGGTGTAAGTGTTTCTATAAAATCAAAGGAGTTCGTTTATCTAAATTTGCTCCTAAAGCTTTGGAGGGTATATTTGTTGGTTACGGTGTCGAATCTCACACTTATAGAGTCTTTTATATATCCTCCGGGATTATCATCGAATCTTGTAGTGTGAAGTTCGAGTAAAATGATGGCTCCCAAGTGGGGCAAGTTGATGTTTGTGCATGTGATGAAATACCTCAAGATGCCATAGTAAGAATGGGTGTAGGATTTTTCCGCCCCATTGAGGGACACGGTGTGGTGTCTCGGGAAGGAATATGCTCTACTATGGTGGAGCCCTCAACTTCACAACATCAACAAACTCCATCTCTTGAAGATAATGATGCACCAACCCAAGAACAAGAACAAGACCCTCCCTCTAGTGTGCAAGATCAAGGACAAGATCAACCAAGGATTCATGATGGATCCATTGAGTATCCATTCAATATTCTCCTCTCACCGAATAATGTCCAATATCAAGCACATGATGTTGAGCACTCTCAAGAAATTGAGGAAGCTCAAGTTGATGGTCAAGACGGGGACCCAAACGATCAAGTTGATCAAGTGATACCTCCAAGGATAGAAGAACCAAGGAGGAGATCGAGGCCCATCGTCTTGCAAGAAGAGATAGGAACTTAGAAATTCTTGGACACACTCATGATAAGGTCATAAGTGATGTAAGAGGAAGAGTTTCCACAAGAAGGCAATTGGTTAGCTTTAGAAATCATCATCTTATATCTCCTTAGTGGAACCAAAGAAAGTATTTGAAGCTCTTGAAGATCCGGATTGGTTGGAGGCTATGCATGGTGAACTCAACAACTTCAAGCGCAACAAAGTATGGACTTTAGTAGAAAAGCCAAAGGAGTGCCGCAATGTTATAGGCACTAAATAGATATTCAAGAACAAGCAAGATGAGTTTGGAATTGTTGTGAGGAATTGAACAAGGCAAGATTGGTATCTCAAGGTTTCTCTCAAATTCAAGGAATTGACTTTGGAGAAACTTATGCTCCTGTGGCTCGCCTTTAGTACATCCATATCCTTCTTGCATATGCATCACATCATAATTTTAAGTTACAATAAATGGATGTGAAAAGTGCATTTCTTAATGGTCCTTTGCATGAAGAGGTTTATGTTAAGCAACCCCCGAGGTTTGAGGATCCCGACTTTCCTAACCATGTCTGTAAGCTTGATAAAGCACTTTATGGTCTCAAACAAGCTCCTAGAGCTTGGTACGAGCACCTTAAAGAATTTTTGATAGACCGTGGGTTTGATGATCGGTTAATCGATCCCACTCTTTTTACTAAGAGGGTCAATGGGGAGCTTTTCGTTTGCCAATTATATGTTGATGATATTATCTTTGGCTCTACTAACAAAGCTTTCAATGATGAATTTTCAAAGCTTATGACCGATAGGTTTGAGATTTCTATGATGGGAGAGATGAGGTTCTTTCTTGGTTTTGAGATCAAGCAATTGAGAGAAGAGACTTTCATCAATCAAGCAAAATATCTCCAAGACATGCTCAAGAGGTTCAAGATGACATAAATGAAGGGTGTAGCCACTCCAGTGGTTACGAAATGTCATCTTGCACTAGATCCCAATGGTAAAGAGGTGGATCAAAAGGTATATCGCTCCATGATTGGATCCTTGCTTTACCTTTGCGCATCTAGACCGGACATAGTGTTGAGTGTTGGTGTGTGTGCAAGGTATCAAGCTTCTCCTAAAGAGAGCCACATGATGGCTCTCAAAATAATCTTTCGATATTTGGTTGATACCCCAAGATATGGTCTTTGGTATCCTAAAGGCTCAAGTTTCTTTCTTAATGGATACACGGATGCGGATTGGGCGGGAGACAAGGATGATAGGAAATCAACTTCCGGGGCTTGCCAATTTCTTGGTAGGTCCTTGGTATGTTGGTCTTCTAAGAAGCAAAATTGTATATCTCTCTCCACCGCCAAAGCCGAATATGTTGTCACCGCAAGTGGATGCACTCAATTGTTATGGATGAGGCAAACTTTAAAGGAATACGGTGTCACTTGTGACAAAGTGCCTCTTTTATATGACAATGAAAGTGCCATCAAGATTGCCTATAATCCGATGCAACATTCAAGAATGAAGTATATTGAGATCCGGAATCATTTCATTAGGGATCATGTTGCCAGTGCTGATATTGAGCTATGCTATGTTCCAACCAAAGATCAACTCGCTGATATATTCATGAAGCCTCTTGATGAAGCAAAGTTTTGTCATTTGAGGAATGAGCTAAATATCATTGATTCGAGGAGTATAGCTTGACCATCTTGCAAACACACCGTCTTCTCAAAACTTTATTTGGTTTAGATGTGGGCATGGAGATAGGGGGTGCGGTTTAAATATTCAGCTATCCCCCCCCTCATAATGTCGATAGTAAGCAATCATTCTCTTTATATCATGTGCTAATATGTGAGCTTCAGTGACGAGTATTGGCCTTGGGCCCAAGATATATCTTTGCGCTGCCATACCATAACACTCATACATGGTGGCCTAGGCCACCACACTCTTCTTTGTGAAGAGTTGGTGTTATTTGGATCTTAATGGACTTTATTTGACATATGTTCTTATGGGAAATCACTCTAGTTTGGCATTTATTTGCTCATATCCTGCAAACTTGAGTGATCATGTACCATTACCAGTTTGTACTATCTATACCCAAGCCTACACTCATCTATAGTCATTTCCATCTTGCTCTTAAGTCATGTTTTGGTAAAAACTTGGAGTTTGTGTGTCATCGGTCGGATGTTCTTGGTTGTCTCATCTTATTGGTCAATTTGCATCCTATATATGGCGTGATATTATATTGCATCACATATGGTTATATGCAAATACCCAACAAAGATAGGTCAGATTTCCAATGTTCTGGAATTTTTCCAGAACACCGGATAATCCGGCCTCCGCATGCACCGGAATATCCGGCCCGGCTGGATTATCCGCCCCTCTTTTTGGACCGGAATATCCGGCCTGGGCCGGTTGCGTGGGATTTGGCCGAGGACGCGGGGAGGGAGGTTGCAAACAGCCAATCCCCCCCCCACACACACACACACGCCTCTCTTTCCTCTCCCCACAGTCGTCGGAGACGCCTCTCCTTGCCGGAGCCTCCCCGTCCGCCCCCTCTCAACGTTGTTGGCCAGATCGGGTTCTCCTCCTCCCTAGCTCTCATCTCCACCAAGTGGTTCCTCCAATGGATGAGGGTATGACTCACAATCCCTAACACTAGGTTTTATGAATTGTATATGCTATTTTCTTGGTTGAGATGATGTCTAGTTGTTCCAAATCGTGTGTAGAGTATTACATTTACATGCTATAAGGCTGATCTTGTGCTAGACTAGGATTTGATCGAGTTTGTTGCAGATTCGCAGGTCCGGATTATCCGGCCCCCCGTGGTCGGATTATCCGGCCAGGCCGGATTATCCGCCCCTTGGGGACACCAGATTATCCGACCTGGAGAGTTGTTGCCATTGCAGTCTCTCTCGATCGACCTTGTCTAAACTTTTATCGACTCCTACTATGCATATATAGTACACTACCGTACCAATACATGACTTATGAGCTTACTCTCCTACATGCTATCCCTCTATGTCACTTCACAGGTGGTGGTTCTCGGAGGCGCCCTCGGGCTTCTCGGAAAAGTGATGAGTTGAGTCCGACCGCTCCCGTGAAGTCCGCCAATCCGAGGCGTAAAGTCAAGGAAACAAGGGTGAATTACAAGAACATGAGCATTGTTACATATGCTGCCCTCGACAGTAAGAACTGGTATGAGGATGTCGAGCGGGAGCTGGACATTGAGGATCCTCACTTTTGGTGCATGGAGCAAATTTTCATTTACAAGGACATCTATGAACCCATGAAGAAGGTGAGGCCAATGCAAGCTATTGATGTGGACCTTCTCTCACGTAATGATCACTTTGAGGATGCCATTTGGGTTACCGAGCGGATGGGATTGCACAAGCTAATGAAGGTCCAAGTGTGACTTCAATATTCCTCCGATTAAACAATTCTATGCTACTCCGGCATTCAAGAAGGACGAGGATCGCACCATGCGATGGATGTCCGGCTCTTCTCCCCGTGAGGCCTCTTTCCACAGGTTTGCCGAGCTTCTTGGCTATCCCTTTGAAGGTGGTCGGCGTCTTCATGGTCCTCGCCGCACGGACAAGGATGTGCTCTATTATCTCTACGACGAGAATGGAGTTGTTGGCACTATCACCGGATCGCTTTCTATCTATGGTCGGTTGCTCTGCTTCTTCGTGGATACCATTGCTCCAAGTGGTGGGAACAATGATGCTCTTCGGGGTGCACTCATGGACCTCCTTCGTCTTGCTTTTGAGTGTGCACAGGATGGTGATGAGAGCAAAGATTTCACCATTGATGTCATGGATTATATCTTTCGTGAGATCTTTGATGCCATGGTTTCCCGGACTTCTATGCCATATGCTCCTTACATTCAGTTTCTTATCAATAACACTGCTATGGCGGAAGATATGAGTCAGTTTCCATCTGTGAATCACAAGTTCAAGAAGGCTTACATCAAGAGGAAGACAGCTGCCCCAGCCTACCCCAGTTGCCGGTTCATTTATGAGAGATGCTCTCTCTAGTGCCCAGTGCACCCGGTCGCTCTGTTGCTCATAGGGAAGTGAAGAAACTCAACTGGTTCAAGCGCAATGTCCTGTGCATGAACATCGAGATTCACAAGGAGAACTTTGAGGCCAGCCGTCAGCACGCAGATATACAGCATACTTAGGCGGTTATTATACACAAGCTCACTGGTGAGCAAGGTCCTCCTCCTCAGCCTCCTGTTCACCCCGCCTACAATGGGTGGCACTCTTCTCGTGTTCGGTGGTCCGACATCGAGCAGTGGTCTTCGGAGGAGCAACATCTCTCGCGACTCTCCACCAGCCTGCCGACGAGTGCTGAAGAGTATGAGTCCGAGACGGGCTCCGAATGATCTCCATGGGACGAGTAGCATCGCTCTTTTCCCTTTTTGGTGTTTCGATGCCAAAGGGGGAGAAGTTTTCTATTTAGGACTTCTACGGGCTTTGCATGGGTGGGGCACAAGCATATGCGTTTACCATTCTTTTATGGGATTTCTATTTTCGTGCCCTCGGGTCCTTAGTTGTGCTTAATTTTCCCAGCTCGCTTAATTTTTCCTCGCTTTGCCCAAGCCCTTGTCCGAAGCCCTCACAAGTGTTGGAACGGCCGTTTGCTCGACGGGTGAACAACTTTGACCGTTATCTACCGACTAGTGGGGCCACGTAGAGCCCGCAAAGACACGTCGGACCATCCATCTTTGTTTGACTCGTTAGCATCACCGTATCCCCGACCAAAACACGAACGAGTGGGGCTTCGGTATATCGAATGACAAGTGGGGCCATGACACCGACGTAAGGGGCAATACACGGGTAGGATTAGATTTTTAAACGGAGCTCTACAGCCGATGGCACGGAGGAGGTGGCCTGCAGTGGTGTCGAGGTGAGATCGATGTCCACAAAGAACTGCATGAGGCGAGACCAAACGCTTTACAGAGATATGAAGTAGACACGTTTAATCATGCAAAGAAGAGAAGATATGGTCGAGGACATCGACAACTACCTCAACACTTTGACTGACGGTGTCGGACACGAATGCGAGCAATGTAGAGATGGGTGCTAGGGGAGTGTGGTGGCGAAGGGAAACACCTCGCGGTGGTCTGAGGCGTCCAGCATAGCGAGGCGGCGTGGTCGTGCCCACATCGGCGTGCATGTTCGGCATTGGCATCAACATGTACGTTCGTCATTGGCCTCGGCGGTATCTCTGGTGTGTCAGTGATCAAATGAGGGGACGGGATTGAAGGTGCATCCCGACGGTGACCTAGCAGTGGCAGCGAGCATAGCCGTTTCCGACCATGCCGATATCGGCATCGGCATCGTTTGGAGGTTGTGGTGCTCGAATCATGGTGGAAATGGCGATATTATTATATAGAAAATAGATAGATCTCTAAATCGATGCATACGAAGCTACATATATATTCTTGGTCATAATCCCCTTATCTAAAGGGGATGGATGCATGGCTTCACGTCGTCGTCGCTTTCATCGTCGCATCTTCGTCGTCCGTGTAGTAGTACTTCCTGCACATTGTTCCGTCGAACACCTTCACTGCGAGCACATCATCGCCTTCAGATTTGAAGTGTACGAAGCAGCCGAAATCCAAACCGTGCGCGATGGCGAAATTCTCCCAGCCCTTGTCGAGGTATATCCGGCATTGTCCGTCAAATAGGACCTCCACGGTCCAGAGACGAGGACCGCAGTCAGCTGTTCGCAGATACACCTTAGCAGGCTCCTGGCCGTCAAGATAGTCCGCAAACTTTTTTGGGAGTGCTCGCAAAGAGATCGAGCGCCGATCGTTTGAAATTAAAGGTTTTTTAGAACATGCATCATATATGTGGGAACATGTACGTACATTCTTGGCCAAAGGGTCTTCATTGATGACGATGAAGAACTCCTCTATGATCAATGGTAGTGTTAACGGTGGTGGTGGCAATGATGATGATCCACCACCCCGGCCGCCCCTTCCCCTTCCCCTTCCCCTTCCCCTTCCCCTTCCCCTTCACCTTCCCCTTCCGGTCGGCATCTGAGACGTGGAAGCCATGGCAATGGATCAAGTGTATGTGAACGAAGAAGAGAGAGGCAGAACCTATTGACATGAGGGATGGCCGTTGTGGGGGTTTATAAGGGAGAGATGACCGTTGTGGGGTTTACACCATAAATTAAGGTAGACATGACCGTTGTGGGGTTTACACCATAAATTAAAGTAGAGATGACCGTTGTGGGGGCTTATATCTCAACAACGTGTGCAAATTCGTGATGGTTTATCATTTTACCGTGAAAAGTAATGCCTAAATAGATCATGGAAAATAATGCATAAATAGAGGGAATATAGTTACGTGGCAAACTCGTTATTGCACATAAATAGAGGGGTGGCACTGTCCACCGACTGAGAGAGAGAGAGAGGGGGTGGCCACGAAGAGATAGAGAGAGAGAGGGGGGTGGCCACGAAGAGACGGAGAGGGGTATATTGCCCGTTAGATCAGTGGATCAACGGTTGGTGGAGTCGATCCGTGTGACAACGGCTCAACCAATCGAGATAAGTTTCGGCTTCTGTGAGCATTTGTGATAGTACTTGAGGGCAAAACTAAGTAGTACTAAGAAAGCAAGGGCACGTAAATAGTAAATAGACTAAGGGATTCAAACAAAAGAATTACAAAATGAAAAATGTGTGTTTCGTACAATATAATTCATATTGGGCTACATCAAATTATTTGCAATTCAAATATATATGAGTGTGACAATTATGGCCTCATTTAGACAAACTATGTTTTGGGAAAGATGTTTTGCAAAGGGGTTTGAGTGGAAAACCATGCATCTTCATAGCTACTAGTGATTCCGAGAAAGTGAAAATTTGTGGTAAAACTGGATTTATCTATGTTTGTTAAGGTTTCCTAGGGGGCAGGTTGTGTATGAAAACTCCATGAGTAGGTGCCACTATGTTTATTTTTGTTTTTTTGCGCATGAAATGACTCAATTAGCTATGTTAATCTGATTTGTTGACTCTCTATTGACCAGCTACTTGAGGGTAAAATTGAGTATATTGCACTTGCCAAGTGTAAGTACTCGAGGGGAAAACTGAGTACGTATAAAATTTCGTATAAGGCCCGAGGTTCTAACCGAGTACACCAAACGTTCTAGGGTTAGACTCGTGTCGCGGTGCACGCCGCAGCCGTGCATAGCGGACGCGTGTTGCGCTACACGCCACCTTCGTCTTTACAGAGCCCCTCTTTCTCTCCCTCGACGCCGCCCACTCTCTCATTCTCACTGCAACCGTCTCTCCTATCCCATCATCTTCTCCACATCAGAAGAAAAAACCCCGAAAAAACCGCCGGCGATGGAGAAGAATGAGATGCCCATTGTTGGTGCATCAGCCGCCGCCGCCCCCGTCCAGGCCACCGTCGCTGCTTCCAACGTAGCCGCCGGCGCATCGGCCGCCGCCCCTGTCCAGGCCGCCGTGGCTGCTTCCAATGTAGCTGACGCCCCGTCCGGGCCCCCGTCGCTGCTTCCAATGTAGCCGCCGCCCCTGTCCAGTGCCCCCGTGGCTCCTTCCAACGTAGATGCCGGCGCATCAGCCACCGGCGCATCGGCCGCCGCCCCCGTCTAGGTCCCCATCGCTTGGGACCCGTACGAACCAGTGCCGTACGTCGCGCCGGAGAACCCCTACGACACCAGCATCATCGACGACGAGCCGGAGGTAACCCTTTGTTCCCTTGTTCTTATCCCATTTCATCCCTTTTGTGTTAGATCTAGCGTTATTAGGGTTCGTCTGTTCCTAGTTCAATCCTTTTGTGTTAGATCTTGCGTTATTATTGTTTGTGATTTGCTTTTGTTTAAGATTCGGTTAACTTATGTGAGGAATCAATCCCATCCGGTTAATTTGTGCCGATGATGATGAATATTGGGCACAAATTGATTCAGTGGTTTGGTCGGTGAACAATTGGTGTGTACAAATTTGTTGTGCATGATCTTTGGTTTACCGACTCAAATCCCGGATATAAGTGTGTCCAATGTAACTGAGGCTACCTCTTTTTTCGTGCCCATATTATAATGCATGATCTTTTGTTCACTCTCTGTTCCATCATAGTTGCAATTGACTTCGTGTTTTTTGCACGATCTTTGGTGCTACGTGACAGGTGCAGAGCAGCGACGTCGACAGCGACGACGAGTCCTTCCACACCAAGACTCGTCACCTCCTCAGGAGGCTGCATTCCGGCCATTACGATGGCCACTTTGCTGGAGGCGTTTACAAGTGCCCCCTCTGCAACAGAAGCTCCGCGCCACCGACTTCAACTGCATGGTGAACCATGATGGATCCATTGGCAGATGCGGCACTAGAGTTGGAACGACCGTGAACGTGCATGCATTCATGGCCCAACACAAAGCACTTGGGATTCACCTGCGCAGCCTCCAAGCGAGTCACAAGCGCTACCTGGAGGCGTTGAACGTGCCTACTGCACTCTCTATATGTGACTGCTCTATCTGTAGAGCAGCTTAAATTCATGTAAAATGTAGCTTATGTTGGATCTAGGGATCTATCGGTAGTACTGATGGATCTGTCGTGAATATATCTATGCTATGCTGGTTGTTGTATGCAGCTTATCCTATATTTCTCTAGATTTGTGCCCTAGATTTCCTACCTGATAAGGTAAAAATGAAGGCATAAAGAAATGAATTGCGTTAAAAACAGAAGGAGAAGCTGCTCTAGATTTGCTACCAATTTGGGCAATCAAGAATGAATGAGATCGAGCGAGAGAAAGGAAAAATGTGCATTGAAAACTGCTAATCTAGGCGAAACATTAGAAACCACTCGTGCCCACGTCCCGGATCCACATGGCTCCACACTCTACGGTCCCACACGCTGCGGCCCACGCTCCGCTCGAATGACCAAACACGGTCTCGTCCTGTCCCACGCGGTCCCTTTCCAGCAGCGCCACACGACATGGCCCCACACGATGCGGCCCCACACGTCAGCACGGAACGGTAAACTAAACGGGAATCCTCCCGTCTAAGCTTCTTCTGCGGGTTTCCGACAAGGGCATGGAGAAAACTGAGGAAAAACTAAGGAGCTGCGGAAACTTAGTACAACTAAGGAACCGAGGGCACGAAAATAGAAATCCCTTCTTTTATTGCTTGTGTCCTCTTTCTTATCGTTTGTGCGTATGGTTGAACTATTTGGCTTTGTTGTTTAAAACTATGTTCCATGTGTGGTTGTGAGACATATTGTTAAGGTTTTCGGAATTCATTATGGGAATTCTATATGTTGAGACCAAAGTTTATGATATGGTGTGTGATTTAAGGTATTCGGTATTCTATATCACCATATTGGTATGACATCTATTACTTTGTCTCAACTATATGTGATTATGTCTCTTGTGTTGTTCATGTCGGATATCTTTTGTGTTGAGGCATCTCGTACCTATGTGTAGTGCATTTGTATTCAAATGTAAATTACTTATATGCACACATGTATGGGGAGTGCCTCTATTCTTTGCCAACATGACGGTTTCCTTCTAGTAATATTATTGCAAATCTATATTTTAACATCAAACACCAAAAAGGGGAGATTGAAAGAACATCTCTCGGACTATAGTTTTGAATGTTTGATGACAATATATGTGATACACTAATGTGCGCTGATATAGTGCAGAATATATATGTGGTTGAATTTGTGTGGAGAAAAAAGAGAAAAGGAAGCAGGGAAATTTTCCTAGGCTGGATATTCCGGGGTCAGATATTTTAAAAATATCCGGCCCCTGAAAAACGGCTAAGGACTTTTCGGCCGAGCTCTCGGTATGCCCCCGGATCCGGGCCTGATATTTGGCCGGACATTTCCGGGAGGCCGGATAATCCGGGGGGGGCGGATAATCCGGCCCTTACTTAGGCCGGATAATCCGCCCCCAAATTTCCGAACGAACGACTCGATTTTGGGAGGGGTATAAATACCCCCCTTCTTCCTCTAGCTCAAGCTGCTCAATTCTGCCCAAGTCCGTCCAGCATTAGAGCCACTTCAAGAAACACAAGAATCACTAGATCTCCTCCAACCATCCAAAGCTCTTGATCTTTGGAGAATCGAAGGAGAAGACCCCGATCTACATCTTCACCGAAGCGATTTGCATTTCCCCCTCATATGCTTGAGGGTCCCTTTGCTAGTGTTCCTCTTTGGAAACCCTAGTTGTTTGTGGTTGCTTTGTTCTTGTTTTTGTTGTTGTGTTGTTACAGATATTGGAAGCCTCCAATTCAGTTGTGGATGTGTTTCCCAAGAACCTTGTAAAGGCCCGATTTCCTCCTCGAGGAAATCCCTTAGTGGAAGTGGGCTAGGCCTTTGTGGTGTTACTCACAGGAGACCTAAGTGAGGCCTTTGTGGCGTTGGTCTGGCTTTCATGGCGACCACACTCCTCCAAACGTAGACGTACTTCCCCTCAAAAGGAATAAATTGCGGGAATCATCTCCGTGTCTCCGCGTGCTCCACTCTCGGTTACCTCTATCCTTATTAGCTCCCTATATATTGTCTACCTATATCTTGCTTAGTAGTTGATCTTGTCATATAGGTAAATTCACATAGATGCATATCTAGAGAATTTACCTTTGTGTGAAGCCTAAATTGAAAAAGAACTAAAAATTAATTAGCACATATTCACCCCCCTCTAGGTGCAGCATACGATCCTTTCAGAGGCCACCTTAAGAAGAATGTTGATGGCCGCTTGGTTCAGTTTTCCGCACTGGACAGTGCGACCTAATAATGTTGAGTCATTGTGCTAAAGTTTATGTTGGTGAATTTTATGTCTTTTGACATGGACTAATTAAAGGTAATGTTGGCTCATAATGATGTTGGTGAAATTATGGTTAATTCTCTAAATAAGAAAGTCATTGTTTAGGGAATTTAATGTGATATTTAATATCATTGCCATGTGTTATCTTTCATTTGGCTATTATTGCTTACCAAATTGTTATTTGGTGAACCTTAAAGTAATTTGATGTCCAAATTTATTTGGAGAATAATTTCATTTTCATTGTTGATGTCACTCAAATGTTTCATCAGTGAGATGTCATTTTTATGATGTCAATGTCCAAAATGTATGGTATTATTTGTACGAATGAAAGATTTAATTACAACTTTGATGCATTTGATTAATGTGATTAAATTATAGTGTCAAAGTTTAATGGAAAAATTATCAGCAATGAATCATGAATCCCTATGTTAAATATCATAATGGATTGTGTTATAATGATTCCTTATGTTAATATTAGCTATTGACTTAGCAAATGTGTTTACTGATCATGATGTGGTTCTACGTTTCTCTAGTTAAAACAGACCAACGAGAAGTTTTGATTAGCGATATTTTATGACCAATGTTATCATGGTATATGACAATACTCTGACCAACGTTGATTATTGTCATGTGTTGGTTTTGGATAATAAGGTTTTTTTCTATTTTCAGCCCAATGGTGATACAGATTAGAGCAACAAATAAACTTGTTTTGATTCCGATTATTTCAAGTTTTATTCACCTTTAATATTTTATAATATGCTCATAAAGACGATATCCATTTTTCGGTAATGTACAAGGGTTTTGCTATCAGGACAATGAAGACTAAAGCATTCAAAGACATTTTACTTCTTCATATGAAAAAATTGTTCTTCATAATGCCATCATATGATATAAGTCTCTCCATCCGGTAAGAAAATTAGGTCCTTTGTGAATGAATAATTTGTAATACTGATGTGTGCTATGGCACAATTAAGATGTAAGAGAATTGAATAATGAGACCTCGTCGAAATTGTGGTCAAGTTTACCATATTTCGAAGGGGGAATGGCTTGTCTCTCTTAATATGGGATATGGCATTCTGTTTTCTTACACTACAATGATCAACGTGTTTGTTCATTCTCTGAGTAAGATGGAACCACCGAGAAGTCTTATTTGGAGAGCCAATAAAAATCACACTAATGTTCTAACTCCTTGTATTTATGATAATGTGTACTTACTCCCTTATGACCATATGAATTACATACGAATGGTAAAGTTACAAGTTTGCGAGTATAATGTCAATTATGATGTAGCATGTGGTTTGATTGTATTTCGACCAATGTCGTTTATAATAATCATGTGCCATACTTTACTTAAGTGGCGAGTTTGTCGATACCATGTGGCTTATAATTGTAATTCTGACCAACGTCGTTTATAATTATGTGCCACATTTCATCAAGTTCTTTTTCACCTTCTGCCCAATGGTGTTCTGATTTAGAACTTAAATGAAGTGTTATAAGGTTTTGGAGCCATGTTCTCCAAAGTAAACTGATCATCAGGAACCTAGAACTTATGAGCATAAATCTTTAGGAGAATTGCATTAGATCTTTTTTCATATGCATCAGGTAGGTTGAGAGTTATGCAATCGCTAATGCAAAACTTGTGTTGAGTCTCAACCATTTTCATGTGATAAAAATTGTGTGTGAAAATTAATCTTAGTGGTTTTTAGCTATGTAGGATGAATATGAAGTTTTAGTGATGTATAAAACTTAGTAAAGTTTCCTGAATCGGTTAAATAATGGTAGGCCGTATATGGCTCTACAAAACTAAATATGACTCTGAGAAAATCTTGAAAGGATCAAATAAAGAATGTTACAATAGTACCTCAAGACGAAGGGGAGTAAGCTTCACTACTTTATGTAAATTGAATCTTATTGGCTATCCAAGAGATTACAATCTTCCAAGTATGATATAAATGATCTCGGTAATGATTAATACTTTATGTATGTTCACCAAGATATATGTCCAAAAGGAGTATTTGTTTCTATTATGATGACATAGGTGATGGGATTCGTAGCATAGAAAACAAAAAATTTCCTACCGCAAGAACGAATAACAAGCCAAGATCCAATCTAGAAGATAGGAGCAACGAGAAGATCATGAGACTAACCCTCAAAGATTTCCAAAGCCTACGAGATTAGATCTCGTTGTTGCAGAAGATGATCACTTGCCGCTTTCAAAATCGGGTAGAAGATCTTGACGGTGCCACAGTCGGGCAGCACCTCCGTACTCGGTCACACGTTTGGTGTTGATGACGACGTCCTTCTCCCCGTTCCAGCGGGCAGCGGAATTAGTATATCCTCCTCGGAATCCCGACAGCACGACGGCGTGGTGTCGGTGGTGGTGGAGATCTCCGCGAGGCTTCGCCTAAGCGTTGTGGGAGAAGATGGAGGACGAGAGAGGCTAGGGTTTGGGAGAGGGGGGCTGTTTGGGCGCCGGCCTGGGGGGGCCTAGGTGGTGCGGCCAACTTGGGGTAGCCAGCCCGCTCCCTCTCCTCCTCTTTATATAGGTGGAACACCCAAGAGTTTGCCCAAAGACCTGAATAAGACCCCAATTCAAAAACTGCCATATGGACGAAACCTAGGGGGACAGGGACTCTTCCTTTCCCCCCTTTCTTGGCCGGCCAAGGAGTTGGAGTCATCCATGGACTCCACCCTCCCACTTGGTTGGTTGGTTGGGGTTGGTGGAGTCCAACCGGGACTCCACCTTCCATGGTGATTTCTTCCGGAAGGTTCTAGAACATTCTAGCGCCTTCCATAAATGCACCGGATCATTTCCAAACTTGGAAAGTGACTTCCTATATATGAATCTTATTCTCCGGACCATTTCGGACCTCCTCGTGATGTCCTGGATCCCATCCAAGACTCCGAACAAACATTCGAACTCCATTCCATATTCCATATCTACTTAAAACGACATCAAACCTTAAGTGTGTCACCCTACGGTTTGTGAACTATGCAGACATGGTCGAGACTCCTCTCCGACCAATAACCAATAGCGGGATCTGGAGATCCATAATTGCTCCCACACATTCAACGATAACTTAGTGATCGATTGAACCATTTACATACGATACCGATTCCCTTTGTCACGCGATATTTTACTTGTCCGAGGTTTGATCATCGGTATCTCCATACCTTGTTCAACCTCGTCTCCGACAAGTACTCTTTACTCGTACCGTGGCATGTCATCTCTTGTGACCAAGTCACATGCTTGCAAGTTAATCAGACGACATTCTACCGAGAGGGCCCAGAGTATATCTATCCGTCATCGGGATGGACAAATCCCACTCTTGATCCATATGCCTCAACTCATACTTTCCGAATACTTAATCCCACCTTTATGATCACCCATTTACGCAGTGGCGTTTGATGTAATCAAAGTACCCTTCCGGTATAAGTGATTTACATGATCTCATGGTCGAAGGGCTAGGTAACTATGTATCGAAAGCTTATAGCAAATTGAACTTAATGACGTGATCTTATGCTACGCTTATTTGGCTGTGTCCATTATATCATTCATCTAATGACATAACCTTGTTATTAATTTAACATCCAATGTTCATGATCACGAAACCATGATCATCTATTAATCAACAAGCTAGTTATACAAGAGGCTTACTAGGGACTCTGGTTGTTTACACAACACACATGTATCAATGTTTCGGTTAATACAATTATAGCATGGTATGCAAACATTTATCATAAACACAAAGATATATTATAATAACCACTTTATTATTGCCTCTTGGGCATATCTCCAACAGTCTCTCACTTGCACTAGAGTCAATAATCTAGTTTACATTTGTAAAGATATAACACCTTGGCCTTCTGGTGCTTATCATGTTTTGCTCAGGGGAGAGGTTTCAATCAACGGATCTGACATGCTCAGAAACGTATGTATTTTGCAATTCATTTGCGTCTTCACGCATCATTCATTTTCCAAATGAGTCGGCATTAAATATGTTTGGTCTTCTGGTGGAACCTTAATTCCGCGGTCTGAAATATGTCACTAATATTGTTACACACAATATAGCTTCAAAGTTCTGAGACTATCGGAACTACACCAAGTTCTCAAAGAACTTCTTGACTTAACATCCTCAATCATTGTCAAAACAATGACATACTCTGCCTTGTTTTGTAGAATCCGTCACAATATTTAGAACTCATCTAAATCTAGTATATACATCTTCTAGCTCATTGTGCTACCTTTTAAACAACACTTAGCCTAATTGAGATTGAAATTTTATTTTTATATGTGACCAAACTAATATCGGTGTAACACCTCACAGCGATTTGTTTGTCATTACCCCATATAAAACTATATATATCCTTGGTTCTTCTAAAGCACACAGGGATATTCTTACTGTCGTTCAATGATCATCACATGAATCATTATGGTATATGCTCATAACACTTTAGCACAGGACATCTGATTTTGTACATATTATTCGTGATCAAAAATCACTCATGTGTTTTTACTCATCGAGTGTCAAATACACTCAAGTCTTGTTAAACCTTCACATGAAAAGAACACCTTCTTAATATTTTTATATTGAACTACTTCAATATTCATTCTATGTACTTTAACTTAAACTTATTATGTGTTTCAATCTATCTTCATAGATATTGACACTAAATATTTTTTAGTTCATATCCTTTCATTGAAGTTAATTCTCAATGAAACCTTTTGATCAAGTACATAATTACATCATTTATAACCAACTATATGTCATCTACATAAAGTATTATAAATATGTCTCAGCGCTCCCACTTAATTTCTTGCAAATGCAAGCATCTTCATCATTTCTGATGAAATCAAAAACTCTTTGACTATTTCATCCGGTGAAGATTCCAACTCCGCGATACTCACTTCATCCAATTGAAGTTCGTATACCTATCTAGTATTCCACGGACCAGCAAAACTTTTGGTTGTATCTTCTATACACCTTTAATACACACTTCTGTTAAGTAATGTATTTTTCCATCCTACTAGCATATCTCATAAAAGAAATATGTAGCGATTACTAGAATAATCCACATAGACTATAAGCATCGCTACGGAAGATCTAATCTTATCGTAGTCAACTCTTTGAACTTTGTCGTAAACAACTTTTCGACAAGTCGAGCTTCTTCAATGATATTTCATCCAAGTCCATCAATTTTATAGATCCATTTACTTTCAAAAAGTATTAACCTATCTTGGATTTCATGGCGCATAGCCATTTTAACGGAGTCAGGGCCTATCATAGCTTATTTGTATGTAGTTGGTTTATTATTGTTCAAAACAATCCTTTGTCCACAAATCATTTATTTGATCACAAAGTAAACCATATCTACAAGGTTCAATAGGTACTTTGATATCCATGACTATAACACTTTGTAGACATGGGAGCTATGATCTTCGTGGCCGCTTCCGGAACCATTTCCGATGTTGCGCTACTCTGATCATCATGCTCAGGTTCATAAGCATTATCAAGTTCCATTGTCCTCCCACTCAAATACTTTGCTAGAAACAATTTCTTGGAAATAAGTAAGAAACATCGACAAACACTTTTGTCTTTGTCTCCATAGTGGAAAGAATTCCCAATCAATTCTCTGGGATAACCAACAAAGACATTCATCCAATTTTGATTGTAAACTTATTTACTTATGCATTGCATACCAAAATTTAAGAAAGGACTATTAGGGTTAATACCCATGCCATAACTCGTATGGTGTCATTTCAACGGATTATGATGATGCTCTATTTAGTGTAAAAGCGGTAGTCTCTAAAGCATAATCCACAAAAATGTAATGGCGTCAATTAATTTATCTCATCATTAATCCAACAGATTTGGATACGTCTCTCGGACACTCCATCATCACTATGATACTCCAATAAACGTGAGTTGTAGAACAATTTCATAACTCTCTTAGATGTTCGCTAAAACTCGTAATTCAAATATTTCCACCATGATCAAATCATAGATATTTGACTTTTCTATTACGATGATTTCCACTTCATGCTGAAATTTATTTGAATCCATTCAAATGTTTCAAACTTCTTCCTTATCGAATATATCCACATATATATACTCAATTCATTGTTGGAAGTTTTCATAAAGTAGAAGAATCTCCCGCACACAACTATGCCCAGTGAACCATATACATCATCATGTATGTTTCCACTAAGTTAGTTGCCCGTTCAACTCTTGGCATATGAACGGTATTTTAGTCATTCTCTTTAGAAAAGATTTGCACGCGCCAAATGATTCAAAACTCAAATGACTCCAAAAATCCATTTGCATGGAGTTTCTTCATGCGTTCCTTTCTAACATGACCTAAATGGTGGTTCCACAAATAAGTGGAATTCAAATTATTTCCCTTATGGCATTTTAGCGTCAGTGTTATGCATGTGTGTTTTCACCATTAAGATTTATAATAACTTATCCATCGTACATGGAGTAAGATCATAATTTGAACAAATCATTGTTTTCATTTGACCAGAGCAAAATAACAATTATTAAGTTCTTTATTATAAATCCTAAGGGATAGGTAGAATGCCAACGACAAACATAATAACACTTTATTATGTTTCAGACGTGCATTATTACCATATTCCTTATCAGTCACTTAGGCCATCATATTCTTGTATTGTGTTGTATTGTATGACATCTCATACCAACCAATCTGGTACAAATACCCAAGAATTTCATTGTGTGACCAAACAAGGAATACATCCATAACATGTATATCATCTATATACACCTGAGCTAGACTTTCTAGTCTTTTCTTTCTTTCTGCCAAAATATCTTTTGTACTTTTCTCTTTTAGCTTTCCTCATTCTTATAAAACACTTCACCTTCAATAACTTCTAGGTCCATTGGTCAAATACCAATAACCTTGAGGTTCTTACTTTGAAGTTGATCATATGACAAGTGTTCCAGATTTCACTATTAGTAACCTTTTAATGTGATGAACAATTTCACTCATAATTTTTATCCATCAAATCAAAACTTTCCGAGACCATGTCTGTACATGCTAGGCTCGTAAAGTTTAACCTCAGTATTTTCATGTGCAAATCTGGCTTGCACCCGTTGTATGCACACGTAGAATCTATAACACCCGATCATCACGTGATGCTTCGAAATCACGAGTCTTAGCAACGGTGCATACTAAGGATGATCACTTCATGGATATGTGAATATCGTTAGTGCCCAACTAGTTGGAGGATTGGGACGCCTGGCGTCTTCAACCTTCGTACATTCCCATAAAACTTATGAGTTTATGTAGTCTCACTTGATTATATTCTATCATCTTGCAATAAGGTCTTAGATATCACATATATCTCATACCTTGCTTATTTCTGAAAACAAAAATTCCAGCTCCTTACTTTTCAAATTCGTAGCATAGAAAACAAAAAATTTCCAACCACAAGAACAAATAACAAGCCAAGATCCAATCTAGAAGATGGGAGCAACGAAAAGATCATGAGACTAACCCTCGAACATTTTCAAAGCCTACGAGATTAGATCTCATTGTTGCAGAAGATGATCACTTGCCGCTTTCAAAAGCGCGTAGAAGATCTTGATGGTGCCACAGTCGGGCAGCACCTCCGTACTCGGTCACACGTTCGGTGTTGATGACGACGTCCTTATCCCCGTTCCAGCGGGCAGCGTAAGTAGTAGATCCTCCTCGGAATCCCGACGAGCACGACGGCGTGGTGTCGGTGGCGGTGGAGATCTCCGCGGAGGCTTCGCCTAAGCGTTGTGGGAGATGATGGAGGAGGAGAGAGGCTAGGGTTTGGGAGAGGGGGGCTGTTTGGGCGCCGGCCTGGGGGGCCTAGGTGGTGCGGCCAACTTGGGGTAGCCAGCCCCCTCCCTCTCCTCCTCTTTATATAGGTGGAACACCCAAGGGTTTGCCCAAAGATCTGAATAAGACCCCAATTCAAAAACTGCCATATGGACGAAACCTAGGGGGACATGGACCCTCCCTTTCCCCCCTTTCTTGGCCGTCCAAGGAGGTGGAGTCCTCTATGGACCCCACCCTCCCACTTGGTTGGCTGGTTGGGGTTGGTGGAGTAAAACCGGGACTCAACCTTCCATGGTGATTTCTTCCGGAAGGTTCTAGAACATTCTAGCGCTTTCCATAAATGCACCGGATCATTTCCAAACTTGGAAAGTGACTTCCTATATATGAATCTTATTCTCCGGACCATTACGGACCTCCTCGTGATGTCCTGGATCCCATCCGAGACTCCGAACAAACATTCGAACTCCATTCCATATTCCATATCTACTTAAAACGACATCAAATCTTAAGTGTGTCACCCTACGGTTCGTGAACTATGCGGACATGATCGAGACTCCTCTCCGACCAATAACCAATAGCGGGATCTGGAGATCCATAATGGCTCCCACACATTCAACGATAACTTAGTGACCGATTGAACCATTTACATACGATACCGATTCCCTTTGTCACGCGATATTTTACTTGTCCGAGGTTTGATCATCGGTATCTCCATACCTTGTTCAACCTCGTCTCCGACAACTAATCTTTACTCATACCGTGGCATGTCATCTCTTGTGACCAAGTCACATGCTTGCAAGTTAATCAGACGACATTCCACCGAGAGGGCCCAGAGTATATCTATCCGTCATCGGGATAGACAAATCCTACTCTTGATCCATATGCCTCAACTCATACTTTCCGAATACTTAATCCCACCTTTATGACCACCCATTTACGCAGTGGCGTTTGATGTAATCAAAGTACCCTTCCGGTATAAGTGATTTACATGATCTCATGGTCGAAGGACTAGGTAACTATGTATCGAAAGCTTATAGCAAATTGAACTTAATGACGTGATCTTATGCTACGCTTATTTGGGTGTGTCCATTATATCATTCATCTAATGACATAACCTTGTTATTAATAACATCCAATGTTCATGATCATGAAACCATGACCATATATTAATCAACAAGCTAGTTATACAAGAGGCTTACTAGGGACTCTAGTTGTTTACACAACACACATATATCAATGTTTCGGTTAATACAATTATAGCATGGTATGCAAACATTTATCATAAACACAAAGATATATTATAATAACCACTTTATTATTGCCTCTTGGGCATATCTCCAACAATAGGTTGATGGAGTACGAAAGAAAAATATTATGCACCAGTACTTCCTCTCACCTGCTACTAAAGTTAAGGTCGATAACGTGGACATTTAATTATCCAAGGAACCATTCTAAACTGATCGGACAATGTCGGTTCCTTATGCTTCAGTTGTCAGAAGCAACATATGTATTCGAGAATGAATATGCCCTATTTACGATCGGGATAATTGGCAAATAAACAACAAGTTTAAAAGATATCAAAAAGATCTTGCAGCCCATGCATGGCAATAAAGTTTGCATGCTCATTAATATCATGTATGGTAACCTTTTATTGTGTGGCTTAGTCAGATATTGGTTTTGCGAGGTGTGTGGATATTATGGTTTCCACGTCATGTCACATCATCACCCTCGACTATGGAGTTATATCGTGGAAAAGCTCCAAAATAACAAATATGGCATCATTAAATGATGCAAGTAATTATGTGGCATGTTAAGAGGCTATATGGAAGGTTGTATGTCAAAAGTTATTTCCCGAAATTAAGGTAGTAGACAAGATTTCAGAACCACTTACTGCAATATGAACACACAGTCTTCTATGCGAGTAACAACAAAGTCAAATGGTGTTGCCAAGACCATTTATAATATGTTTATTATTGTGAAAGATGGAATCCAGGATCAAACTATTGATATTGAACATATAAATATGATTTGTATGTTTTTTGTGGATCCGTTAACGAAAGGCTTACCACCTAGTATCTTTATGAGGATGTTGCCGCATAAGATTACTCGAAGCCAAATGATTCTGGAATAAAGGGACCACTAAAGAAACCACCCCAATAAGTAAAATGTTATCCATTTCGAGATAGGTTGTTATGCCATAAGTGTTGAGGTTTAGTAGCATTTCATTAGCCATTGTAACACCTCACTTTGGTTTATCATTCCTATTGAGAATGGGCGAATGAGGTTAAAACTAACGATCAAAGGGGAGAATGTTGGGTTGATCTGTTAGTTTAACAGATAAAAGAGAAAATTCAAAAGCATAATGCCAAATTAAAGTGGGGCCCATAGGACCAATCGTCAGGACCTTTTCACCTAGGCAAATTTTTCTCATACACGCCCTAATCGGGGGCATCGATAACAAACAGGTGGTTTTTATCCCTGTCACACTGGACCATATATAAGGGAGGAGGCAGGTAGCAACGTATGACGACTAGTTCACGATCTGCTACAACTGATCCACGATATTTCCTCACCCTACCGATCTAGGGAGGCCAGAAGTGACGGGAAGACTATTCCCACCGGCGGCAATCCCAAAGAGAGTTGTGTCGGCGGCGTTCTGGACAACTACATCTAAGTGTACTTCGTCTTCATTAACCACGGCATGGGCTGCACCATGTCTGCTTCGAGCAAGCACGAGAATCCTCCAATACATGTAAGTTAATCTCATAATCTCTGTTAGGTGCTCTAACACATGATCAGTTTACGTTTAATGTTTCCCTAATGATGAATTAAGTACTAAACGTATTGTCATGCATAGTTGTTATGATAGTAACTCCATGCCCTATAGGGACACAGGGGGGCACAGCCCCCCCCCCACCCACCCCTCCCCCGTGGTACGAGATGATTTGAGTGGGTAGGTAGAGAGATCCAGGACTATGAAGCACCTGAATTAATGAAGGAGAGAGGAAAAACCAAGAGAGAGCTCTTGGGGAGGAAGCTCTCCCTTTTATATGATCCTTCAAAATCTAATTGTTGCGTCTCCGACATAAGCGGTACTACCGCTTCTTTGATCCCTTCGTCACAGGCATTATTGATATGTGCTAGGCGACACTACTGGGCACACCAACGCTAGTACAGGATAAACTCAATAAAACTAGAAAGTGCAGTACTTCCAAGCTACCGTCGATCTGGTAGGGGGTACCGTAAGGTTTTATGCACTCATAAATAGCTTACGAGGTGCTGGATCGGTAGTGAGACCGGTACTACTGCTCCTAGAGGTGAGCGGAAGTATCCCTTGCGCTACCGAGTTGAGTTATATTGTTAGCGCGCCCAACTATAGTGTCGCAAATAGGAGTTTGGCACTACAACCGCTTGGTACGCCGGTACTACCGGGTAAGTAGAGAAGAATGCAACAAAGAGATTTTGGGAAATTTTCTCGACCAAGAGTAGGATGGTTGTGGAGGTGCATTTGGGGTATGTGTACGTGAACTTGATTTCTCCAACCAATCCCCAGTGCCCCCCCCCTCTTGATAGTACGGATTTCACAACACTCAACACAAGAAAAGAGCCAGAAAACACCGTCTACGCGTTATAATTTTTTTTGACTCTGGACTACGAGGCAAAAAAAACCCAACAAATTTAATATATTAAACTAAAATTACAAGAAGTCTCCAAAGAAATAAAACTATGCACCTACCTAGAAACTCTACAAGGTTATGGAAGAGAAGTTATCCACGCCATAAGATCATCATGGTATTTGTACTTCATCATATATATGCCTAAGCATGGACATATCATGTATGAAATTAGAACTTCAACTAGCAAAAGTCTCCCATTCCTCCGAAGCCAAATGTGCCAACAAGCTGTTATAAGAACTTCCATGAAGAATTCCTTGGCGAAACTCCTTCTAGCACCAGCAATAACAATTTGCAGATCATCACTATTAGGCCACTCAATTTGAATATACTTCAAAATACGTCGACTGAAATTACAGTTGAAAATAAACGAAATTTGTCTTCATAAGCTCGGGTAGGACACAGACACGATGTGTATATCATCCGTGACATGCCAATGTCGCCTTTGAAGTCAGTTGAAAACTTTAGTTTTCATCATGTAGCCAGATTTACAAAGCCTGTGAAAAAATTTAGGGATTGTAAGATGCTTGTGATTTTTTGCATAGAACTTTGCTAAGATATATTTATCTCCCCAGTTGTATACACATACATCCATTTGATCACTCGAATGGTTAGAACTCAACAGATCCTTAGCTCCGGTAGCTCTTTAAAAGCGAATGTGGTCAGAGGCAAATGGAATAAATCCAGAAACTCTGAATGAGCATAGACTTGAGCAGCCAAAAGATTAACATTCCGAACAAAGATTAACATTCCGAACAAATGAGAATATTCTAGGACATCTCAACACTTAAGTGGATGAACAGCATCAGATAGAACCCACTTATCTTCCCAAAAATGAAAAGTATTACCAACACCCGGTTTAACCACTGAAACTCCTCTGAAATTATCAACTTGCTTAAGTAAGTCTTTCCACAAGAAGGATCCATATAGCTTTTCAGCATGAGGGTACTTTATCTGGGCAATAGCGCAGGATTCCCCTTGTGCGTGTGCCATCACAATAATACCATTTTTTTTCTTGTTACCATATTCAGAGCTTATGAAAAAGCAGTGACTTATCCCAATTCCATATTATCCTCATCGTCGCTCATTGATGGCAGATCGTACATGTGATCACCCGCTCCTTCCACTTGGTCGTCGCCATGCCCGGACATGAAAGTAATCACATGCGGCTTCTTGTGAAAGGATCCCAGCAAGATCTGCCCTCGTCGTTTCATGTTACCTTTTGAATCTGCAGAGGAAATGAGGAATGCAGCCATAGGTTGCTTAGGTGTGAAAAAGAACGAAGTTGAGCTATCAATATTAACAATGCACAACCTTGTAGACTACAGCAAATCGTAGTTTCTAGGAGTTTCCTAAGAGTTATTTTGGCGAGTATTTTTCATTGTTAACTGGAGGAATTAAATCGTTGTGATCTTCAAAACTCAACAGGGGGTTCGATATCAAACTAGTATATGAGTTTGCACTAGCTACACCACGTATAAATGCTCTTCTGCTAGCAATCCCATATCAAGTTTAAAAGGATTCAGTATAGTTAAAAAGCAGAGTGTATACCTCGTGGTGGAGCGAGATACTTGGAGATGGTAGTGTGCATGTAGGCGAAGATAATGCAGCCTGTTCTTTGCATGGTGTACTTCGCAACTCGCCCCATCTTCATGTTCTTCATGTCAACAGCAATCACGATCGACTCGCGGTCAAGTGCATATAGGCTAGCCTTGGCCACAGTGCCATGAGGTAGAGAACATCACCATGGCAGGAGCTGAGAGATGGGTGGCCAACAAAGAAAGACCTAAGATCCAACGCATTGGAGGGGGCAATATCAGCAGATTTCACCTCCCCGTCCTTTCGAAACTCTGAATCGCCAACCGACATGCTCCACGTAGCAGCGGTCCACCGGCCAGGGCAGCTTCTGTCGATCTCAAGGGCGACGACTTGACGCGGCCATCAACGACGGCGGCATCCCGGGAGAAGGATGGGGTTTCGCGCGGGCCTAGTGGCCGCACCGACTTGGGCAGCGGGATGTAGCGAAGCTGCCTCGGGCGGCCTTCCTCCTCCTGGGGCGGCGCGTGCAGCAAGTCGCAGAGGATCACGCCCTGCGATAGGTCGACCCAGACCATGGTGCCGGCGATGGTGACGACCCTGTCGGAACTAAAATGTCGAGGAGGCTCCTGCGGAAAAATAGTAGCGTCGCGGGTCCAAGCCCCAGTCTTGGAATCGTAGATGAAGAGGTCGTAGTCCGTGATCCCTGATTCCTCGATCCGGGTATAAATCGTGGCGATTTTGTAGGCATCGTATTCGTCGTTTTTGGGAGTGTAGGTGATGGTGAAGGGGGGTCTCTGGCTCCTGGTGCGGTAGCGGAGGATGCCAACCTCGCCCTGGGTGAAGTAGCAGTATTTGTCCCATGGAAACAGGTCGGGCTCCGGGTGGGGAAGCAGCCCTAGCCTGGGGGATTCGTGGACATGGGTGGGGGCATGGTAGACGAAGAAGTTGTACTCCGTGGGACTGCCTAGCGAGATGGGGCCGTGCCTCGCGCAGATGAGGGCGAGATTGCCCGCCGTGGCTAGTATCCGAGGCTCGTAGACGAACCGGGTGGGCTCGCCGCTGGTGTAGGCTATGGAGAAGTAGGAAACATGCGGCGGCGGGGCGAGGAAGAAGGTGACCTGTAGCTGCTCCGGGCTGCCCTCTCTCGTGGTGAAGGGGCAGCGAGCGGGCGTGTGGTTGGTCTCGTCGATCATGTAGGCGACGCTGTCGATGATGGCTTCCCCATTGTCCCACCAAGCCGTCTCGTCTTCTTCCACATCACCGCTTTGTGGCGGCGGACGCAGGGACGCGGGATAGTAGCTAGACACGGACCGGAACAAAGATAGAACGGACATGACCGATCCAAGATGGAACGATCGTTTGAGTATTTCTTTATTTTTTACCCAAACAAAGAGGTTCTTGTTGCTACTGGTAATGATATGTTAAACCTACTCTGACACAGATTCCTTCTACGAACCGGACTAGTACTCAACCTGCTTTTTTCTAACAAGGACACTCAGCCAACACCATGTGGCCGCCATGCACTATACACAAACGAGCGCCGCCGCTAGCTGCATATACAGATTCGGATAAAGATCATACCCAACAACACCCAGACAAACGCATCTACTCGATCGCCACAACATGACAGCAATAGGTGAACAAGAACATTCAGCGAAAGCTATAAGTCCCACTTTATTACTGAATCCTTCTAAAGTGCACATCTTAATGCTTGAGAAAACCATCACCAGTTCACCACGTACAGGGAGGAGGATTGAATATGCTCCAACTACCTAGACGTCTCACTGCTTGTGAGCGAGCTCCTTGAGAACAAGGCCGAGATCTGCCTCGCCCTTGGTGTTCTCGACCCACTTGGCCTTGATCCTCACTCTCTCGATGCTCTGCTTCACCGTCCTCGCGATGCTTGCCTTGGTCCTGGTCTTGAAAAACTCCTCTGCCTCGTCACCCTTCTCGTCAGTGGCGAGCTGAAACAAATCAACAATGTTCGATTCATGTAAGCATGTTTCAAGTTTTAGTCGTGCCTGTGCCAGCTTGCATGAGCATCATAAAGAGGTTAGACATGTACCAGTGAGACTGTGACCGAGATGAAGTAAGTGAGAATGTGTCCAGTGAAGGTCTCTGCTATGTAGTCCCAGTTTTCCTGAACCATGGCAAGGAATCGAGTCAGTACAGAAGCAAAAAAGGAAGTAACAACGCTAGCAAAGGAAATGCAAAAATGGCCATGAATACCTTCAACCATGTCCATGCCACCTCGTGTGCCGCTGCAGTCACTCCCCGAAGCACAAATATACAATCCTGATTCCTTACCTGTGCATGCAAATATGTAAGAGTTCAGCTGGGTTGAGAATTAACTCTATCATCAAGAACGTTTTTATCGCTTGTTTGTTACCTCAGCCGATAGCAGGAAATTCAGGGCTTCAAGAACAACATCAGAGTCAGGAGAGGATGCCAAAGAACCTTCCAAGAAAAGGATCAGAAAAATTGTCAGGTCCCAAAATTCTCTCATTGCCACCTACAAATAGTCTTTTGATGAAATGGAAATATTAAGTTACCTAGCACACGGACTTTTTCCTGGCTCAGATCAGTTTCCCTGTATATCTTCAGGAGTGATTCATAGCCAGATTTGTTTGATTTGCTCACTGTCTGCATCAGAGCAACATATGCAGCCTACAATACAATAAGATAGTTAACAAGTGGACTACACATGGTTTGCGCAGTTAGCTATATGCATAATGTGCATTCAGTTACGGTGCTAACCTTTCGGACATCTGGAGGAAGGAGTGGTGTCTCTCTGTCTTCCAGAAAGACATTAAACCGGCGGACGGCTTCATTTATGGTAGCCTCATGGCCAAGTTCCGCGAGAGCAGTCAAGAGTGTACCTCTTAACAGTGCATTCAGGTGGCCCTCACCACTCTTAGCATCCCACCCAACTCGCCTGCAGAGGATTTCTGCGAGGTTAGGAGAGACTGCACAATAAACTATACTTCCACTACAGAACGGCAAGAGCAACTAACTTACTGCGCAAATGGCTCAAGAAAGTTGATTAGGAACTTTTTCATATTACCCAACTCCCCAGGTGCAGCAACAGCCATCATCTCGAAAATTCTCAGACTTGTCTATGAAGCCAAGAGGGGGGAAATGATTAGAACAGAACCAACTTCAGGAAACACATTGTTCAACTAGTATAGAAAGAATAGTACTTCGATGGCGAGCGCGTGTACGGTATACTCAGTCTCATCCTTGTAAGCAGCAATCAAATGCAGCAACGTGACCACCTTCTGTTTACCAGCCATACAGAGGGCATATGTGTCATCAAGTACACCTGTATGTATCAAGTAATAATAATGTAAGAATAGTTGAACAGGTTAAGACTTTATAAAGTTGCGAGCAACTATGAATTTTTTTTACCATATCTGTCAGCTGCGCTCAGTTTGTTGGTCCCAACTGCATGCCTAAGTCGGGATGCAAGTTCCTCATCATAGCTTACTCTATAGAAGCCAGTCTGATCGACATTAAGTTTAATCCAGAATTCGTCATTCTTTTCACATTCTAGAAGCCCTGCCAACTGGAAATCCTCTTGTTTTTCACGGAAAAGGAACTTCTGTTGAAGTGAGTATGAACAGCAACATAGTGTGATGGGAACCACCCATTGCCCAACTCCTTCGGACCCACTTGACAGGAACTGTGTCTGCAAGAGACAAAACCAAAAGATGCTCAGGACTCCTCAACCCAGATATTAAATTTGATTCTGAAATTTGATAAAATCATGCAAAGTCGAAAGGGTTTTGTGGATCTCCATGGCCAACCTGCTCCAGCTCTAGCTTTCCGTCCTTCAGTTTTACACTGACAACAGGATAACCTTGCTGTTTTGTCCACGAATGCATTAACGTATTCACTGGCTCACCAGACCCCTCTTCAAGGGCAGCCCACAAGTCCTCTGTCTTGGCATTTGAATACGCATACCTTTTGATGTATGCAGCCAGTGATTTCTAGCAAACAATGAAAAAGTGTGAAACTAACGTGAAAGTTTAAGTTCCATGGACTTTATACAGTTACAGCTAATATTGTGTTTAATCCACCCAACTATCCAAATTATGTAAGGAAAATAAGAGTAGTATCCTTCTGGCAAAAGATGATATAATGCAAGCGGTAAGTAGAACTCCAAAAGTAATCATATGTCCGGGATCCCATGACCTGATAAACCTGATAAAATAAGATGAGGGGGAAATAAGAAAAACATACCTGGAAGATCTCAGCCCCAAGATAGCTTTGCAACATCCGAATAACAGAGGCACCTTTCCTATAGCTTATAGCATCAAATATCTCATCTATTTCATCAACATGATTTACATCCACCTGAAATAATAGTTAATAAGCCACATATGCGCATCATGATAAGGTAAGGTATAAAGTAATCAATTGGCAAAATGAAAAGTTCCATATCATTTCAATAAAATCTGATCAGCCTTTATAAGAATTCTGAAATAATATGCCCTGATACATTTTCTCCGGCATTTTAATAAAGTAGCAGAAATATGTGGGGAGTGATGAACTGAAGCTAGTTCTCTGGCTCAACTGGTAGATGAACAATACCACCCAGGCCCGATCCTCCAAATGCTTCATTAAACTGTGGGAAGCACATAGCTAACAAAGGTAGGTAACTTCTATGACTTGTCATAATAAACCCTAGCTGAAGTTTCAAGTCACGGGAGGGAGAGAGGGAATGGAGTGCGGGGTCTCACAGCTCCTGCCTACTCTAAGCAGGCCAGTTGCACAGAGCAGAATCATGCCTTCTACTGCCATACTGCACCATCTGAGACGCCCCTCTGCGGCATGGACCCGTGTTAGCCCTGGAATCAAGTTGGGGAAAATAGCTCCCGAGAAGCTAGAGTAGGAGCACATCAGTGCACTAATCAAAATTACATGCTTATATTATGCTGCTGCTGCTGCTGCTGCTGCGCTACAACCCAGCTGGCCAACCACTGTGTCTTTGGACACAAAGGAGAGTAAGGCAGCGGGATAGTCCTGAGTTCCTCTGTGCCTGCATGCACGCATCAAGGAGCTCTGCACGCAGAAGCATCAAGCATGGCTAAGCTCACCAATGAGCCTGCATGCTGCACTCCTATATGGCAACGTGGACTCAGAGTGGCGACGACCTTGGCAGCAAGAAGGAGCTTTGTAGCCATGGCGTTTGTAGCATGAGGGTCTTGTCAGTGTCGGGTCAGAACTGAGGATGGGTCAGCTGGTCGATCAGTTTAGGAGGGCATAAATGAGTAGTTCAAAATCTCCTAAATATCTATTGATGTGATTTTCCAAAACCCCCGACCTTTCAGTGTGACATAGTAGATAATTAGAAGATTCACTGCATTGATGCAACACGTGATGGAAATATATATAGCAACCATGTAAATTTTCTGGACCAACAGAAGTAGACAGCCAATTGGCCATCATTCCAAAAGTAGAAAGAGGATCTAAAGAAAAAAAATTGGGTCTACTGCTTGCTATGGCATAGCATGCTGACAGGGATAAAATAATCGTTACCTCAATTGGATGTGATCCTGCCAGAGCATCCAACCTGAAACCTGTTGTAGATTCCTCTAGAAACTGAATCCAAACATTCCATTCAGGAAAGAAACAATCTGCAGCTAAGTAAGATACCTGCAATGGCAGAAAAATCAAATGAGCAAAAAACACAAAATTGATGCTACTTCTCAATATTATTGTGTTAATTTCTTACCCATGTTGCAAAACCCTCGTTCAGCCATAGATGTGTCCACCATTCCATAGTCACAAGATTTCCAAACCACTGGTGAGCTAACTCATGTGCAACAACAACTGCAACCTGAACAGAAAAGGAAGGTATTAAGTAATGATTTCCAGAAGGATGCCGTCAAACAGCATATGAAAACTAAATCAGTACCTACAAAATGGCTTACAAACTCTGTCCTGTTTTGCTAAATTGGCGGGCGCGAAGCAAATATTGTGCGTTCAGCATTGTCCAGTATGACTAAAACAATTAAATAAACTAGAAGGATGTCCCACGTGTTGCTGCCGTATAGATAGGTATTGCAATTATATGTAAAAGTAACTTCTTTTTTATGCTGGATTTTTAGTACCAGCAGCGTATGGGAGTTGTGCATATGTTGATAATCAGATGTAACATTTATGATGGAAGAAGAAATATTATTTGGTATAACTATTATGACCCAGTTCTTTTTGTCTCTTCCTTCTTTAAGGGAAGAAGAAAGCAATATGGACACGGGGTATGCCAGTACAGGACATCTCTCAAAACATAAATTGGACATGGGCCAAGTTAGTTTCGTGAATGGTGAAAACTTGGACAAAAGTAACAGACAGCTGATTATCAATATAAATAGGGGTGATAATCAGAATCAGACGGCTGTTAATATTTGATGACGTGGATAGAGTAGACTGCGCCTAGAGATAGACTACCATAAATGAATCTTGGTGGGGGTTTGCTTTATAAGAGTTATGGATTTGATCTGTCATCATAAAATACATAATGATGATGGAGAATCATATTCCCAGCTAAGTACAAATAGTTCAACATAAACATCAAAGCCTTTTTCCCAAGTAAGTTGGGGTAGGCTATAAGTACAAATAGTTGAAATAAAAATTCCATAGAACCTACCCTTTGCTTATTAGCAGCTGCAGAGTGTCGCTCATCAAATAGCAAAGCAGTTTCACGGTATGTAACTAAGCCATAGTTCTCCATCGCTCCAGCGGAAAAATCAGGAATGGCAATCATATCCATTTTGGGGAGAGGATATGGCACAGCAAAGTACCTACCATGATAAACAACCATCATTAGCTTGAACCCATAACAGTTGCATCAACATATCCTCAAATATATATACAAGGACACACATTATGAAGTATTTAGAAGGGGTACAAATTTGATAAGTCATCAAAGCATGCAAATATTACAATAACTGAAATGCTTATCTAAGTCATAAATGCCATCTACAGAGAAGGCCAACATTGCATAATCAATATTACATACCTGTCTACTGATAGGTTATACTGAATATACAAGAAAAAAACAGGGTTCCCAACAGGGTGCATTTACACAAACACCTCAAGCTACATTAGTCCACAATGTTTGCGTATTTAATAGTTATGTGCAATAACAGTTTTATTTACATCTTAATGTTATAGTAACTCAATACAGAACTTTCTGAATAGCACTATTAGGTTTGCAAAAATCAGATCTAGCTGGAACACGACAAAAGCTTACTCCTTGAAGAGGATTAGTGTCTTCACAGCAACCTCTAGTGCGAACTTTCCCTGTGCACTCTTACCAACTTGTGTGTAAACACGAACACTAGTACCTGCAAAGGAAGGGAGATGAGGCCAATTAAATTCATGGCATGAACTACAAACAGGTGAGAGCTAAGAGGATGTGTGATGGTAAGATAAGAAACAGAGAAGTTATGATACCATCACTGGTGAAAGCTTCCACATAGTCGAACATGCCAACAATAACAGCCACTAGGTATGTTGACATTATTGGAGTTTCCTGGAAGTAAACAGTTTTGGTGGGGCCATTGACCTTCTCTTCAACGACTGGCATATTAGACAAAGCAACAGTCTCAGAAGGAACTTCCAGAGTAATTTTGAATACAGCCTGCAGGGTAAATGGAACAGTTACACTCACGTGTCTTCTATATAATCTAAAGCAGCTTACTCTTTCATCCTTCTGTTCATAAGATGTACAATTCTAAACATAGATGAACTGATGTGTGCCCAATTTAGCCTTCTTTGAAAAACTAAAAAGCCTAAATTGTACAGTTTATACTGTTACTCTATTAAGAGTTAAATAAAATACCCTATAAGTCAATACATTATCTCATTGTGGTGTAGTTCGTCGATAAATAGCACTAAATAAAACAATGCTCATCTTATGGTATATAATCAGATAACATGCAAGGAGTCCATATCCTGTAGAGCTGAAGAATACACATCCAGCCTGTGGATTTACCATTCAGTTCATATCCAAAGCTATGAAAAGGTTAAGAAAAGGTTCAGTATATACAATTGACATCGATGAAGTTAAATCCTAACTGCCAAACCAGAACAGAACATATGATGCCACACAAGATTCATGTCATGAAAAGCTAACTAAAAAGAATCCTAATGCGTGTTCACGTCTATGTTACCATGTGTTGCTCCATACACGTATTCCTTTCCCCATATGCAATGGAAGTAAAACCGTATATAGAGTATCACCAAAAACAAAAATGAAGTAGTGAAAAGCAAAGGCATAAACCTTGAAAGCAGGTTCATCCCAACATGGGAAGCAGCGCCTTGCATCAGCAGGTTCAAACTGGGTTACAGCCATGTTCTTCTTCTCTCCATTGAGCTCATACACACTAAGAAAACAACGGAAGATTATGTTGTGATTTTTTCACATATTCTATACCAATATAAAAACTATGAGTTAAAGTTTCACTCAAACCATCTTAATCTACAATCTAATCTAGCAGCTCATGTAATTAAGTTGAACATCTGAAAATTATGTCTAATTTGCATATTCAATCCCTAATAACACCATACTAATTATCTTTTACAATCTTTCTTTTGAAATTATGAGAAATTACAACCCATTTGTCGTTGTTTAGCCCCCACATTATGACTGTTGACTTAATTTACCTCTTCATATCATGTACTTTTGTAACATATATTATGGTTGTCGTCTTGTTTCCCAAATATTATCAAAACTGTGTTATGCAAAATAAGGTAAGAATTTAGGTCTGGTGTCACTATATTTCTGATGATGCAAAATGTGCATGCATGTATATATCTGGTAATATATAGCCTTAAAGACACCAAATGATTACCTTCTATAAAAACCCTTCATCTTATCATTCAAAGTTCCCAGAAATGCAATTGCCAAAGTTCCCTCCCCAAGAGGTAGCACTTCATTGAAGCGAATAATCAAGATCTCATCCTTCAGTTCATTGGTAACCTCCACAGGACACAGCGCCTGATGCAAAAGCCATCATGATTCATGAACAAACATAGAATAAAGCTCCAAAAAATTACTGCAACGGCGCGACGCCATTGTCAACCCTAAAAGAGCTAGTATACTGAGTAGGGCTGGAAGACAAGCCAACTCGAACTCGCTTTAATATTAATGCGCAAAAGGTTTAGCTTGGCTCGGTTCGCTAAAAGCCCAAGTTTGGCTAGCTGGATTGGCTAGTTAACTTTTTGACCATGTACAAACTGGGGATCGAAAAGTTAAACAAGAAAAAAAAATCATATACAGCGGGCAACATGAAAAGGCTTGTATTATTTTATGTAATATGCATCATCAAACTGGGGAAAGAAATGGTGCACTTCAACTATTTAAGTACTTAATATTAATAGGTATGTGCGGTAATTATAGTTAATAGGCATGTGCCATAAGTACTTCATAAGTAACTCGCTCGTTAGGCTCCCTATTATAAGGAGCAAAAATAACATTGCTCAACTGGACCTGTTAAGGAAATGAGTTTGCGCCAAGACTCTCATGAGTCAAGGGGATTGTGAATTTCGAGTTTTCTGTCCACCCTAATCATAACCATGATCACCTACCTAATATGAAAGCAGGTTCATGGTCATAATTTTCCAGTCAGAGATCTACCCATGAAAACACAGCCCTAACTAGTACCTTGATCTAGAGTCTCAATTGCACATTGATTTCGAAGGTGTGAGGACTTTTTCTCTGAAACCTTTTAACAATTATTACTTCAAGTCACTGAAGCTTCAACAAAAGGACAGGCAAATATATAACTAAACTAAACCACTTCCTCGAAAACTAAAGTAAACCACATACCCACGGCACATAACAAATCCGAGGAACTCTACTTATGACGATCCATTAATTCACCAAATCATAAACCTCTCACTGAAACTGTAAGATCACAGCGTTCCATAGAGACAGTGTATCCAATTTGATTCAGGCGTATCTTGTAAGCAAGTAAACCCATAAGCCCTAGTGGGCGGTGCGCATGGAAATTATAAGCTGGACGAAATCGATCTCGTTCCCGGGTCCCCTATCAAGCGGGCCAATGCTAAGAGTGGCGCCTCCGACCTGGGACCGGAACTTCAATCCAGTGGCCACAAACCCGCCCCTAAACCCCCGCCTTACACCATCGGGCCGATCCCCGCGCCCCAGCTTCCAAATCCACAACAGATCAGGCCCAGGCCACCCGCGTAGGAGGCGCGCGCGCGCGGCGCGAGGAAGAAGCAGCAGGCAGGGAGGGAGGGCGGTGTACCTGGTCGGAGCCGTGGGGCGTGAAGCGCACGTCGGCGGCGGACACGTCGAGGTCGGCGGCGTTGAGCACGAGGAAGCGCGTGGGCGCGGCGACGTCTAGGGAGATGTCCACCGAGCCGGAGAAGGTGCAGGCGGCGAGGTCCGGCGCGAGGCGCAGATCGTAGCGGCGCGGCGCCGCGAAGCCCGGCAGCCGCGCCTGGCCCCTGAACTGCTCCGCGCTCTGCTCCGCCGCCATGGCCACTGCTGCTGTCTGAGGGAGAGAGAGATTTGGAAGCGTCGGAGACTCGGAGCGCGTTGGTTAACGAAGGCGCTTTGCGATTTGGATTCGCGATTTGGCGAGAGAGAGATTTAATAGCGGGCGGGGCTCTCTAGTCTAGTCTATCTCTTCAGAGCTTAACGGGTTCCGGAGTTTGAGGCTGCACGGCACAGCTACAGTCGCACGCCACCAGCTGTGTTTGTGTCTTGGGGATAGAGACGAGGAGTTTCAGTTGACACGTTTGCGGTGGAGATATAGGCAGAAAGAAATAGATTATCGACTATTCTGAGTCCTGACAGGGAATTTCAGTTCTGAACTTATCCATACGTCCATCCAGTTATAAAAGAGTAAAAAAAAGATTAAGAAATGCTCCATGTGCCCATAATAAATATAATACTTGTCCTGATTCGTCGAAATTTGGACATATTTTAGTCTATATTTATCTAAATTTGCGACAAATATTTAGAACGGATGGATTACTATATAAGAGAAAAGGACAGTGCTAAGTTCATAAGAAGACTTCAGTCAGCATGCTAAACAATTCACCCCTCCCGTATGACCTTTTTTTCCTACGTTTTTTATATAGTTGTACCATTTCTTTTCATTGTATGTGAAAACAATGCAAAGAAAACGTTTTACCAATTCCACAACGTCTTGTTTTTGTTCCCAAATTCATCACAATTGTTAGTTTACTTGTTTTATGACAAATATAAAAGGAAACCAAAAACAAAACAAATCAAGTGGTCGTTTGCAAGCGTTACGTCTTCCAAGTCTAGGACTTGGTGTTACTATGGAAGTTTACTACTGTAGTATAAGTTGCCACTCTCAAAGATTCCATATACATATCGCTCAATCATCTGTTTCATTCATTTACTTGCATTGTCACTCCTACCGGCATTAACTATTCTTTTCAATAAAGGCGTGGAGTTTCCTTTGGACTTGTTTCTGGTGGAGAATCCTGCAAAACTAGATTATCGACTATTGGTTCCATGAAAATTTAGTAATGAATTTAACCCTCTCGCTCAACCCCTTTTTTTACGTTTGTAATATCATTGTTACCTTTCACGGTGACGTGGGCATAACCCTTTGGGTACTCGACATTGCTATACCCGGTGCAAACTATGAAGGTGGACCAGCACGGGGACTCGACAAGCTGGACCTACACGCGCTTCAACTTGGACTACAAGGAAAGAATACTCCAATATGAATCCAACTAGAACTCTTGTAAACCCTAACTTGGCTGATATATAAAGCCAGGCAGGGGCACCCCTTAGGGACACACAATGAGAAACATAAAACATAGGGCGGCACGCCTAGACATCACAACCCACAGATTAGAACTAGACTAGATTCAACAACTCCGCCTATGGCGGCCCCCTGTACCCATATATTCATATAGTGGATTGCTAGCAGGACGTAGCGATCCTCCACCGTGGGGACGTGAACCTGGGTACGTCGTGTACCGCCTCGCTCCCGGAACTTCCGTCGTCGCCTTTCTCTAAAAACCCAAGCCCCTCATGGTGGGCATTGCCGAGGAACCGCCTCGACAATTGGCGCCGTCTGTGGGAAACGCGATGACTGGATTTCGTTATCCGGGCGGGATCCGTCAAATTCTTCATCAACATCTACATCAAGTTTGACTGGCGCTGCAAAAGTGTTCTGCGGCCGAGGATTACAGATGCCAGACATTCAACATGACGACCCACACAGCTGATCGGATCTAGAGGTCGAATTTTACACCGGTAGGCCTTGCGATCTAGTTCGCGAATCATCGGCTGAAATCCATCCGGATGATTTGCTTGGGAAAAGTAGTCTACTACTCACCAATGGAATCTGCAAGGAAACGGCTGCTGCTCCACGTGAATCTTCCAAAACCAAGCTAGCATTTTTTTTTTTAACTGGGTGAGCTTTAAGTATTCATTAGGCAACCAAAGTTTTACAATCACGCATGAACGAACCCAGCACGCAGGGAGGGACGTTATCATGCAACACACCACACTCACTCTTGCCTAATTGCGCTAAATCGTGCGCCACTATATTGCTCACCCTAGACACTTTGCAAACCTTCACTTCTGGTAACAAAGCAAGCATAGCTCGTGCCTCCATGAAAAGGCTCCAGTTCGACGAACGGTCCCTGTCCAGGGAGGAAAGAACAGCAACAATCCTGGCGCAGTCCGTTTCAAGAATTCCAGAGAATTGCGGATTTGCAGCTAAGTATCTAATGCCTTCCAATAGAGCTAGAATTTCAGCCTCCTCCGCGCTAGCACACAGCGGCAACGTCTTCCGGGCAGAGAACAGAACTCGCCCTGTATCGTTTCTTACCACCAACCCGGCTCCGCCGGGAACATTAGGCGAGTTCCAACCGGCATCCACATTAACCTTGATCCACCCAGGCCCGGGGGCTAGCCATTTCGAAGGCACTTCGGTTGCCATGACAGGTGCAGGCCTATTCACCACTATAGCTGACTTGCCTTTAGGGTCCGGTGCTTGAGGTCCCTGGCTGGAGGGAATCCACATAGCTACGAAGGAATGGTACGGACGCTGCAATGGAAGCCTTGCCGTCGCCATGTACCGCATTGTTTCTGTGATGCCGGGTGCGCCACAACGGGAACAAGAGCTTGACACGCATGGCTGTTGTAGCTCCGTCAAGAAGAAGGAGAAACCAATTGCGTCCCGTATATCGGAAGGCCTCCTCGGACGGCAGCAACCAGACGCTCCGCATGCCATCACGGAGGGCTCGGGCCAAGGTACACCGCACCATAGAATGGTGGGCATCCTCATTCTCGGATCCGCAGATGGAGCATATTGGCAAGATACGCGGGATACGTCGGTGCAAGCTTTCGATCCACGGCCAACGAGTCGGTAGCGAGGCGCCATGCAAAAACCCCGATCTTCCGAGGCACGGGAGTTTTCCATACCAGGTTCCGGATACTCCGTTCACCCTCCGGTTCGTTGCTAGATTGCCCATGACTCAATGCCTGGGTTTTGGCCTGCATTCCAAGTCGATACGCGCTGCGGACGAGTAAAGACGCCGGATGGCTCGGGTGCCAAGCAACAAAGTCCTCTGACTGCCTCCTCGGTATCTTGAGCAAGAGTATAGCTTCTGCGTCGTGAGGGAAGCAGTATTGGCGAATGAGGTCCTCATTCCAAGTGTTCGTTACTGGATCAATCAGCTGGGCTACCCATTTGAGACGACACCTCTCCTTCATTCCCGACAGCTTGAGGTTATCTGAACGTGGGAGCCAGTTATCCCTCCAGATTTTCACCATAGAGCCCGAGCCAATTCTCCAGATCGCTCCCCGCTTTAGGAGATCAAGGCCATGCATCACACCCTTCCATGTCGCCGACACATCCTGTATGAATGCAGTGTCAAGGAGGTGCCCCACTGGATAGTACTTCGCCTTCAGTAGCCGTGCACATGGACTATCTGGATACTGAATCAACCGCCACGCCTGTCGCACCAAGAGAGCCTGGTTGTAAACTCGGAAGTCACGGAAGCCCATTCCCCCACAGAGCTTTGGTTGTGTTAATTTGTCCCATGATAGCCAGTGCATACGCCGTCTGTCATGACCCCAGTGAAAGTCGCGAATCATTTGGTTTAGTTCTTCGACGAGGCCCGCCGGGAACTGAAACACACTCATGGCATAAACAGGTAAGGCTTGCAGAATAGCCTTTATAAGCACTTCCTTCCCGCCACTTGACAGGTACTTTTCCACCCAATCACTTAGCCTCTTTTGGAATCGTTCTTTCAGAGTTTTGAACTTGCCCTTGCGCATTTGTCCTTCCGGTACAGGGAGGCCTAGATACTTTTCCTCAAAGCTCTCTATATCGTAGCGTAGTATTTGCTTTATTTCAGTTTGCACTTGATCAGGCACCCGTCGTCTGTACAGTACGAACACTTGCCAAGACTCACCAATTGTCCCGTAGCATGCTCATACTTGTCCAGAATGTTCTTAACCACCAAGGCTTGCTGCACCGAACCTTGGAAGAAAAGGAGACTATCATCGGCGAATAGAAGATGAGACATGCCCGGAGCTCGTCGGCGGATTTTCAGTTCATGTAGTCTGCCATCCTCCACCTCTCGCTGCACTAGTCGAGAGAGACCATCGGCCACAAGCAAGAACAAGTATGGAGAGAGCGGATCGCCTTGGCGCAGCCCGCGTGTTGGCGTGAAGGTGTCCAACGCATGTCCATTGAGGCGAACAGAATACCGTACGGTGGTGACACACTGCATAATCCACCGTATCCAAGTGCTGTGAAAGCCCAACTTCGCCATAACACCCTCCAAATACCGCCAATCCACGCGGTCATAAGCCTTGGCCATGTCCAATTTATAGGCGCAAAACTTGGACCGATCAGCTGAATTACTTTGAATTGCATGGAAGCACTCAAACGCCATGAAAGCATTATCCGTGATAAGCCTACCCGGAATAAACGCGCTTTGCATCGGTGAGATGATGTCTTGCAGATGAAGCACTCAAAACCAAGCTAGCATTGATAGAGGCGTCCAGGAAATTCTCAAGTGTATGCTGGCAAATTGAGCAAATCCTCTTCAAGCTGCCTCAGATCGCATCCAGATAACCACTTCGTCAACAAGGAAAAAAAGCATCAGGCCGATGCTGTTGTCGTCGCGCCGCTGCGGTTGTGTGAGCAACGCAGGCACGAAACGAAAAGTGTTCGTGTGAGATACCTTTTACGTGCTCGAAGCAACCCCAGAGAAATCCGAAGCACTCGAAGAAAAGCAGTCGCACGAGATCGGAATAAGCTTTCGGTCCGGCGCCGCGCGATTACATCGGGTGCTTACTCCCCTGCATGGATCAAGCCATCCGAGTTCATCAGCGACGACCATCCGATACAAAAATATCAGATGTTATTTTTCCAATTAATTATTACTCGTAAAATTTACTTCGCCAAATATCTTTCGGCTCGTATTATTATCTGTGCACAGTTTTTTGCGCTGTAATGACTGCAGATCAGAACAAGATTCGACTGTTTCACCGTGCACAGTCGCCACGCTCGGGGCTCGCTCGTTGCATCACGGACTTGATATATTCGGGAGCTCGCCCGTCGACTGCCCTACTCGGCTGACCGCGCCCGCCATCGCGCACTCTTCTTACTCGGGGGTTCGCCTGCCGCGGACCCGACATTACGGACCCGATATATTCGGATGCTCACCCGCCGCGGATCGGCCATGTCAACCGCGTCCTCTTCATCGGCCATGTCATCTAGCAGCCGCATGGAGTATCTTGGGCGGTGGAATTTCTTCGACTGCGCCTGCCGCATGGACTATCTCTGGCCGCGGAATTTTTTCGACTGCGCCTGCCGCATGGACTATCTCTGGCCGCGGAATTTCTTCGACTGCGCCTGCCGCATGGACTATCTCTGGCCGCGGAATTATTTCGGCTGCGCCTGCCGCATGGATTATCTTGGATGGTGCAATTATTTCGACTGCGCCTGCAGAACTAAGTGTTCCTCCTCCTTTCGCCACACCCGATGATTGGGGAGGCGCCGTTACATCGTTACCTCCAGTACTCTCGATTACTCGGTGGATTTATTTTCCCCGAATTAGTGGATTTATTTTCTCCATCATCTATGATTACTCGATGGACTTATCTTCTTCAGCTCTGGATATATCTCCTCCCGATGCACTCTCGGGTTGGTGGATTCATCATCTGGAATATTCAATGGATATCATCTTATTTAATATCGACCCGATGCGATCCCATCGGGAGCGCTGGTGTTACTCGGGGGCTCCTGGAATATCTTCGAGCTATTGCGGTTACTCCCATCGGGAGCGCCGGTGTATTGGAATTCAAGAAGATATAAAGACTATTACTCCCATCGGGAGCGCCGGTGTGCTGGAATTATTACTCCCATCGGGAGCGCTGGTGTATTGGAATTCAAGAGGAAATGAAGACTTCTTATACCTGAAGTTATCATCTAACAGCCTCTGAAAATACGAGTGCTGCAATGGATGGTAATCAGCGGGGACATTGCTCTTTTCCTTTGCTATAGATGCCTCAAAGAGTGCCGCAAATAGCAAGGATCATGAAGCAATGATACGTCTCCGACGTATCGATAATTTCTTATGTTCCATGCCACATTATTGATGATATCTACATGTTTTATACACATTATATGTCGTATTTATGCATTTTCCGGCACTAACCTATTAACGAGATGCCGAAGAGCCAGTTACTATTTTCTGCTGTTTTTGGTTTCAGAAATCCTACAAAGGAAATATTCTCGGAATTGGACGAAATCAACGCCCAGGGTCCTATTTTTGCACGAAGCTTCCATAAGACCGAGGGGGAAAGGAAGTGGGGCCACGAGGCGCCGCCACAACAGGGCGGCGCGGCCCAGGCCTTGGCCGCGCCGGCCTGGCGTGTGGGGCCCTCGTGTGGCCCCCCGCGTTGCCCTTCCGCCTACTTAAAGCTTTCGTCGCAAAACCCCCAGTACCGAGAGCCACGATACGGAAAACCTTACTGAGACGCCGCCGCCGCCAATCCCATCTCGGGGGATTCGGAGATCACCTCCGGCACCCTGCCGGAGAGGGGAATCATCTCCCGGAGGACTCTTCACCGCCATGGTCGCCTCCGGAGTGATGAGTGAGTAGTTCACCCCTGGACTATGGGTCCATAGCAGTAGCTAGATGGTTGTCTTCTCCTCATGTGCTTCATTGTCGGATCTTGTGAGCTGCCTAACATGATCAAGATCATCTATCTGTAATTCTATATGTTGTGTTTGTCGAGATACGATGGATAGAGAATACTATGTTATGTTGATTATCAATCTATTACCTATGTGTTGTTTATGATCTTGCATGCTCTCCGTTATTAGTAGAGGCTCTGGCCAAGTTTTTACTCTTAACTCCAAGAGGGAGTATTTATGCTCGATAGTGGGTTCATGCATCCATTAAATCTAGACAATGATGAGAAAGTTCTAAGGTTGTGGATGTCTGTTGCCACTAGGGATAAAACATTGATGCTATGTCCGAGGATGTAGTTATTGATTATATTACGCACCATACTTAATGCAATTGTCCGTTGTTTTGCAACTTAATACTCGGAAGGGGTTCGGATGATAACCTGAAGGTGGACTTTTTAGGCATAGATGCATGCTGGATAGCGGTCTATGTACTTTGTCGTAATGCCCAATTAAATCTCACAATACTCATCGTATCATGTATGTGCATTGTTATGTCCTCTCTATTTCTCAATTGCCCGACTGTAATTTGTTCACCCAACATGCTATTTATCTTATGGGAGAGACACCTCTAGTGAACTGTGGACCCCGGTCCATTCTTTTACATCGAATACAATCTGCAATACTTGTTCTACTCGTTTTCTGCAAACAATCATCATCCACACTATACATCTAATCCTTTGTTACAGCAAGCCGGTGAGATTGACAACCTCACTCGTTTCGTTGGGGCAAAGTACTTTGGTTGTGTTGTGCGGGTTCCACGTTGGCGCCGGAATCCCTGGTGTTGCGCCGCACTACATCCCGCCGCCATCAACCTTCGACGTGCTTCTTGACTCCTACTGGTTCGATTAAACCTTGGTTTCTTACTGAGGAAACTTGCTACTGTGCGCATCACACCTTCCTCTTGGGGTTCCCAACGGACGTGTCAACTACACGCATCAAGCAAATTTCTAGCGCCGTTGCCGGGGAGATCAAGACACGCTGCAAGGGGAGTCTCCACAATCCAATCTCTTTACTTTGTTTTTGTCTTGATTAATTTTATTTACTACTTTGTTTGCTGCATTATATCAAAACACAAAAAAATTAGTTGCTAGCTTTACTTTATTTACTGTCTTGCACTCTATATCAAAAACACAAAAAAATTAGTTACTTGCATTTACTTTACTTACTTCATCATGTTTCATCCTTAGTTTATTCTTAAAGATGTACCGGTAGGGCGAGGGTCTATCCTCGGGAAAGATAATATAGAAGATTTTTTCACTCATATTAGTACGGTTGAAGATTTTGAAGATAGACACCTGGTAGAACTTGCTCCTACTTATGAAATTGCTGTCTGCTTCTTTAGTACACATGTTAGAAGCTAGATTTGTTAACCTCAACCCTGTAATGCAGCATATGTTCCTTACACTAAGTGATATGGAAGAAGGAGAAAAGAAAGATTTTGTCCTAGAAACCCTTCTTAAAGAATTTGGTGATGTAGCAAGAGAAACTAGAAAGGTCTTTACTAAATATAATATGCTTGGCTCTTATACAAACTTTGCTAGCACCCTTGAGAAGATGGAAAAAGATAGACAAAAGTACACTAATAAAGTTAATTATGAGGGGGATATTAAAACATCGATACCTTGCAAGCTCTTGGGAATGTGCGAGGCACTAGAAAAGAATTTTCATTGGATTGTTCCTGAAAATTTGTTTGATGAGAGTAGCAAGCCTAAGGGTAATGAAAAGGGAGCCTCTGAAACTTACATAGATAAGATACAATGCATAGTTGAGAAAACTCCAAACCCCGCTGTCAATGCATCATCTCTTGATAACACTTGATATACACTTTCTGCGCCTAGCTGAAAGGCGTTAAAGAAAAGCGCTTATGGGAGACAACCCATGTTTTTACTACAGTATTTTTGTTTTATATTTGAGTCTTGGAAGTTGTTTACTACTGTAGCAACCTCTCCTTATCTTAGTTTTGTGCATTGTTGTGCCAAGTAAAGTCTTTGATAGTAAGGTTCATACTAGATTTGGATTGCTGCGCAGTAACATATTTCTTTGCTGTCACGAATTTCGACCTGCCTCTCTGTAGGTAGCTCAGAAAAATATGCCAATTTACGTGCGTGATCCTCAGATATGTACGCAACTTTCATTCAATTTGGGCATTTTCATTTGAGCAAGTCTGGTGCCTCGATAAAATCCATCTTTACGGACTGTTCTGTTTTGACAGATTCTGCCTTTTATTTCGCATTGCCTCTTTTGCTATGATGGATGAATTTCTTTGTTCCACTAATGTCCAGTAGCTTTATGCAATGTCCAGAAGTGTTAAGAATGATTGTGTCACCTCTGAGCATGTTAATTTTTATTATGCACTAACCCTCTAATGAGTTGTTTCGAGTTTGGTGTGGAGGAAGTTTTCAAGGATCAAGAGAGGAGGATGATACAATATGATCAAGGAGAGTGAAAGCTCTAAGCTTGGGGATGCCCGTGTGGTTCACCCCTACATATTTTAAGAAGACTCAAGCGTCTAATCTTGGGGATGCCCAAGGCATCCCCTTCTTCATCGACAACATTATCAGGTTCCTCCCCTGAAACTATATTTTTATTCCATCACATCTTATGTGCTTTGCTTGGAGCGTCGGTTTGTTTTTGTTTTTGTTTTGTTTGAATAAAATGGATCCTAGCATTCATTGTGTGGGAGAGAGACACGCTCCGCTGTTGCATATGGACAAATATGTCCTTAGGCTTTACTCATAGTATTCATGGCGAAGGTTGAATCTTCTTCGTTAAATTGTTATATGGTTGGAATCGGGAAATGCTACATGTAGTAATTCTAAAATGTCTAGAATAATTTGATACTTGGCAATTGTTGTGCTCATGTTTAAGCTCTTGCATCATATACTTTGCACCCATTAATGAAGAAACACCTAGAGCTTGCTAAATTTGGTTTGCATATTTGGTCTCTCTAAAGTCTAGATAATTTCTAGTATTGAGTTTTGAACAACAAGGAAGACGGTGTAGAGTCTTATAATGTTTACAATATGTCTTTTATGTGAGTTTTGCTGCACCGGTTCATCCTTGTGTTTGTTTCAAATAACCTTGCTAGCCTAAACCTTGTATCGAGAGGGAATACTTCTCATGCATCCAAAATCCTTGAGCCAACCACTATGCCATTTGTGTCCACTATACCTACCTACTACATGGTATTTCTCCGCCATTCCAAAGTAAATTGCTTGAGTGCTACCTTTAAAATTTCCATTCTTTACCTTTACAATATATAGCTCATGGGACAAATAGCTTAAAAACTATTGTGGTATTGAATATGTACTTATGCACTTTATCTCTTATTAAATTGCTTGTTGTGCGATAACCATGTTTTCTGGGGACGCCATCAACTACTCTTTGTTGAATATCATGTGAGTTGCTATGCATGTCCGTCTTGTCTGAAGTAAGGGAGATCTACCACTTTAATGGTTAGAGCATGCATATTGTTAGAGAAGAACATTGGGCCGCTAACTAAAGCCATGAATCATGGTGGAAGTTTCAGTTTTGGACATATATCCTCAATCTCATATGAGAACACTAATTGTTGCCACATGCTTATGCATTAAAGAGGAGTCCATTATCTGTTGTCTATGTTGTCCCGGTATGGATGTCTAAGTTGAGAATAATCAAAAGCGAGAAATCCAAAATGCGAGCTTTCTCCTTAGACCTTTGTACAAGCGGCATAGAGGTACCCCTTTATGACACTTGGTTAAAACATGTGTATTGCGATGATCCCGGTAGTCCAAGCTAATTAGGACAAGGTGCGGGCACTATTAGTATACTATGCATGAGGCTTGCAACTTGTAAGATATAATTTACATGATACATATGCTTTATTACTACCGTTGACAAAATTGTTTCTTGTTTTCAAAACCAAAGCTCTAGCACAAATATAGCAATCGATGCTTTCCTCTTTGAAGGACCTTTCTTTTACTTTTATGTTGAGTCAGTTCACCTATCTCTCTCCACCTCAAGAAGCAAACACTTGTGTGAACTGTGCATTGATTCCTACATACTTTCATATTGCACTTGTTATATTACTCTATGTTGACAATTATCCATGAGATATACATGTTATAAGTTGAAAGCAACCGCTGAAGCTTAATCTTCCTTTGTGTTGCTTCAATACCTTTACTTTGATTTATTGCTTTATGAGTTAACTCTTATGCAAGACTTATTGATGCTTGTCTTTAAGTACTATTCATGAAAAGTCTTTGCTTTATGATTCATTTGTTTACTCATGTCATTACCATTGTTTTGATCGCTGCATTCATTACATATGTTTACAATAGTATGATCAAGGTTATGATGGCATGTCACTCCAGAAATTATCTTTGTTATCGTTTACACTCTCGGGACGAGCAGAACTAAGCTTGGGGATGCTGATACGTCTCCGACGTATCGACAATTTCTTATGTTCCATGCCACATTATTGATGATATCTACATGTTTTATACACATTATATGTCGTATTTATGCATTTTCCGGCACTAACCTATTAATGAGATGCCGAAGAGCCGCTTGTCGTTTTCTGCTGTTTTTGGTTTCAGAAATCCTACAAAGGAAATATTCTCGGAATTGGACGAAATCAACTCCCGGGGTCCTATTTTTGCACGAAGCTTCCGGAAGACCGAGGGGAAAGGAAGTGGGGCCACGAGGCGCCGCCACAACAGGGCGGCGCGGCCCGGGCCTTGGCCGCGCCGGCCCGGCGTGTGGGGCCCTCGTGTGGCCCCCGCGTTGCCCTTCCGCCTACTTAAAGCCTTCGTCGCGAAACCCCCAGTACCGAGAGCCACGATACGGGAAACCTTACTGAGACGCCGCCGCCGCCAATCCCATCTCGGGGGATTCTGGAGATCACCTCCGGCACCCTGCCGGAGAGGGGAATCGTCTCCCGGAGGACTCTTCACCGCCATGGTCGCCTCCGGAGTGATGAGTGAGTAGTTCACCCCTGGACTATGGGTCCATAGCAGTAGCTAGATGGTTGTCTTCTCCTCATGTGCTTCATTGTCGGATCTTGTGAGCTGCCTAACATGATCAATATCATCTATCTGTAATTCTATATGTTGTGTTTGTCGAGATCCGATGGATAGAGAATACTATGTTATGTTGATTATCAATCTATTACCTATGTGTTGTTTATGATCTTGCATGCTCTCCGTTATTAGTAGAGGCTCGGCCAAGTTTTTACTCTTAACTCCAAGAGGGAGTATTTATGCTCGATAGTGGGTTCATGCATCCATTAAATCTGGGACGAGTGATGTAAAGTTCTAAGGTTGTGGATGTGCTTGTTGCCACTAGGGATAAAACATTGATGCTATGTCCGAGGATGTAGTTATTGATTACATTACGCACCATACTTAATGCAATTGTCTGTTGTTTTGCAACTTAATACTGGAAGGGGTTCGGATGATAACCTGAAGGTGGACTTTTTAGGCATAGATGCATGCTGGATAGCGGTCTATGTACTTTGTCGTAATGCCCAATTAAATCTCACAATACTCATCGTATCATGTATGTGCATTGTTATGCCCTCTCTATTTGTCAATTGCCCGACTGTAATTTGTTCACCCAACATGCTATTTATCTTATGGGAGAGACACGTCTAGTGAACTGTGGACCCCGGTCCATTCTTTTACATCGAATACAATCTGCAATACTTGTTCTACTCGTTTTCTCGCAAACAATCATCATCCACACTATACATCTAATCCTTTATTACAGCAAGCCGGTGAGATTGACAACCTCACTGTTTCGTTGGGGCAAAGTACTTTGGTTGTGTTGTGCAGGTTCCACGTTGGCGCCGGAATCCCTGGTGTTGCGCCGCACTACATCCCGCCGCCATCAACCTTCGACGTGCTTCTTGACTCCTACTGGTTCGATTAAACCTTGGTTTCTTACTGAGGGAAACTTGCTACTGTGCGCATCACACCTTCCTCTTGGGGTTCCCAACGGACGTGTCAACTACACGCATCAAGCAACGAAGACCTTGCTCTTTTCCCTTGCTATAGATGCCTCAAAGAGTGCCGCAAATAGCAAGGATCATGAAGCAACGGGGACCTTGCTCTTTTCCTTCGCTATAGATGCCTCAAAGAGTGCCGCAAATAGCAAGGATCATGAAACAAACAAGGACGCCGACCTTTCCCTCTGCTACAGATGCCTCTACGAGCGCCGTAAATAGCAAGAGTCTGGAAATACATATAAAACAACCCACATTCGATATTTTACTTATGGAAATATCAAAGAACAACGGGCTCATCGGCAGAGTTAGTGCTTCCGATACAGTCGGGAGCTGCTGTCAGAACATACATCGGTTGAAAGAAAAGTTGCACATACAACGGGTTTAGCAAGACCTGCAACACGAACTGATCACTCAAACAATTTGCTGACCAACGAATACACATACGCTTAAACGGGCAATTAAGATTTGCTCCTTCAAAATTTGCCAACGGCATTGACATGGTAAAAGTGCATATATATGTACCTACCGAAAAACTTACGAACAATGGCATCAACGATGCTGAAGGTGCGGTTTGCCCCTTGAAATAAACAACAATGTGTCAACGGCACCTGAAGAAAACTATAAACATCGGGTTGCTCAACTTGAGTCTACTCACGGTTGCAAGCATCAGTGCCCAGACTCGGGGGCTACTTCCATTGGGAGCGCTGGACGCGCACCCGATAAAATCATCGGTTCATCTAGGCCATCATCCGAATCATCGGCTCTTCTGGGCCATCATCCGAATCATCGGCTCCTCTGGGCCATCATCCGAATCATCGGCTCCTCTGGGCCATCATCTGAATCATCGGCTCCTCTGGGCCATCATCTGAATCATCGGCTCCTCTGGGCCATCATCCAAATCATCGGCTCCTCTGGGCCATCATCCAAATCATCGGCTCCTCTGGGATATCATCCAAATCGTCAACTCCCCTATCAGTGAAATCATCAGACTTATCGGCATCATGTTCTCGAAACGCGAGGACATGTACGGTATTTGACTTAGCATTTTTTACACCCTATACATAACTATTTCATATTTATCTACAGGCTCGGGGGCTACTCCCATCGGGAGCGCTAGTCGCGCACCCGATAAAAAATATGGCAACCTCGCCAACAAAGAAGAATAAAGTTGAAGACGTCGACATCAACAATCAAGATCTACGAGTAGTACAACTTGAGTCTATGCGTGGCTGAAAACAGCCGCCCATAGACTCGGGGGCTACTCCCATCGGGAGCGCTTCGCGCACCCGACCAAAAGTGATTTCGACTCTACATCAAGCACAAGATTCAATAGATGATCAAGTCATTCGGCGAAGACAACTTTAGTCCCTGCCCGAAGCTTCACTTCGGCCAGACACTCGGGGGCTACTGACGTGGGCATAACCCTTTGGGTACTCGACATTGCTATACCCGGTGCAAACTATGAAGGTGGACCAGCACGGGGACTCGACAAGCTGGACCTACACGCGCTTCAACTTGGACTACAAGGAAAGAAGACTCCAATATGAATCCAACTAGGACTCTTGTAAACCCTAGCTTGGCTGATATATAAAGCCAGGCAGGGGCACCCCTTAGGGACACACAATGAGAAACATAAAACATAGGGCGACACGCCTAGACATCACAACCCACAGATTAGAACTAGACTAGATTTAACAACTCCGCCTATGGCGGCCCCCTGTACCCATATATTCATATAGTGGATTGCTAGCAGGACGTAGCGATCCTCCACCGTGGGGACGTGAACCTGAATACGTCGTGTACCGCCTCGCTCCCGGAACTTCCGTCATCGCCTTTCTCTAAAAACCCAAGCCCCTCATGGTGGGCATTGCCGAGGAACCGCCTCGACACACAGCATGTGAAAACACAGTGCCAAAAAAAATATCAACACTTCAGAAACATAATGCAACACATTTTTGTCTAGTGCAAAACAAATCCCGATCATTGCAAAAAATCACGGCAAAAAATCATCACACACATGCAACATAGAAGGTAACACATGTATACAACATAAACATATAACTACTATATTATTCGGCAACAAACATCTTTTTTCTCAGATTTTTAGGTTTATTTTCGGTGTACTTCCCGTGCTGACACGTGGTATAGTGTGTTCTGTTATTGCTTGGTGTGAAGTTATGGGGACGTCTTGCAGTTTTTGTCTGTGTTGATTCGAACTGCTTTTTCTTGTGGTGTTCTAGGCCTGGGTGTTTCTAGCGGTTTTATTACATGTGCCGTCACGTCGTCAGCCTCAGCAGTTGAGCGGTGCGGTCAGAAACTCGGAATGCTTTGACTAAATTTTCGCCCTTCTGCAGCACGCGTGGGCTTTCTCGAATAGTCCTTTCCTCTTATCTTTCCTCTTTGTCTCACATCTTGTCCGGCGGCGACGATATGGAGAGCGCACAAAACGAGTGGAAGCGGTGGGCGACACGTCGTCGGCTCCGCGGCCTCCAACGCGTCCTCGCCCAACGGCAGCCAGCGCGGCCGGCACACCATGCCATGCGCGGGGTAGCCGCTCGACGCGCTCCGCTGCATCTTCCGGAGGCCGGTCGTTGCAATCTCGAGGCCTACTTTGCGACGTCCGGCCGGCGGCGACATCCACTCCGGGGCGCAGGCGTACCAGGACCAGCAGGCCAGGCACGAACTGGCGCCATGTCTCGCCCAAGCCACGACGGACGAGTGGGCCGGCGTCCTCTTGGAGCAGAAGACGGCGGCGGTCGTCGGTCCGGCGCAAGGAACCAAGCCACATCCTTGGGTTGATAAAGAATGCGGCCACGACGGAAGCGGACAGGCTGCGCAAGGAGAAGGCCGCGCTCAGGGAGCAGGCGGCGAGGCTGCACGAGGAGCAGGGCGGCGGCGGCCCGTGAAACCGCCTCCGTTGAGCACCAGGAGGCGCGTCGCGGGGAGGACGGCACCAGGACGCCGTAAAATCTTCCACCTCGCGGCCAACGAGTATGAGCCGTGAGGAGGAGGCGCGTTGCTGGAAGGACTCCGACAGGAGGCCGTCGGCTCTGCCACACCTGCCGCAGACGAGCTCAGGAGGAGGAGCGGAGTAAGGTCCTGTGATGCTTTGCTGGCGCGAGTCGGAGCAAAAAAGAATTGGGAATCTTCCATGGTGAGATCTCTGGCCGCTGGCGGTGGATTCCGTTTCCTACATCCCCAAATTAGACAGGAAGACTCTTACTATATGTGTTCAACGGCAGCTGGCTCGCTCCACCTTCCCTAATCTTTTTCTGCCCAATTGATTCTCTCGTGATTGTTTGCAGCTCCATACTGTGCCAGCTTTGTCTAAAGCACCAACAGAAATGGGAACGCCACAGATGCACAACCAAAGGTACTACTCCTTTGTTGGTGTAGGTGCAATGAACATGTTTGATAGAATGCCTCACAGGTGCTAACATCCATTTTTTTTGGTTGCTCTTTTCCTCTATTCTTGTTGTAGTTAAACTACTTGCCTCTAGGCTGAATTGTCACACGAGTGTAGCTGCAGCTGGCAAGATTAATGGTTTGCTTGCTACAAAAAGAGTGGAATTAATATCATTGGGAAATAGTGTTTATGCGAGCGGCAGTAGCGTGCCCATGCTGTACATGTGTGATGTCTCTATATCTCTTTCCCTTTTCTTTGATTTCTTTTAAGTCATGTGTTAAACATAATTTACTTGTTGTGGATTAGAATTTTGTGATGGATATGCGAGGGCTTTGCTTTTTGTGTGCGATAGGTATATGTACAGTTTAATGTTGTTCTCAAGAACAGTGATTCATAGTTCTGCCCGAGAATTTGACAACGTAATGACACAAGGGTAAGAACTAATGTTTCATAATTATATCATACTATGCTCGAGCTTGTGCTTCGATACATTAGCTTTTTCTAAAGCTGTCCATTTAATTGGTATTTTGTTGTACCATCTGTGTGTGTATTCTGCAGCTTCACTACCTTCCTGCTATGGTTGTTCATACGAAGTGTCAATGCATTTGTTGATACTCTATTGGAGGACAAGTTCAGGCAGAAAGAATGTTTCTCGAAGTTTGGAATTCCTTTCACCTGACTTTGTTCAGGTAATGCACTATCTTCTTACTTTTGTGATACTTTTCGAGCTTAAGCATTTTGGTGTGAAGTCGTATAGTGGTACTTGCTATATTTCCTTTTTACAAAACAATGTTTGGTTTATGTACGGTCCACTTAACATGACACTTGCAAATGACAGCATGGCAACTAGAAATTAGGCGTGCCAATGTTCTGTTGAAACGAAAATGCACCAGAAACAATGCAACGGATTCTAGCTGTATAACATAAAATGCAAGAAATTGCTTGGTACAAACAACTTAGAGGTATGATGAAAAAATACAAGAAATTGCTTGGTACCAATTTAGATTTGGGGCAACCAAAGAAACCCCGGGATCTAATATATGTAAAAGAGGTGTGCAGATTCTTACAGTGCCATGTCGGATATAAGCAGTTATGTCATGCTGCAACCATACAACATAGGATGTACAAAGGCGAGAAAGAGCCCCAGAATATATATACAGGTTCTTGATCATGAACAAATGAAATAACCTTGATTAGCCCACCAACATGAGAAAATGGCCTTGGTGATAACTGTCAAACATGAATATCGAAATCACGTGATGTTGAGATAACTAGAAATAGAAACTGGGAAATTAAAAGGGAGAACTCAGATATTCAACCATTATTTTAGTGAGATGATCAGCTAAGAAGAAAGATAAATTCATCGAAACCAATTATTGCAAGAAGCAGAATGGCCCATGAGGGTGGTTAACTCACCTCTAGGAATAGATAATCCACGTGAATATTGTGCACTGCAGCCTTGGTTATTGTCTTCACAGAAAAAATGATAGGGAATATGCAAGAACACATATTCTGTTGTTATTAGCTCCACTAATTCTTACTTTGCTTTATATGTTCCACATGCGAGAATTAAGAGAATTTTCCGTAATATGTTCAATTACAGGATTTATTTACACTTAAGAATTGTGATGCCTCCAATTACTTATGTTGCCGCTGCGTCTGCCGCCTCCGAGCTGGGAGACCGTGGCCTCGCTGTCGCCGCATTTGCCCGCCGTTCATCCCGTGTCTGAGCAAGGTCCCCCGAAACCTGGTTATTTGTTTGTACTTTATTGGGCACATATATGGTACAGATGTTTTCATTCATACTTTCACAATTTTTCTCTCCATCTTAATATATAATCATTTCTACGATACACGGACTGCAATTTTAAAATACTTAAGCCGCTCGGTTCCATACATGTTTGCACTAACTGCCGGCCTACTGTACAATGGTACCAAATTATAGCTATGAAAATAAGAAGTTTGTTAATCAATAGATTAGTATTAAAAGTACATACAAAATTACCCAGGGTCAGTCGCATAATTCTCCTAGCCTCCCTTACGTGCAAACCCATCTTTCAAGACACATGGCTTAGAACGTTGCTTAGTTCTAATGACTTTCCATACTATATTATAGATCAGTAGGAAGGCCTTCTAGCATTGTTTGGGTCTCCTAGCGAACAGTTATATTTTGTTCCATAAGGCCTCCTAGCAAACAGTTAGAGGCTAAAAACTTTGAGATACAAGTCTTAGGTTTCATAAAAAAACAGGCATGCATTTTCTTCGCATCACCCTTCTGTTATGTCATAAAGTCCTTATTCTTCTTTCTATTATTCTTTCATTCAATTCCTTTGTGAGCATGGCTTTTACGCTCAGAATTTTCTATTTTGCAATTTGCAAATGGTAACATTACTATTTCATTATGTATATGGTATATGATCATATAGTCTGCTATCTGGTTATGCTCCTCTATGCTTATTTATACAAGTACTTAGATCATGCGCCTCTGTAGGAACATATCTCACTCTCACTGTTCTAGGCCATTTTGATGATCTCACAAAGGGAGATGTAAAAATTCATTTAATGGCACTATATTTAGACCCTGTCTGATTATACATATATGTACTGCATATTTGCTCTTCATAGTAACAGAGGAGTATAACGTTCTGGTCTGACAAGTAATAGATGAAACCTTGGCTTAATGATTTTCTCTCTAACATTTAGGAGCATAAAGACAGTGTGCCGAAGTGTTCTTGACTATATAGCAATGGTGTTGCAGGTTCTTTAATTGTGGTGTCAATGTGTCATTATCTGTGGGTCTTTTGAGGTAACTCCACCATTCATTCAAATACACTGGGTTTCTCCCTGAACTTTTTTCCAAGAGTTCTCGCCAGATTGGCCTTAACAGTGAAGATCCAAACAAGTGAGTTGGTTAAAAACTCACATTTATGTAACTCTGTGTGATTATTTATTTCACTTTAAAGTTTTTTTACTCTCAGCAAGATAAAAATGGAGCCTAAGCACGACTCATTTCAAATTTTTCAACAATACATTTCTGACTTTTCAACGACTCATCAATGTTTTCAAGAACATATTTATGGCAATATCACCAGCCTGTATGTTATAATAATAGATTCAGTTGACCACTTGAATACAAATTCGTGAAGTCTGTCTTCTGAAGTTGTGATTGGCTACAAGAGAGCAAGTTTGGCTCCGAACGATCAACAAGTAAAGGTCCGGTCCTTTTAATGCGACTGTTGTTGCGAGACTGGTACGGCTAAACTGAGAAGTGCTTTTAGTGTTGTTGCTAGACTGGCATGGCTAAACTGAGAAGTTCTTTTGTTGATAGCTGGATCCTTTCAAAGCAGGCGGTTGATTTTAGTTCCTGTTGTATTTTTTAAAGATGAAATTCAGGTTGTAAAGACATCTACTCCATCTGAATCAACACAAAGATTGTTGAATTTTTTTATTCCATGTAAGTGACATTAATCATGTATGTTTGCTAGGTAACTAATAGAAAAAACTTATCATGTACATATGTGTCATGTTATTTTCATCTAGGTATTGTTCTGCCTGTCAATTATATCCTTATATCGTAAAACCTGCTGCTGGAAGCATGTCAGTAATTACAGAAGTGCTATGCAATGCCATTTGGGCTGGAATACGTCTTTCAAAAGTGGTTGGAATACGTGCCAGAAAGGGTTTGGGTTCTCTTAATGTCAAAAATAACTGGCCAGTCACTATTACTGTTTTACATAAAAGGGTTTAACAATGCCACTACTAATCTCTCCCAGACATTGATATCATCCACGGGTGCGCCACACTGCCTTTATACTATAAAATGTTTGTACTATGCCAAATATTTTCTTTACTACTTTGGTATCCTTTCGCATATATGTATTCCCTGGCAAATGATCAGCTGGCAACAGTTCTGTCAGATGATTGCTGACCGGTTTACTCAAGCCAATGCAAATGAAGCAGTCGAGATGTTGAAAAATCTACAGCAAACCTCTTCTGTCCAACACTACATAGAGAAATTTGAGGAATGTGTGCAGTTGGTGAAAAGAGACCATCCTTATCTACAGGAAGCATTCCTGATGAGTTGTTTTATTGGTGGGCTAAGACCTGATATAAAGCATGATGTGAGTGGGCAACGACCAAATGGTATTTGAAAAGCATATTGGTATGCCAAGGTGTATGAGAATTCTGCTTCAATCTATTTTAAGGATATGACCATTCGTTTGTCTACTACTAATGAAAATATCATAGATGAAGTGGAGAACGAAGCTTTTTTTTTTTTTTTTGCATCATTGTGTGTGTTTATTGGCTCTCAATATGATACACTGATGTATCTAAGAAGTGCTTATCACATTACTAAAAAGGACCAAGCAATTCCGCGAACTATAGAATTGAGTTTCAAGTATATATTAATATGATAGGCTAACTTCTGTTTTATAACTGGATTTTCCCTACTATGTGTCACGACTAACCGATCCTACAAAAAAAAACTCCTTACAACCACCAATGCATCTTCACAGGCGTGTCACGCTTACGTACAATATGATGATCAATATGCAGTACCAGTTATTGTTAGCAGACTTAGTCTCTCCCTCTTTTTGGTGCTTCTTATTTACTCATGAGACAAATTTCTCATGATCAACTTTTTATGCACATAATTTCAATGTATGTTGTATCAAATTTCGTTATCACCCATCTTGAAACACATTGTTTAAACAATAAAATATTTATAACTTTTATCAATTCAAGTGTGACCTTGAAATTATTAACACCATCAAATTACACGGTCGGCGCGGCGTGCCGCCGCGCCCATTCCTGCTAGTCTACATTAGACACGATATGTTGCATGTGTGCTTGTATGAGCACACACGACTATGAGAAATGGGTATGTGGTCGCCTTATCTTGTGGACTTGATGATTGAAGGCTTTGGTTTTGACCTAGCTAAGGAAAATGGCAACAAGTGGAAGAGATGATAGTGGGGAGCGGTAGAGGAGTGCCACATGAGAAACCACAATGATACAACTAGTAGAGGTCGGGAGAAACATGCCCTAAAATTGGTAGCTAGCGAGAGGATCGTGTTGTCATACAGCCGGTTGCTCACTTCTTCTCCAAGCCAATACCACGAAGGATAAAGACATTTTTTTCTTCTTATGGCTAGCTTTTGCTCCATTCCGGAGATGGCAAGATCCACAACCACTTCACACATTCCATCAAGGAGAAGCCCAAATCCCTTCACAATCGTCCACAAAAAGGTTACCGGAACACCAATCGCCAAGCCAACTAGCAGATCACTCTCCAAGAGTAACAAGCTCACGTTCTCTCACTCAAACTAATCGATATGGAGAGCCAAAGGTGGTCAAATCTTTTATACTCAAATCCCACCAAAACAACAAATGCTAGAAAAAAATTATAGAGAAAGAATAAAGGTGGAAATCAACAATGATTCCAAGATCTAGATCTAATGAATTCCCCTTCTTAGAGGAGGAATTGATTGGTGAAGATTGTAGACCTAGATCCCCTCTTTTAAATCTTTCAACAAGATGCAAGAATCATAGGAGGGAACAAAAACCAAGTAAACTTTTGAGGTTTAACAATTAAGTATGAGAGAGAGCAAATGAAATGATTAACCTTACCTTCTCAAGAAAGAAGAAAGTCTATTTATAGTTCAAGGGAGAAAACTAACTATTAGGGAAGATTCCTGCGACCCAAACCTGCAGCAAAATCGGTGGCACCGATTCCTACGCCGGAATGGCTGACGAGTACGGTAGATTCGCTTTCGGATTATGTGGTTTCGCTCGTTTGTCCGTTGGATTTGATTTTCAAAGAATTGGAATTGTAAGGGTTTTTTCCCTGTGGAAGTCATTTGATTCACAGGGTTTGAATCCTTAATGTTTATTTCCAACGATTCATTTTTTTATTTCCATTTTGGAAGAAAACACTCAAACCTCTTGCTAAAGTTCATTTGCTCGAGTACTAGCGCTACATACAGTGATAGCCTGCCAGGCATCAGAACAGAAAGCACTCTCATTTGATATGTTCCGCAAACTAAACAGTGGTGACACGGAAAGCTGGAACCATTCCATCATGAAACAGGATCCTAAATTAGTGGTAAGCCACATGAATACTTTTCAGACGAACTCCATTCCAGGCTTTTGACAACTTGCCTCTCCTTTGGTTTCCAAATAAAGTGCTTCCCTACCAAACCAAACTAGAATTATTTCATTTTTTTAGATTTTCAAACTGTATCTTTTCTAATATTAGAAAAACGGCTGCACCTACACCCAGGTGCATCCTGGTATTTCCCTACCAAACTATCCCTACAAAACTGAAAGCATCTACAAGCTCGACTGCCATTCCCACAAACAACAGTAGGCCGTTCATGGTGGTTACAGAAGTCGCCAAGTGGATCAGAAATTCAGAACCCTGAAAACTCGAGTTATTCAGGCCTCATTGCAGACACAGAAGTGAGAAATCTCTCAACAAATTTTCTAATAAACTTTCTAGGCATCACTTCCTGTTCTTCTTCTTTGGCTTGGAAGTAGTTCCAGTTGATGAACTAGCCGCTGCTTCCTGCTTCTTAGTCCTCCCATGATGCTTGGGGACCAGCTCTGCTATTTGAATCATTAGCTGCTTCTCTGAAATGCAAATGACTGGTGTCAGTAGGATACACAAAACATGTTCAAAGATGTGCATGTCATGGGAAATATCATCCTGTTGCGCTACAAGGGTTTCAAGAATTGCCAGACGTAGAAAAACCTGTGATCCAGTATTCCAAGTTGTAGCAAATTCAGTATCACGGTGACAGAAGGTACAAGAAATCTGTTGCCGAAGTATAAAAAGTAAAGGTCACATTGTTTTCTCATAGTATCAACACCTGTAAGGTGTTGCTTTACTCTAAACAAAAAAGAAAAATGTGTCTTAACCAAATAAAAAAGACAACATCAATTTCAGTAACATAATGGCACCAAGCAACATTGTAATTACCTCTCCTCTAACCAATTTAGCAAAAACATATCCAAATGATACATATAGATGGGATTAGACACTACAAATCAACAGATAAAAGGCTGTGTATTAACAGTACACATCCATGCATACACAATTGTGAGGAACAACAGGGACAACTTAATTGGTAGCAAAAGATCTAAATATTATAATGTAAATGGTATTACAGGAGCAAGATACAGGTAGATAAAGCCATGTTTATTCTATTAGACAATTTTTTACCACCTTATAAGCTATGCGTACCTGAGTACGTGACTGCAATTTTTGCGTGACTTTGAAAAGAAGTTGAAGTTGAAGGAAAGAAACTCAATATTCAGCTATCATGCATCAACTCTACTTAGCAACGAATAAGAGTTTCAGATTAAAAACATCACTACCATCGTGCTGCGCTGCTGTGCAGGCTAACAGAATTACTGATTCAGTACGGTTACATAGGAATGGTAGACCACAGACACATAGTTACATAGACATGGTATAATCAACCTAGACATATTATACAGAATCAAGGATAACTGATGAAACTACATACGTCCGCTGCATAATTGTCTATAACAAGATGAATTAAATACAAGTATAAATGACCAGATTTTACAACACTTCCAAGCAAAGCCTAGGAAGTACATGATCCACATAAAGCAACACACTTTACCCCCTAGCCATTTGATGCCCCAAAACATCCAGCCAGAGAAGTATATGTACACGCAATGGACAAAGGGAGGTGAAAGGAGGCCTCCATAGCAGCAGGCCCTATCCAGGCACCGCTCAAATGGATGAGGACAAGGATGCCATGGTTAAATGTATATGTTAGGTATATGATACAGATCTTTGTTAAGAGAAGTCCCATCTATAGACTGCCACATTCCATTTGGAATTAAGCAAGAATTAATCAACGAATGTAATTATCATATCATTAGCCCAGCCATCCTCTCGAAGAAATTACCCATAATGATAAAATGATAGTTTCCTTATAATCTGAGTTAGCGCCATGAGTTATTAGCCATTTTGTTCATATTGTTGCATAAGGAGAACAGTAAAAAAGAACCATTTTACTGTTTTACCAACTTACAGGGGACCATATGAAAGTAGTTGCCATTTTTTAGTTAATTATGTTAATATGTTATGCCGGAAAAGACCTCGCTAGAATTATTGTACACATCAAAACAGGCCAAGCTGCAGCCTTTGCATTTCCTTATGTCTGTGCACCATAATGCTACAAGTCCTGACAGCTGAAAGCAAACATCAATTTTCGTGTATGGTTATTTCAACGTTCACAGGACCTTGTCTCAGACATGATAAGACTGCATGGATTTGGAGAATATGAAGTTGCTAGTCAGGAAAACTTTTGAATTTGACTTCACAGTTCAATACTGGATAAGTAATTGTTTAACCATTATTATGTTACCATATGTTAGCATTATGATTTCATTTCCAAATAATTTTTATTTATTCCTGAGTCACCTAGTATGCCTCATCATATGGTTAGTTGGTTACTAAGCTTATTGGCCCATATTGGCAACTTCATTTCTCCTATTAAGTTAACTCTTCATAATCACTTACAGTAATACTAATATATTGTAATTTGTTGATCAAGTCGAATGAAAACAGAATGTTGAGATGAATCGGCCACATAGATATCTGATTCAGGGAAAAGATTGTGCGTGCATTTGGAGATAATAGGTGACGACTGACTAAGAGCAGAACAAAATAATCAAGCAAATCGGAAAATCGGAAAATATTAGAAGATCAGACATCAATTCCGTTGAATGCTACATTATTCTAAAATATTACGTTGCATTGTACTGAAAGGATAAATGCACTGACAACCCACAACTTAATCTTTCATAATATCACTATCTTGAATATAATAGTAAATAGGTAAATCATATCCCATTAGAAAAGGGTAAATCATCACCAACCATGGGTAAGCAATCAAGCTGATAGTACCAATGTGAGGCATCAGGTAGCAGTATAAGCTTCATTAAGATGATCAACAGTTATAGCATGCTAGTGCGGAGACCATCTTCTATTCATTTTAGAAGAGGCTTTCTTGCCATAAAAAGGACCAAACCATATTCCAAAGCATGCTTGTTTCAAAGGAATATGCACTTTGCTACTTATGATGATTAAGATTGTAATCTCGTATTCATAACATGCACTGGTGAAATGAAGAGAGGGTCACACAGAAAATGGACTGATTATTCGTATGCCATACATTTTCCTTTCTTGCCACGCACATTGATGTGCACTAAAATCTGGAGATTCAACCTGACAAATTAAGTTCCTTGAAGAGAATACAACAAGAATTGCATTGGACCAAAATCAAGTTCCTTCTAGGGAATTGACAGTGTGCAATTTAACAATAGCGCATGATAAGTATCATGCAGGATTGACTTTACTTCATAGAAGCGATCAAAACATTGACATATCACATAGGTATCACTGACAGCTCTACCTGCTGCACTAACAGGGACTGGGATAGTTCGAAATGGTTTGAATCGAATATAGAATTAGATGATCTTAACCTCTATGTAGCGCATAGCTTCCACACTATCAGGCAATGCTAAAATAAATCAAGGGCTCTTCCAGGATAAGTCAGTAGTTTTAGGGCTTACTTGTTTTGATTGCAGGATTGACTGGGGTGCCGTCATCATTCGCGAGCTGCACCCTCACCCTCCCAACCTGGAAGAAATCTCGCGGATACGCCTTATCCAACTGCATATACACCATGAGCACTCCAAACATCAACCCCCATATAATAAATCTTTGGAAGAACAAAGGGAACCCACCACTACAAAATTTCCAATGATAAGAAGGGAAAAAAGATAAAGGTACCTCAATCGCGCAAGGGATCTTGAGGTAGGCGCAGCTGTCAGCAATCTCAATGCAGGTGGGGTCGGGGCAGGCCTTGGCGGTGGCAATGCGGCGGCCCTCGGCGACCGTCTTCTTGGAATTGAGGTACACCGGGTAGATGATCTTCCACTTCTTGATGCTGCTCCTTAGTTCGGCACTGCCGCTGCCACCGACGTCCATCTCTACACGATTCGAGTAGGGCACGGAGCAGATCCTGGTCCAAGAAGCAAAGAGAGAGCGTGCACAAGCTTAATGTGGTTCACGGTCAACGGTCATGGCCTGGTCAGGCAAAGAGATTCATGGGAGAAGGGAGCTTGCGCACATACCAGGAGACCTGGAGACTTGAGTTTTCGTCGAAGCTGACGGAGGTCCGATGCACAGGGGACTGTTGGATGACGATGATGAAACAGACGGTCTCGACGTGCAGGAAGTCAGGACTCCAAAGCACTCTACAGAATTTAACCTTCAGAAAATGACTTATAGGCTTTGTTTGGGTGTATGTATCGGAGGCATTGGTATTACGTTGGGCTAGAATGCAAAAACAACAAGGGATCTGAATTCGGAATGGATTCCAATTTTGTTGCTTGGTTGTCTGTTGAATTGTCTCATGGGATATGAGGGGGACACCAATAAAAAGTCGTGTTTGGATGGAAAAAGTTTGGAATTGCTTATTTATATAAGTATGAAGCTTTTGCAATGTTGTAAATGTATCCTAATGGATTCTGGACAACATGCGCATATATCCAATTGACTATGTATAACAAAAATATTCAAAACATTGCTTCGCGGTAGAATTAATCTTTATGCAAACAAGAATATTGGTGAAAAGCGAGTATGCAAAAGCAACAAGAAATTGTTCATGCCTCAAACGAGGAAACCGCAGCATCGGAATACACCTAGTCCCTACTTCAAGAAGCACAAATTCTTAACAAGTATTTCTTGACAAAGTTGGTAGACCGTAGCATAACAGCAAGCATACATAATCTCCAAACGAAAGGCACATATAACAGAAAAAAGATATGTTTCTCATTACGTCTTAACATTCAATCAACATAAGAGCGATTCCATCCTAAATCCCATGGGAGCTTGGTCAGCGCTTGGAACATGGGCTCACAATCCTTCTCCTCTAGCTTCCTTTTATTTTATTTTCTTAATCTATGCATGCAACCAACTCTAAATCATCCGACATGAATCTGCTAATAAATGCAATTGTATAATTTGTAAGACATGATTCAAACGCACATACAACAACACGAGCATCAGCTAAGATAGGCTAATGCAGAGCAATAGTTATCTCAAATGAGGAGAAAATTTGGGCATAGGTACAAAAAATGATGAATTGGCTGCTGGAAGGAGAGGGTTCGAAGGGAATAGGAGGCCCAGGGATAGGTTGATTTGGGGATATGCGGAGGTGGCAAACCTCGGCCTCCCAGTCGGCTTCCGCCACCGCACGCCGCCGTTCTGCTGCTCCTTCCCGTCGATCTAGGGTTAGGGGGCGTGCTGCCGGGGAGAGGGACGGCCAAACGGAGGAGAAGCCTCAGAGGAGGAGGGCAAGTAGGGGGAGTCCTGAGAGGAAGAGGGACGGAGAGGAGCACAGGGAGTAGCCTACCTGCGCCGCCGGCAGGGTGGCTCTTCACCGGAGCTCCGAGCTCGTTCTGTTCCGGGAGCGGAACGTTTCGTCGGAGGCCGATTCCAAGGAAAACCGAAGGAGAGACTGTATTGCGCGAACGGGCCTGACCAGGCCCTGCTTTAAACGTGTCTGGCACCACCCGCTAAGGCCCGCTTACAAAAGCGGGCAACACGTCTATTCAACGGGCCGGACTGTGGCCCGTTTGACCTTTATGGGCCATTTTGGCCCGCGTACATTTTTCCCAATGATTTTATAAAAAAACAGGGAAAAAAACGCTGGGAAAATATATGAAAACTAAAATAAATTAAGCAAATGAGGTAAAATGTCATACTACCTAGGTTCCTATTTAATTGAGGCCGGATCGACGCTCGAACAATACAATATGTACGCACATATAGGTGAGCTCCGCGTCGATTAATACAGAACAGAGGGAGTACATGAGAAAAAATGGAAAATCCAAACTTACAATCGGTTGTCGCTTGATACGTCTCCAACGTATCTATAATTTCTTATGTTCCATGCTAGTTTTACGACAATACCTACATGTTTTATTCATACTTTATATCATTTTAATGCATTTTCCGGGACTAATCTATTAACAAGATGCCGAAGCGTCAGTTCCTGTTTTCTGCTGTTTTTGGTTTCAGAAATTCTACACAGAAAATATTCTCGGAATTGTACCCCACGAAGACAGAAGTCAATATTTTGCCGAGACGGACCCAGAGAGCCAGAGAAGGGCCAAAGGGGGACCAAGGGGCCCCCACCCCATACCATGGCGCGGGCCCACCCCTGGCCGCGCCACCAGGTGGGGAGGGCACCCTGGGGCCCCTCCGAGGCCGCCCTTCCGCCTATATATTCTCCCAGATGCGAAAACCCTAAAGATATCAGTCATATTCCACGAAGAGTTCCGCAGCGCCGCCGCCATCGACGACAAGTTTCGGGGACAAAATCTCTATTCCGCAGATGCCGCCGGGACGGGGAATTGCCCCCGGAGTCATCTCCATCGACACCACCGCCATCTTTATCGCCGCTGCTGACTCCCATGATGGGGAGGGAGTAGTTCTCCCCCGAGGCTGAGGGCTCTACCGGTAGCTATGTGGTTCATCTCTCTCTCCCATGGTGTGATCTTTATGTGATCATGAGCTTTGTAATCTAGTTGAATATGTAGATGTTACTCTTGTCTATTATGCACTCTAGAGGTTACTTTAATATGAACTCCGGAGTCACTCTCCACGGTGTGATGGTGACAGTGTGCGCATCGTGTGTGATTCCTTTATGACGTTGTGGAGCTTGTTTACTCCAGCTTGAGGTGTGCTTTTGCAGCCCTACACAATGAATGGTGTCTGTTATCCAATAAGAGAGTGTTTGAGAGTAGCATTTATTTATTCAATTATGTGATCATTGTTGAGAGTGTCCACTAGTGAAAGTATGATCCCTAGGCCTTGTTTCTAAGCATTGAAACACCGTTTCCAACAAGTTCTCGCTACATGTTCGCTTGCTGCCATTTTTATTTCAGATTGCAATTACTACTTATAATCATCCATATTACTTGTATTTCACTATCTCTTCGCCGAACTAGTGCACCTATACATCTGACAAGTGTATTACGTGTGTTGGGGACACGAGAGACTTCTTGTATCTTAATTGCAGGGTTGCTTGAGAGGGATATCTTTGACCTCTACCTCCCTGAGTTCGATAAACCTTGGGTGATTCACTTAAGGGAAACTTGTCGCTGTTCTACGAACCTCTCGCTCTTGGAGGTCCAACACTGTCTACAGGAATAGAAGCGTGCGTAGACATCAAGCTATTTTCTGGCGCCGTTGCCGGGGAGGTAAGGTAAAAGGTATTCACATCCTCCGACTACTAAGTTATTTCCTAGCACTGTTGCCGGTGTGTGGGTGCTCGAAGCTATTTTCTTTAGATTCTGCAATTATATGTTTTTGTTTCTTATTTTTATTTGTAGGGATTCCTAGCATAGAAAACAAAAAAATTCCTACCGCGAGAACGCAATCCAAGGCAAGATGCAATCTAGAAGATGGGAGCAACGAGGGGATGAACGAGACTAACCCTTGAAGATTTCCAAAGCCTACGAGAGGAGGCTCTCGTTGCTGCGGTAGACGATCACTTGCCGCTTTCAAAAGCGCGTAGAAGATCTTGACGGTGCCACAATCGGGCAAAACCTCCGTACTCGGTCACACGTTCGGTGTTGATGACGACGTCCTTCTCCCCGTTCCAGCGGGCAGCGGAAGTAGTAGATCCTCCTCGGAATCCCGGCAGCACGATAGTGTGGTGGCGGTGGTGGTGGAGATCTCCGACGAGCTTCGCCTAAGCTATGTGGGAGAGAGAGAGAGGAGGGAACCGCTAGGGTTTCGGGAGAGGGGCTCTTGGGGGGTGCGGCCATGGTGGTCTTGGTGTGGCCGGCCAGCCCTTCCCCTCCCTCTTTATATAGGTGGAAGCCCCAAGGATTAGGTCAAAAGTCTCCGAATAAGACCCCAACATAAACCTTCCATATGACCAAACCTAGGGGGAGTGGGACTCCCCCCTTTCCTTTGGTGGGGTGGTCGGCCACCATGGGGACGAGTCCACTTGGGACTCCTCCTCCCTTAGGCTGGCCGGCCAAGGTGGGTGGAGTCCACCTTCCATGCTAATTTCTTCCGGACTCTTCTAGAACCTTCTAGAACCTTCCAGGAAAAATACCGGATCATTTTCAAACCTAGAAAATGACTTCCTATATATGAATCTTATTCTCCGGACCATTCCGGACCTCCTCGTGATGTCCTGGATCCCATCTGAGACTCCGAACAAAACTTCGAACTTCATTCCATATTTCCATATCTACTTAAACGACATCAAACCTTAAGTGTGTCACCCTACGGTTCGCGAACTATGTAGACATGGTTGAGACTTCTCTCCGACCAATAACCAATAGCGGGATCTGGAGATCCATAATGGCTCCCACATATTCAACGATGACTTTAGTGATCGACCGAACCATTCACATACGATACCGATTCCCTTTGTCACGCGATATTTTACTTGTCCGAGGTTTGATCATCGGTATCTCTATACCTCGTTCAACCTCGTCTCATGACAAGTACTCTTTACTCGTACCGTGGTATGTGGTCTCTTATGAACTATTCATATGCTTGCAAGCTATTTAGACGATATTCCACCGAGAGGGCCCAGAGTATATCTATCCGTCATCGGGTTGGACAAATCCCACTGTTGATCCATATGCCTCAACTCATACTTTCCGGATACTTAATCCCACCTTTATAACCACCCATTTACGCAAAGTGGCGTTTGATGTAATCAAAGTATCTTTCCCAGTATAAGTGATTTACATGATCTCATGGTCGAAAGGACTAGGTAACTATGTATCGAAAGCTTATAGCAAATAACTTAATGACGTGATCTTATGCTACGCTTAATTGGGTGTGTCCATTACATCATTCATATAATGACATAACCTTGTTATTAATAACATCCAATGTTCATGATCATGAAACTATGATCATCTATTAATCAACAAGCTAGTTATACAAGAGGCTTACTAGGGACTCCTTGTTGTTCACATAACACACATGTATCAATGTTTCGGTTAATACAATTATAGCATGGTATGTAAACATTATCATAAACACAAAGATATATAATAACCATTTATTATTGCCTCTTGGGCATATCTCCAACAAGCTTCCCACTTGCACTAGAGTCAATAATCTAGTTTACATTTGTAAAGATATAACACCTTGGCCTTCCGGTGCTTTATCATGTTTTGTTCACGGGAGAAGTTTTAGCCAACGGACCTGACATGCTCAGAACCGTATGTATTTTGCAATTCATTTGCGTCTTCACGCATCACTCATTTCCAAATGAGTCGGCATTAAATATGTTTGGTCTTCTGGTGGAACCTTAATTCCGCGGTCTGAAATATGTCACTAATATTGTCATACACAATATAGCTTCAAAGTTCTGACACTATCGGAACTACACAAAATTCTCAAAGAACTTCTTGACTTAACATCCTCAGTCATTGTCAAAACAATGACATATTCTGCCTTCGTTTGTAGAATCCGTCACAATATTTAGAACTCTTCTAAATCTAGCATTGTGCTACCTTTAAAACAACACTTAGCCTAATTGAGATTTGAATTTCATTTTTATATGTGATTAAACAATATCGGTGCAACACCTTACAGCGATTTGTTTGTCATTACCCCATATGAAACTATATATGTATCCTTGGTTCTTCTAAAGCACACAGGGATATTCTTACTGTTTGTCCAATGATCATCATATGAATCATTCTGGTATATGCTCCTAAGTTTTTAGAGCATAGGACATCTGATTTTGTACATATTATTCGTGATCTAAAATCACTCATGTGTTTTTACTCATCGAATGTCAAATACACTCAAGTCTTGTTAAACCTTCGCATGAAAAGAACACCTTCTTAATATTTCTATATTGAACTACTTCAATATCCATTCTATGTACTTTGACTTAAACTTATTATGTGTTTCAATCTATCTTCATAGATCTTGACACTAAATTTGTTTCAGTCCATATCCTTTCATTGAAGTTAATTTCTCAATGAAACCTTTTAATCAAGTATATAATTACATCATTTATAACCAACTATATGTCATCTACATAAAGTATTATAAATATGTCTCAGCGCTCCCACTTAATTTCATCCGGTGAAGATTCCAACTCCGTGATACTCACTTCATTCAATTGAAGTTCGTATACCTATCTAGTATTCCACGGATTAGCAAAACTCTTGGTTTGTATCTTGTATACACCTTTAATATATACTTCTGTTAAGTAATGTATTTTGCCATCCTACTATCATATCTCATAAAGAAATATGTAGCGACTACTAGAATAATCCACATAGACTATAATCATTGCTACGGAAGATCTAATCTTATCGCAGTCAACTCTTTGAACTTTGTCGTAAACAACTTTTCGACAAGTCGAGCTTCTTCAAGGATATTTCATCCAAGTCCATCAATATTATAGATCCATTTACTTTCAAAAAGTATTCATCTATCTTGGATTTCATGGTGCATAGCCATTTTAACGGAATCAGGGCCCATCATAACCTCTTTGTTTGTAGTTGGTTTATCATTATTCAAAATCAATCATTTGTCCACAAATCATTTATTTGATCACAAAGTAAACCATACCTACAAGGTTCAATATGTACTTCGATCTCCATGGCTAAAACACTTTGTAGTCATGGGAGCCATGATCGCCATGGCTGCTTCCGGAACCAATTCCTGATGCTGCGCTACTGATCATTATGCTCAGGTTCATAAACCTTATCAAAATCTATTGTCCTCCCACTCAAATACTTCGCTAGAAACAATTTCTTGGAAATAAATAAGAAACATCGACAAACACTTTTGTCTTTGTATCCATAGTGAAAAGAATTCCCAATCAATACTTTGGGATAACCAACAAAGACATTCATCCGATTTTGGTTGTAAACTCTTAGACCAAAATTTAAAGAAAGGACTATTAGGGTTTATACCCATGCCATAACTCGTATGGTGTCATTTCAACGGATCATGATGATGCTCTATTTAATGTAAAAGCGGTAGTCACTAAAGCATAATCCACAAAAATATAATGGCATTCAATATTTTATCTCATCATTGACCCAACATGGTTTGGATACATCTCTCGGATACTCCATCATCATTATGATACTCCAAGAAACGTGAGTTGTAGAATAATTTCATAACTCTCTTAGATGTTCGCTAAAACTCATAATTCAAATATTTCCACCATGATCCAATCATAGATATTTGATTTTTCTATTACGATGATTTCCACTTCATGCTGAAATTTATTTGAATCCATTCAAATGTTTCAAACTTCTTCCTTATTGAATATATCCATACATATATACTCAATTTATTGTTGGAAGTTTTCATGAAGTAGAAGAATCTCCCGCACACAACTATGTCCAGTGAACCACATACATCATTATGTATCTTTCCACTAAGTTAGTTTCCCGTTCAACTCTTGGCCTATGAACGGTATTTTAGTCATTCTCTTTAGAAAAGATTTGCAAGCGCCAAACGATTCAAAAATCAAATGACTCCAAAAGTCCATTTGCATGGAGTTCCTTCATGCGTTCCTTTCTAACATGACCTAAATGGCGGTTCCACAAATAAGTGGAATTCAAATCATTTTGCCTTATGGCATTTTAGCGTCAGTGTTATGTGTGTGTGTTTCACCATTAAGATTTATAATAACTTATCCATCGTACATGGAGTAATGTCATAATTTGAACAACTCATTGTTTTCATTTGACCAGAGCAAAATAACAATTATTAAGTTCTTTATTATAAATTCTAAGGGCTAGATAGAATGCCAACGACGAACATAATAACACTTTATTTTTGTTCCGTACGTGCATTCCTATCATATTCCTTGTCAGTCACTTAGGCCATTGTATTCTTGTATTGCGTTGTTTTGTATGACACTTCATACCAACCAATGTGGTACTAATACCCAAGAATTTCATTGTGTGACCAAACAAGGAATACATCCATAACATGTATATCATTTATATACACCTGAGCTGGACTTTCTAGTCTTTTCTTTTCTTTCTCGCCAAAATATCTTTTGTAGTTTCTCTTTTAGCTTTCCTCATTATTCAGAAAAACACTTCAACATCATTAACTTCTAGGTTTGTTGGTCAAATACCAATAACCTTGAGGTTCTTACTTTGAAGTTGATCATCATATATATGACAAGTGTTCCAGATTTCACTTATTAGTAACTTTGTAATATGATGAACAATTTCACTCATAATTTTATGCATCATATCATGACGACTTTCCGAGACCATGTCTGCACATGCTAGGCTCGTAAAGTTTTAACCTTGGTATTCGCATGTGCAAATCGAGCTTGCACCTGTTGTATGCACACGTAGAATCTATCACACCTGATCATCACGTGATGCTTCGAAACGACGAGTCTTAGCAACGGTGCATACTAAGGACGATCACTTCATGGATATGTGAATATCGTTAGTGCCCCAATAGTTGGAGGATTGGGACGCCTTGCGTCTTCAACCTTCGTACATTCCCATAAAACTTATGAGTTTATGTAGTCTCACCAAATTATATTCTATCATCTTGCAATAAGGTCTTAGATATCACATATATCTCATACCTTGATTATTTATGAAAACTAAATTTTCAGCTCCTTACTTTTCAAACAGATTTGAACTTCAAGTTTCACGGAGACAAGATAACTTTAGGTACTAATTGAAATCATACTTCTTTGAATCAACAATGTGAGGTTTACTAAAAGTTTGCAATAGGACTTAATCATTTCTTGATTCTTTAACAATACGGTACCAGTCCGTAAAGTTTATTGTCAGATTTTAACAAGTATTTCTATCTCAATAACAAGACTAGCGCTTGGTAGAAAAACGGATGCCAATACTACAAATTAATTCAAAATACTACTCAGACTATGTTTATGATAATTAGTTCATGTTTTAATCTAATTACTAATGAACTCCCACTTAATAAAACATCCCTCATAGTTGTTAAGTGGTACACGATCCAAATCCACTACACCAAAACCGATCATCACGTGAGATGATGTAGCTTCAATGGTGAACATCAACATGTTGATCATATCATCCATATGACTCGTGTTCAACCTTTCGGTTTCCGTTGTCCCGAGGCCATGTCTGTACATGCTAGGCTCGTCAAGCAAACCCAAGTATTCCGCGTGTGCAACATGGCTTACACCCGTTGTATGTGAACGTTGAGTCTATCACATCCGATCATCACGAGATGCTTCGAAACGACAAACTATATCAACGGTGCATACGAGGGGAGAACACTTTATTATCTTGATATTAATGTGAGGGATCATCTTATAATGCTACCGTCGCGTTCTAAGCAAAATAAGATGCATAATGGATTAACATCACATGCAATTCATATGTGATATGATATGGCCCTTTAGTCTTTGCGCCTTCGATCTTCATCTCCAAAGCACGGACATGATCTCCATCATCAACGGGCATGATCTCCATCATCGTCTGGCGTAGTGTCAAGGTCCATGGCGCCGTCTTCATGGTTGTTCACCTCATGTAGCAACTATTACAACTACTTTGAAATACTACTCAACATGAAATTTAAAGACAACCATAAGGCTCCCGCCGCTTGCCACAATACAATAATGATCATCTCATACATATTCATCATCACATTATGGCCATATCACATCACCAAACCCTGCAAAAACAAGTTAGACGTCTCTAATTTGGTTTGCATATTTTACGTGGTTTAGGGTTTTCGAGTAAGATCTAATCTACCTACGAACATGAACCACAACGGCGATACTAGTGTTGTCAATAGAAGAGTAAATTGAATCTTCACTATAGTAGGAGAGATATACACCCGCAAAGCCACTTATGCAATATAAGTTGCATGTCGAGCGTGGAGCAAATCTCATGAACGCGGTCATGTAAAGTTAGCCCGAGCCGCTTCATCCAACTATGCCACAAAGATGCAAAGTACTCAAACTAAAGACAACAAAGAATCAACGCCCACAAAACAATTGTGTTCTACTCGTGCAACCATCTATGCATAGACACAGCTCTGATACCACTGTAGGGATTCGTAGCATAGAAAACAAAAAATTCCTACCGCGAGAACGCAATCCAAGCCAAGATGCAATCTAGAAGATGGGAGCAACGAGGGGATGAACGAGACTAACCCTTGAAGATTTCCAAAGCCTACGAGAGGAGGCTCTCGTTGCTGCGGTAGACGATCACTTGCCGCTTTCAAAAGCGCGTAGAAGATCTTGACGGTGCCACAATCGGGCAGCACCTCCGTACTCGGTCACACGTTCGGTGTTGATGACGATGTCCTTCTCCCCGTTCCAGCGGGCAGCGGAAGTAGTAGATCCTCCTCGGAATCCCGGCAGCACGACGGCGTGGTGGCGGTGGTGGTGGAGATCTCCGACAGAGCTTCGCCTAAGCTATGTGGGAGAGAGAGGGAGGAGGGAACCGCTAGGGTTTCGGGGAGAGGGGGCTCTTGGGGGGGGGGGTGCGGCCATGGTGGTCTTGGTGTGGCCGGCCATCCCCTCCCCTCCCCTCTTTATATAGGTGGAAGCCCCAAGGATTAGGTCAAAAGTCTCAGAATAAGACCCCAACATAAACCTTCCATATGACCAAACCTAGGGGGAGTGGGACTCCCCCCTTTCCTTTGGTGGGGTGGCCGGCCACCATGGGGAGGAGTCCACTTGGGACTCCTCCTCCCTTAGGCTGGCCGGCCAAGGTGGGTGGAGTCCACCTTCCATGCTAATTTCTTCCGGACTCTTCTAGAACCTTCTAGAACCTTCCAGGAAAAATACCGGATCATTTTCAAACCTAGAAAATGACTTCCTATATATGAATCTTATTCTCCGGACCATTCCGGACCTCCTCGTGATGTGGAGATAACCAATAGCGGGACTTGGAGATCCATAATGGCTCCCACATATTCAACGATGACTTTAGTGATCGACTGAACCATTCACATACGATACCGATTCCCTTTGTCACGCGATATTTTACTTGTCCGAGGTTTGATCATCGGTATCTCTATACCTCGTTCAACCTCGTCTCATGACAAGTACTCTTTACTCGTACCGTGGTATGTGGTCTCTTATGAACTATTCATATGCTTGCAAGCTATTTAGACGACATTCCACCGAGAGGGCCCAGAGTATATCTATCCATCATCGGGATGGACAAATCCCACTGTTGATCCATATGCCTCAACTCATACTTTCCGGATACTTAATCCCACCTTTATAACCACCCATTTACGCAGTGGCGTTTGATGTAATCAAAGTATCTTTCTGGTATAAGTGATTTACATGATCTCATGGTCGAAAGGACTAGGTAACTATGTATCGAAAGATTATAGCAAATAACTTAATGACGTGATCTTATGATACGCTTAATTGGGTGTGTCCATTACATTATTCATATAATGACATAACCTTGTTATTAATAACATCCAATGTTCATGATCATGAAACTATGATCATCTATTAATCAATAAGCTAGTTATACAAGAGGCTTACTAGGGACTCCTTGTTGTTCACATAACACACATGTATCAATGTTTCGGTTAATACAATTATAGCATGGTATGTAAACATTATCATAAACACAAAGATATATAATAACCATTTATTATTGCCTATGGGACATATCTCCAACATTATTTTCACTAATTAGGCTTAATGGAAAACAACAAAAATATTAGAGATCTTTATAGTATCTATCTTGAGTTAGGACATGGGGTGTTTGAAGAGAAAATTAAAAAACATATGAAACTTTATATGCATGCTAATGGCAATGTTATTAGTATGAATGCTTTGAACACCATTGTTGCTAATGCTATGGAAAATTCTAAGCTTGGGGAAGCTGGTTTTGATGAGCATGATATTTTTAGTCCCCCAAGCATGGAGGAGAAAATTTACTTTGATGATACTTTACCTCCTATATATGATGATTACAATGATGACTATCATATTTTCAGTCCACCTACTATTGAGGAGAAAATGAATTATGATTACAATATGCCTCCTATATATGATGATTATAGTGATGAGAATAATAATGATAGCTATTTTATTGAATTTGCTCCCACTACAATTAATAGTAATGACTATGCTTATGTGGAGAGTAATAATTTTATGCATGTAGCTCATGATAAGAATGTTTCATGTGATAGTTATATTGTTGAGTTTGTTCATAATGCTACTGAAAATCTTTATGAGAGAGGACAATATGGTTGTAGGAATTTTCATGTTACTAAAACACCTCTCTTTTTGCTGAAAATCTTGAAGTTGCGCTTGTGTTGCCTTTCTATGTTTGTTGCTTTGTGCTTTCAGTACTTGTTCCCTTACAAGATTATTTTTCATAGGAAGAGGGTTAGACTTAAAAGAGTTTCATACTTGCTTTTTTGATGCTCTCTTTGCTTCAACTCTCATCTTTATGTGAGCATCATAAAAATCACTGCGCCTAGCTGAAAGGCGTTAAAGAAAAACGCTTATGGGAGACAACCCATTATTTTATTTCTGCAATTTTTGTTTTATATTTGAGTCAAGGTGCTTGTTACTACTGTAGCAATACCTTTGTATCTTTATTTTCTTGCATTGTTGTGCCAAGTAAAGTCTTTGATAGGAAGTTGATACTAGATTTGGATTTCTGCGCAGGAACAGATTTTTAGCTGTCACGAATTTGAGCTGTTCTCTCTGTAGAAAAATCGTAAAATCTTGAAACAATTCATGAGTAATCCTCAGATATGTACGCAACTTTCATTCAACTGGAGCTTTTTCATCTGAGCATGTTAAGTGCCTTGAAAAAATTCATCTTTACGGACTGTTCTGTTTTGACAGATTCTGCCTTTTATTTCGCATTGCCTCTTTTACTATGTTTGAGCGGGTTTCTTTGCTCCATTAAATTTCAGTAACCTTGGGTAATGTCCAAAAGTGTTGGGAATGATTGTGTCCTTGCTGAACATATGAATTTTTGATTATGCACTAACTCTGTTGTGGGTATACTTCATGGGTGTACTATCGACAGTGCCTAGATCCGGCAAGTCCGGGTGGCCCACAGACGGTGATGAGGCATGTGGCCCATCGGGCGGCCCAGTTGCTGTTGATCATGAAGGAAGAAGTCCAGCCCAGGATCAGTAAGCCGGATCCGTACTGATGTTAGGAGTAACCCGGATCCATGGAGGCCCATGAGGAACCCGGATCCAAGACGACGTATGTGGAAGGCGGATCCGTGACGTGCACGGCAAGATATTGTACCGTAGCTAGGTTGTCTGTAATCCGGCTAGGACTCTCCATGTAAACCCTAGATCCGTGCGCCTTTATAAGCCGGATCCTGGGAGCCCTAGAGGCACAACCACAACTCATTGTAACGACGCGAAAGCGCCCAGATAATTCCAGACAAGCAGCAGAGGCCCCGTCATCGTGCGGGTGTTCCGAAGCCGGGTAACTCGCGTACCACCGTCCCGTGTGCACTCCGCCCTATGGCCCCTACTTCTTCTCCCCTCGTGAGGATCCCTCCTCCGAGGTACCGTCGATTAGGCAACGACAGTTGGCGCCCACCGTGGGGCCTGCGGCGTCTGGAGGCCGGAACCGGGAGGGTTCCGCCATGGGAAGCTACGACGATACCATCGCTGTAGGGCGTGTCCTTTACGTCGGAAATCTGCCGATCGTCCCTCCGGACGAGTGTTGGATTCCGGCTAAAACCGACCCTGTCAAGCTCTCCATCGTCCCAGTTGGCGGCATACACATCTTCATCGGGGAAACCGTCGATTCCGACGGAAACCCACTGGTAAGCACCGCTGACGCGACCGCCGCTGAGCAGGACGCAGTCGCGAAGATCCGATCTGAGACGCAGGAACTTCCTAGCGAAGATTCCGCCTTAGATCCGAAAAAATCAAAACCCACCCAATCCGCCCCCGAGCAGGAGATAACGGTGGAAGACCAATGCAGCATCCGCCCGGGTCTCCCGTGTGTTAGAGAAGCAAAGGTGTCACTTCGTACACTTCTTGGCCCATACCGCCGGAACCGCCCCTCAAGAAGCCGGAGCTGGTCCCGAGCAGGTTATGGCCCCGGAAAACAACGCTGCTCCGGATCAGCAAGATGTTGTCGGAGAAAGCGAAACTCCGGCTGAAGAGTCGATTTTGGGAAATCTAAGCCCAATCTCCGGAGACACCCAGTCCATGGACACTGAAGAGTTCGATCGCAAGGTGAAGGAATATGCATACGGCGGCCAGCCTGAAGTTGATTCCGCCCAGCCAAAGCAGGTACTTGCAACTGTAGCAGCGCTGGGAGAAAACGGATCAGAAGAGGCAGGCACCCAATCCGACCCCCAGCCATCCCGCCACGGATCTCCAATGTCGCGGGAGCGGCCCCGTAGGGATTCTTCCTCGGAGAGCCTCCTGTCGCCTGAAGAGATGGTCGCACAAGCAGGCATGGATGCAGTTTATCGCTCGGATATTCTTAACAAACCCATCACTCCCGAAGACGTAGAAGCTTTAGAAGCTAAAAGAGTGGAGTTGCTGGCCACAGCCAAGAAGTTTAAGGACACCGCAGCCGCCATGCTGGAGGAAAGGAAGCATGCCGCAGTTTTTGTGGAAGACTTCATCCAGCGTGAGCAGGAGGTGGACGAAGGACTGGCGAAGGTCAAGGAACTCCGAAAGCACTGGGAGGACAAGATCGTTGAAGCTGATCGAGAGGTAGAAAAGGTCCGGCGTGAGTTGATAGCTCCCCGCAGGATCACCTTCGCAACTCCAACGGATCAGCAGCCGTTCGCAACCCCAAAGGACAATATGACAAAAGCTGCAGAGATCCTGAAGAAAAGTGACGAGGAGATTGACATCAACTACTTACGCACGCTTGTCGCTTCAGCGGTTAAACAGCAGAGCAAGGCAGACACTTCGCGCAAGGATGAATCTAACCCGGAGCATTGCGTCTCCACTGCGCAGAAGGACGCCCACGACAATCGCCATCGAGATGACGAATCGCGAACCGGATCCTCGGACGCGGAAGGAAAGCCGTGGAACACCCAAATCCGATCCCCGTACCATCAAAGACGCCACCGTCAGATCCGAGAAAGGGAAAGGATGCAATGTACTCTGGACGAGACAAGTACCGCAACGCCTCTCCTCCGCCTAACGGTTACCCGCGTCCCCCTCGCCGCCGTAGTCCAGCCGGAAACACCAGGCCTCAGGGGCATGGTGGAATTGTTATCCGCGACAACGTTCTGCCCTCAAGAAACAGGAGCAGGGAGCGCACGCCGGAACCTCGCCGGAATCAGAACAACGATCGTGAGCCCAAGCCTAGGAGGAGCCGGAATGAGGAACGCGACCCGGAGCCCCGCCGGAGCCGGAACGACCGTGGCAGCCAGCGTCACGGCGAAGGCAGCGCACAGGAGCCGGAGCCAGCACCGGGAGGGCCGGGGAGAATCCGGAGGCGGAAGCAAGAGGTCGGATCGGCCCCTCGCAGGTCTCCTCACCACCACCTAGCGGTGGCGGCGGAGGTGGAGGCGGAGGCGGTGGCCGGAGATCTCGCTCTCGCTCACGGTCCCCCGTCACGGCTCGCGCGACGCGTGGGAACGCCTCAACGAATACGTAACCGACTACATCGGACCGAAGTGCTTTGGCAGGATGATTCGAGAGGAACCAAAGCCAAGGAGCTCCCTCAAGCTACCCGGAAACCCGAAGCATTACGATGGCACCGAAAGGCCGGATACCTGGATTGAGGATTACTATAATGCAAGAACCTTTGCCGGAGGAACCCCTAATATCGCTCGCCGCATGCTCCGGCTTGTACCTTGTAGGTCCAGCCCGGATCTGGCTCAGCGACCTCGAGAAAAGCTCCATCTTTTGCTGGTTTGACCTGAAGACCGCTTTCGAAAAACACTTCAGGGGCACCTACAAAAGACCTGCCACAGCAAGCGACCTACAAGCTTGTATCCAGAAGAAGGGAGAATCCTCAAGAAACTTCCTCACACGATGGCTGGCATGCAGGAACGAGTGCGAAAACGTCGACCACACCACTGCCATGTACGCCTTCATTGGTGGACTGCAGAGAGGAGGATTGCCGAGGCATAAGCTCACATGTTTGGCTAACGCCAACAAACCGACTTTGGATGAGATGATCTCCATTGCCGCGTGACCACACTGCCGCCGATGACGATGCAGGCGGTGATATCGCAGCTACAGCAATCCCCCTGCACCAACAAAAGAAGAACCGTGACAACGGAAACAACAGCGGCCATAAACGCAAAAACCCTGATGACCAGAAGAGCGGTGGATCCGACATGGTCGCCATGGCATTCCAACGCGGAGGTTCAGGAGGCGGAAGAGGACGCGGCTGTGGAGGCGGAGCCGGCAGGGGTCAACGACGATGGCACCGAAGTCACCGCCTGGCGGATCCCGCGCTCCGCAAACCTACGAGGAGTATAGAGACATGCCCTGCCTGGCCCACTTGGATCCGGCTACAGGGAAGTCCACTCACACCAACCGCAACTGCAAGTGGGTCAACGATCTAAAGAACGACCCGGAAGCAGGATACAAGCGAGCCCGGAAGCACCGCCCTCGTGGCAAAGGAGGCAAGGGCAAGAACAAAGATAAGGAGGAGGACAGTTCCGAGGCGATGGACGAGGATGATAACTCGCCGGATCCCAAAGCCGGATCCGCGAGTAAATCCAACCCCTTCGAGAAAAAGAGCGTGGGGGCTTACCACACCTTCCTCGGAACCCCAACAGTCCGCGCTACAAAGTCAGCCTACCCGGATCCCGAACGCCACAGCTCCGGCCGTGCCGCAGAGATGTCAGGTGGTCGGAAGTTCCGTGCACATTTGACAGGGAGGATCATCCCGTCATTGTGCCAAAAGAATACTACGCCTTGGTTGTAAGTCCCCGCATAGACGGGTATGATTTCTCCAAGTGCCTCATGGATGGCGGAGCCAGCTTGAACATCATGTACCCGGAGACTCGGAGCGGATGAACCTCACCAAGGAACAGCTCAAACACAAGAACACCGAGTTTCACGGCGTGGTTCCGGGTAAGAAGGCGAATTCCCTTGGCAGCATCACACTTCCCGTGGCTTTCGGCGATGTTCACAATTTCCGCGAAGAGAAGATCACGTTCGAAGTTGTATCCTTCAAGAGCTCCTACCATGTCATTTTCGGCAGGCCCACCTACCACAAGTTCCATGCAAGAGCGTGCTATATCTACAACAAGCTCAAGATTCCGGGTCCTAATGGTATGATCACCATAACCGGAGACTACAAAAAGGCTCACGAGTGCGAGTTGGGCGAAGCCGCCTTCGCGAGTCCGTCATATCCGGAGAAGAGCCGAAAGGCTACGGAGCCGCGGTGGATCCGACAATGCGACCAATGCGGATCTCCGAACACAAAACTCCTTCAGTGGCCGCGATAGAGACCAAGAAAGTCAACTTCAAGGAAGGCGACGATTCCAAGCAGGTCTCGACCGGAGCCAACATGGACCCCAAATAGGAAGACGCGCTCGTCGAGTTCCTCCGCGCTAACATGGATATCTTCGCATGGCAACCTTCTCGACATGTCTGGAGTACCAAGGGAACTCGCCGAGCACTACCTCAATATAAACCCGGGAGCCAAACCGGTGAAGCAAGCTATGCGACGCTTTGGGGATAAGAAGCGCCGCGCCATAGGAATGGAACTAGCAAAGTTACTAGAAGCAGGTTTTGTAATAGAAGTTATCCACACCGATTGGGTCGTGAATCCCGTCCTTGTACCCAAAAAGAATACTGAAATACTAAGAATGTGCATCGATTACTCCGGCTTGAACAAGCATTGCCCGAAGGATCCGTTCCCCTTGCCGCGCATTGACCAAGTCATTGATTCGACGGCGGGGCGGAACTTCGTGTTTTCTTGATGCGTATTCCGGTATCATCAGATCCGGATGAAGGAATCCGACCAAAAGGCGACTTCATTCATTACCCCGTTTGGTACTTACTGCTATGTTACTATGCCTTTTGGTTTGAAAAACGCAGGTGCCACCTACCAACGTACGATGCAGCGGTGCCTAAAGGACCAAATCGGCCGAACGTGCACGCCTACGTCGACGACATCGCGGTCATGACCCGGAAAGGATCCGACCTGATCAACGACCTCACGTAAACCTTCGACAACCTCCGCAGGTACAAGATGATGTTGAATCCGCTCGAAGTGCGTCTTTGGCGTGCCAGCCGGAAAACTCCTTGGCTTCATAGTCTCTCACGGAGGCATTGAGGTTAACCCGGAAAAATCAAGGCAATCCTGTGTATCAAACGGCCAACTTGTCTCAAAGATGTGCAACGACTAACCGGTTGCGTCGCAGCAATCGCAGGTTTGTTAGCCGTCTTGGCGAGAAGGCGCTACCTCCGTACAAGTTGCTTGAAGAAAACGGACAAATTTGTCCGGGACGACGCAGCTCGACGCAGCCTCTTCGAGGGTTGAAGGAAATACTTACCTCCCCACCTATCTTGGCAGCCCCAAGCAGAGTCGAGCCAATGCTCCTTTATCCGGCAGCTACCAACAAAGTCATCGACCTCGTCATCGTGGTGGAGCGAAAGGAAGAAGGTCATGAATATGACGTCCAAAGACCTGTCTACTACATAAGCGAGGTGCTAACGGAGTCAAAACAAACATACCCTCACTTTCGTAAGCTAGCTTATGGAGTGTTCCTAGGCAACCTGAAGCCGAGACACTACTTCCAAGAGCACCCAAGAATAGCTTGTGAGCAAGGCTCCGCTGTCAACAATTCTCAACAACGCCGACGCAACAGACGTACGGCTAAATGGGGCATTGAATTATCCGCCTTCGACATCGCTTACAAGCCAAGGACTGCGGTAAAATCCCAAGTCTTGGCAGATTTCGTTGCGGATTGGACGAAGCTCCGGATGCAAGTCCGGAGCCGGAACCGCAGACATGGGTCATGCACTTCGATGGATCCAAGCAGCATCAAGGCTCAGGAGCCGGAGTCACCCCGAAGTCCCCTACCGGAGAAGAACCGCAAGACGTTCGCGCATCCACTTCGAAGCTACAAACAACATGGCGGAATATGAGGCTCTACTACACGGTCCGCGCATCGCTAAGGAAATCGGGATCAAGCACATCATATGCCGTGGAGATTCCGACCCGGTGGCACAACAAGTAGCCGGAACATGGAACGCCGTAAACTCCGTCATGGCAGCCTACGCAGACGAAGTTGATGAGATCGCCAAGTGCTTCCTCGGATACGAAGTCAAGTACGTCGGAGAGACGATAACACAGCGGCGGATATGCTATCCAAGCTCGGATCCGGCAGAAAGCCAATTCCGCCCGGAATCTTCCCGGAGCATCTCCGGATACCCTCTGTGAAGGGCGCTAACCCGAAAACCCGGAGGTGGCAGTGTCTCCGGCCGGAGAGGTGTTGGCCACCATTCCGGCTTGGACACAGCCTTTTCCCGGACTACCTCATCGATCAGAAGTTGCCGAGGACGAGGTCCTCGCGCGCCGATCATCGACGAGCAAGATCCTACACAATTGTTGATGGACAGCTCTACAAACGAAGCGCAACAGGGTGTTTCTCAAATGCGTCTCCAATCAAGATGGCATTGAAATCCTCGCAGAGATCCACGCAGGGATTGCGGGCACCATGCCGCCCAGGTCACTCGTTGCAAAAGCTTTTCGGCTAGGCTTTTATTGGCTTACAGCTAAAGAAGATGCCGACAAGATAGTCAAGACCTCGCCGAGGTTGTCGAGACTACGCTACTCAACCAAATGCTCCAGCCCAAGAGCTGAAGACCATACCTATCACCCGGCCATTTGCGGTCCGGGGGCTCGATATGGTTGGTAAGTTAAAAAGATCATCTCCTGGCGGTTTTGAATACCTCCCGGTCGCTATTGACAAGTTCAAGCAAATGGATCGAGGCTAAGCCGTTGAGAAAAGCCGATGGTGCTACTGCACTAAAATTTGTCTCGCAGCCTCGTGATGAGATTCGGCATCCCACACAAAGATAATCACGTATAATGGCACAAACTTCGCTCAGGGAGAATTGAAGGATTATTGTGAGACAATGGGAATTCGATTGGACCTCGCATCTGTGGCTCACCCACAATCCAATGGTCAAGTTGAAAGGGCAAACGGTCTAATATTATCAGGAATCAAGCCACGCCTCGAGGAACCGCTGCGACGAGCAGCGAGAGCCTGGGCCGATGAGTTGGACGCCGTCTTGTGGAGTTTACGAACTACCCCTAACGAGTCAACAGGGTTTACCCCATTCTTCCCGGTATACGGATCCGAAGCCGTGATTCCCTCCGACATCATCCACGATTCGCCGCGAGTTTCCGCCTATAATGAAGAAACAACTCGACGAGGCCGGACAGCTATCCGTGGACCCGATCGAAGAAGCTCGGAATTTAGCCGACCAGCCGCTCCGCCATCTACCAGCCAGAGCTCCGATGTTATCACGCGTCGCCGAGTCCGGAATCGCTCGTTCATGGCCGGAGACCCGGTTCTCCGCCTTCGCCAGTGAAAGATCACAAGTTGCAATCTCCATGGGAAGGACCCTTCGTCGTTAGCAAAGTGCTTCATAACGGATCGTACTACCTTGTTGATTTCCGAGAGCCGAGGGACAGACACTGCTAATTGGCGCCGGAAACGCAAGCGTGAGGATCCGGATGATATCTACGACGAGACAGATCGCCCTTGGAACATTGCACAGCTACGTCCTTTCCACACTTAGCATAGAATTGCATACCTTGTAACAATATTATACATGATCAATGAAATAAAGCTTTTGGTTCACACTTTGAGTCTTTTACCTCCTTTACTTGTTCATTTTTAGATCGTGTATGTTTTCCGACTAAAACCGCAGTAGCTGGATTTTTTCCGCCTAGGCGTGTATAAAAGTTGTGATTTTCAAAAATCGTCCTTTAGGACGTAAGCTTAAGTTTTCTGATCAAGTTATTGTCTGTTGCGAACTCGTGGATTCCTAGTAGCGATTTCCGGCACCTATGCTTGGGGGCATGTTTCTGCGGTTATTGACGGATTTCCATTGGGCTTCGTCGCCGCTGGCGAGCGTTTCCGGCTAAGGTTTTCCGGCTCGTGGAAGGTCAAGCGAGTAAGCCGGAAAATAATGAAGTCAGCACTTGCTTTCCGACATAAGACGAAACATGCACATAACACTAACGGATAGCAGGATAAGTGTTTCCGCCCCATGCATAATCGTTTCGTTCCTAGCTACTTCAGAATTTAAGTCTTATTACAAACCCTCTCTGGGGCCAAAATGATGCAATTTGTTTCATTGTCTAAAACAGGAACTCTATTCGGAGTCCTCCTCTTCTGATTGCTGGTAGGTGGAGCCATCGTCGCTGTCACCAGATCCGGCTTCGGAGTCGTCACCAGAGTTTCCTCCGGAATGCTCGCCGCTTGACCCGGATCCTTCCCCGTAATACTCCGGCTCACCCGCTTCTTCCTCTGCATCGGAAAATCCTTCGGGCAGATCGTGCTTGTTATACCGTAACGAGTGATCCACTCGCCTGACAAACAGCCTGCTCATAGCCTTCGGTTTCCGCGAGGAGGGCGCCCATGTCGGAATCCTTGGGGGCTCCGCGTGCAACATCCGCCGGGTTGAGCGAGGGGAAGTGAGCCTTGCAGGTGGCCAAGACTAGGGAGGCGGCTCCGCGTGCCGAAGACTTCTGCCGCCCTTGATGAAATCCGGCACCTGCCGCATAAGTTTGGTCATCGTATCGATGACCGTGGTCTTGGCCTTCTTCGGAGACGAGCCGTGGCGATTCCGCGACAGAGCTTCAAATAACGCGTCAATTGAAATCCGCGCTTCATCGTATGCCTCCGTCCTCTTAAGGTTTGACTCTTTTGACCATTCAAAGCCAAGGCTTGCTGTGGAAGAAAGAGGTTCAGTTCCGTTAGAGAGAAATCATACAAGATGGTCGGAGCAACGACACGGAAAAATGCTTACGGAAGATAAGTTTGTCAATGGCCTCCGCCTCCTCCTCCGTAACTCTGTTCTTGGATATCACGGAGAGCACGCGGCCCTGGCTTTTCTCCAGTTTGTCAATCAGCTCCGCCAGGTCGCGGGCATGCTTCTCGGAGAGCTCTTTCCTCGCCTCAGTCTCCTTACTAGAGGATTCTTGAATGAAGGTTTTGAGGGACTCGTTTTCCGCCTCAAGCACCTTGACCTTGGCGGAAAGCTCATCGAACGAGGAGTGCTTGGCAGTTTCTTCGAAGGCGTAAAGTTGCACATATTATGCATCCCGAACAACTATGTCAAGCACAAAAAGTGAAGACCCGGATCTCGTACCTCGAAGGCGGGTCTCAAGCAGCTGGATATCTTTTTTGCTATTTTCCGCGTGCCGGCGCAGCCCCTCAATTTCCGCGATTTGTTCCAAGCACATGCACGCGAAGATCTTCGTGCAGTTTCCGCGTGGTCTGCGAAGCAGCAGAGAGTTAGTCGGATATTAAAATCTGGGGGGCTGACGAAGATTTCAAAGTCTTGGGATACAAATTTCAAAATTTCCGACTAACAGTACATTTTGGGAAAGCATCGGCTAATACATGTTACACGGAACTATATCACCCAATGCTTGGGGGCTAGTATTACCTGCCGCACTTCCTTGTGCTTGGCGAAAAAATCCTTCAGGCTGTCCTCCAGGTCGGCGAGTTCACGCACCTCCTCGTCCGGTTTTCCCCATACCTTGTTCAGCATGGCGGAGACTTCCGCGTGACGTTGTGCAAGGGTAAGCTTTTGGAGGGACGGAGTTGGTTGGAGGTTGACTCGGGTTGCGTTGGTAACTTGGAGGAGCTTAGCCTTTTGCTCTTGTTCTTCTCCAGTGGGCCCCGCGAAAGCGGAGCTTGGCTGATCTGGCGGAGGAACGGGTGAGGAGGTCCCCTTGGCGGAGTCGCCATGATGAGTGGGATCTTCAGGAAGGTCATCAATGTTGATGATATCCTTTGGATCCGGCTTGGAGGCGGATGAAGCCTTGGGCGGAACTTCAACCTCAGGAGTAATAGGAAAAGAAGCCGGAGATGGCCAGGCCCTTTTCTTCGAGACCCTTGGGACCTTGGGGGGCTGGATTCCGGAGCTTCAGAAATAACATAAAAACATAAGTGTAAGAGCGAGCGTGAAACCAGAACTTGGATCTCGGAAGTAGGCGCTTACCCGGAAGGCTTGAAGAAATGCTGGATGGCAGTGCTGCCCTTTGTTGCTGGTGTTAATCAGCGAAAGGCGCTTCTTTTCCGCCTCCGCTTTCCGGGTAGCCGCAGGGCTAAGCACTTCGCGGGGGCGTTTCGCATGGGGGATGGAAGGAGCCGGCTTCTTCCTCTTAACAGGGCGTGGGGCTTCAGGAGCTTCCGCCTCCGATGCGGCTTCCGGATCCGCGTTACCGGTGGATGGGACTCGGAGGAGAGTTCCGAGTTCATTTTCCTCAAGCGCCTCGAGCTAATGCAAAGTTAAACACAGACAAAAAAGTTTGAAGAAAAACAATAGACCAAAGTCAAGACAACTTACCGCGGTTCCGGATCCATTCGCGTGGATGTCTTTGTTGCATACGTGAACATGGAGTTCACGTGGGATCTTGATGAGGACCCGGATCCTCTTGTCGATGGCGTCGGTGGAGAGATTGTCTTTGGTGGCGCGCATTGGATCGTCGCGCCCTGTGTATTCAAACATCAGGCGGTCCCTGTGTTGCAGCGGCTGGATCCGCTTGGTGAACCAGGAAATGGTTAAATCCTTCCCCGTCAGCCCCTCCTCCGTGAGCTTGCGGATCCGCCCTGACGCCGCGGGTCGGCTTGAGGCGAGTCGGAGAAGTGGGGGCAGTGCGTCCATGACGGAAGCTCGGTGGCGGGGCAATTCTTGAAAGGTGGCAGCTTCTTTTCACTCGCGGGGTCGGAGACGTCCTTCAAGTAGAAGAAGCCCCCGGACCAGTACCTCGCGGATTCGTGGCGATCGGTCGGGGGGTAGACGCGGCCCGGACGGATTATAAAGGTGACGGATCCGCAAGTCGCCAACTCGGAAGTCTGGCGGATCTTCTCCTTCTTGACAGAAAAATAGTATTGGAAGAGGGGAAGCTCGGGAGTTACCCGGAGGTGGCCCTCGCAGAGAGACGTGGTTGCTAATCGCCAGGATGCCGTTCGGCGATATGTTGTGGGGTTGAAGCCCGTATGCCTTCGGGATTTCCGAGAAGAAATCCGATGGCGGAAACGAGAAGCCTCGCTCCACCGGCGCCTTCGTTACCACCATCTCGCCATCCCGTGGGGCTGGAGCCGGGGAACCCGGAACCGTTCGCCGCCTTCCGGGGAGCGAAAACCTTCGTCTCCAGTGTTCTTCAGCTCCATGTCGGTGGTGGTGCAGGGCCACCATTTCCCTTTGGCTTCCGCGTCTCGCCGACGAGCTTTGGATTTCCTCGGCGGCGATTTCTTCCGCCTTTGTTCCGCCTTTTCTTCCCGGAGGTTTTCTCCGGGTTAGCGAGGTTCCTTCGGTATCTTTGCCGGAATCCTTAAGGGGATCCAGTGGACCGGAGCGAAGGGTGGCGGGGCGGAGGAGATGGGAGTTGCCATGATGGGCTCGGAGGTTGGAGGCGGAGTCACAGAAGACATCTGAAGACAAAAGCAGTGGCGGAAAACGTAATTTAGTCGGATCCAACGTCATCTTCCCCAAATTCATCCCTACCAACTACGGTGCGAAAGTGAAGCTCGAAGACTTACCGTAATGGCGTATGCGGTGGTCGGAGTCGCCGGCGACGAGTTTTTCGCGCGGTGGCTCGCCGGAGTTAAGAACACGAAGAACACTGCGGTGGTGAGCTCGCTCCGGTGATGCTCCGGCAACTATTCCGGCAGGTTTCGGCACGGCGGAGGAAGAGTTCACGGGCGGCGCTCGGCAGAGGTGAGAAGGGGGGTGAATGAGGGGTAAAGGGTCGACGGCGGATATTTATAGGCTGAGGGACGAGATTCGTGCTCCGCATCCTGTGGTCGGAACGCAAGCGTCGCGCCGTTGGATGCGTGACACGTGTCCCAAACCCTAACAGTAAAATGGCTAGAGATAAGTTACCGCACAAATCGCGCGAAAATGGCGCCGGAATTGGCGGAACGGTTGAGTCTTTTAAGATTCCGGTGATTGCGTGAGGATAAGTTGACTCTCATTTGCGAGCAGGGAGTAACCCGGAAATGTTCTTTGGAACGTCGATGGATGAAGTCCCGCAGGATGGGAGCATTTCGGAAAAAGAAGAAAATGCGAAGTTGGAGCTCTTCAAGTTTCTCCGCGTTACCAACGTTTGCCGGAGATCATGTTGGACCAGCAAGGCGGAAACTGCAGGTGAAACTCGGAGAACTCGGGGGGCTACTGTTGTGGGTATACTTCATGGGTGTACTATCGACAGTGCCTAGATCCGGCAAGCCCGGGTGGCCCACGAACGGTGATGAGGCATGTGGCCCATCGGGCGGCCCGAGTCTTGTCGTTGATCATGAAGGAAGAAGTCCAGCCCGAGATCGTAAGCCGGATCCGTACCGATGTTAGGAGTAACCCGGATCCATGGAGGCCCATGAGGAACCCGGATCCAGATACGACGTATGTGGAAGGCGGATCCGTGACGTGCACGGCAAGATATTGTACCGTAGCTAGGCTGCATCCGTAATCCGGCTAGGACTCTCCATGTAAACCCTAGATCCGTGCGCCTTTATAAGCCGGATCCCGGGAGCCCTAGAGGCACAACCACAACTCATTGTAACAACGCGAAAGCGCCCGCATAATTCCGGACATGCAGCGAGTAGGCCCTGTCATCGTGCAGGTGTTCCGAAGCTGGGTAACTCGCGTACCACCGTCCCGTGTGCACTCCGCCCTATGGCCCCTACTTCTTCTCCCCCTCGTGAGGATCCCTCCTCCGAGGTACCGTCGATTAGGCAACGACAAACTCTCTAATGAGATTGCTTTGAGTTTGGTGTGAAGGAAGTTTTCAAGGATCAAGAGAGGAGGATGATATAATATTATCAAGAAGAGTGAAAAGTCTAAGCTTGGGGATGCCCCCGTGGTTCATCCCTGCATATTTCAAGAAGACTCAAGCATCTAAGCTTGGGGATTCCCAACGCATCCCCTTCTTCATCAACAACTTATCAGGTCACCTCTAATGAAACTATATTTTAATTCCGTCACATCTTAGGTGCTTTACTTGGAGCGTCTGTGTGCTTTTATTTTCGTTTTGTTATCTTAGTTCTCTGAATAAATTGGATCTTATCTATCTTGTTTGGGAAAGAGACACGCTCCGCTTTTTCATTTGAATACTCCTATTCTTCACTTATATTTGTTGAGTATTCAGTTTTCGCACTATGTAGCTTCTAGCTCTTGGTTTTCATGTATCTCTTGTTCAGAGCTATTAGTTATTTTATAGAAAGTACTCCCTCCGATCCGAAAAAATTGTCGGATGGGACATTTTACGAAAACATCCTCGTGTTTTCTTTTTACTCAACCCGCACTACAGCTCTACGTCTTCGTCTCCAACCCGCAACCGCACACAACATTCGATCCCCTCCTCTGCCAGCCTCCGCCCCACTGCCCCAGTGGCCATAGGGCATCTCCCGAGCCTCGGTGCCCAGCTCGACGGCGAGTCGCGGGAGTCGGCTCCGACGTGATGCGCGGCGACGACTACGGTCGGCATGGACTCGACATCGGCGTTGGATGCCGACGGGTTGTCATAGGGTGGACGGCGCTGCACCCGCCAGCCTCGATCTGCGCGTGTTGTTCCAGAGGCGCTGGATGCAGGAGCCCATCAGGAAGTCGGGTATGTTGTAGGGAAGCGGGCGGAGCCCCGACCGTGCGTTGTCATCGCAGAAGAGATCGAAGCTGTTGGTGGCGCCCATGGACCTCCTCAACTTTGGCAGGGACGGGCCGGGGCGGCGCGCCGGAGCACGATGGCCGGTTTGTATGGCGACGGGTGGTCCCCCGATGCGGCTCTCCGCCGGCTATGGCAGGTCCTCGGAGTGGAGCGGCGCTGACACATCCAAGATCCATGGAGTGGAGTTGATTGCGCCACAACCTCCATAGATTGTTAGATAAAGTCAATTTTGCAAGGGTTTAATTGTAAAATACAATTTGCATTACCGGTCGGACACTTATTTAGGATCGGAGGGAGTACTCTCTTACTTCACTTATATTTTTTTTTGAGAGTTTCTTGCTATTTGGTTGGAAACAGAAAATGCTTCATGTGGTAGTTGGTATATTGTCTTGAATAATTTGATACTTGGCAATTGTTTTGATCTCTCAAGTAGATCATGTTTAAGCTCTTGCATCATGTAGTTTAAACCTATTAGTGGAGAACTACCGTAGAGCTTGTTGAAATTTGGTTTGCATGATTGGTCTCTCTAAGGTCTAGATACTTTCTCGGTAAAAGTGTTTGAGCAACAAGGAAGACAAGCGTAGAGTCTTATAATGCTTGCGTATGTTCTTATGTAAGTTTTGTTGTATCGGTTTATACTTGTGTTGCTTCAAACAACCTTGCTAGCCAAAGCCTTTACTGAGAGGGAATGCTTCTCGTGCATCCAAAACCTTGAGCCAAAACCTATGCCATTTGTGTCCACCATAACTACCTACTATGTGGTATTTTTCTGCCATTCCAAATAAATACTTCATGTGCTACCTTTAAACAATTCAAAAGTTATTATCTCTTATTTGTGTCAATGTTTTATAGCTCATGAGGAAGTATGTGGTGTTTTATCTTTCAATCTTGTTGGGCAGACTTTCACCAATGGACTAGTGGCACATCCTCTTATCCAATAATTTTGCAAAAAGAGCTGGCAACGGGGTTCCCAGCCCCAATTAATTAACTTTCATTAATAATTGTCTTCACATGTTTTGCCCTGATTCATCAGTAAGCAACTTAATTTTGCAAATAGACACTCCTCCATGGTATGTGAAATATTGGAAGGCACCCAAGGATTCGGTTAGCCATGGCTTGTGAAAGAAAAAGGTTGGGAGAAGTGTCATCCATAAATAAAACTAAAGTACATGTGTAAACAAAAGAGAAGAGGGATGATCTACCTTGCTGGTAGAGATAACGTCCTTCATGGGAGCCGCTCTTTGATAGTCTGTTTGACAAGGGGGTTAGAGTGCCCACTACCATTCGCTGACAACAACAAACACCTCTCAAAACTTTACTTTTATGCTCTCTATATGATTTCAAAACTTGAAAAGCTCTAGCACATGATTTAATCCTCGCTTCCCTCTGCGAAGGGCCTTTCTTTTACTTTATGTTGAGTCGGTTTACCTACTTCTTTCTATCTTAGAAGCAAACACTTGTGTCAACTCGTGTGCATTGATTCTTACATGCGTGCTTATTGCACTCATCATATTACTTTGTGTTGACAATTATCCATGAGATATACATGTTGAAAGTTGAAAGCAATTGCTTGAAACTTAAATCTTCCTTTGTGTTGCTTCAAAACCTTCTATTAAGAATCTATTGCTTTATGAGTTAACTCTTATGCAAGACTTTTTGATGCTTGTCTTGAAAGTACTATTCATGAAAAGTTTTTGCTATATGATTCGGTTGTTTAGTCATTATCTTTTTGTTAGCAAACTATAGACCATTGCTTTGAGTCACTTCATTCATCTCATATGATTTACAATAGTATTGATCAAGATTATGTTGGTAGCATGTCACTTCAGAAATTATTCTTTTTGTCGTTTACCTACTTGAGGGCGAGTAGGAACTAAGCTTGGGGATGCTTGATACGTCTCCAACGTGTCTATAATTTCTTATGTTCCATGCTAGTTTTATGACAATACCTACATGTTTTATTCATACTTTATATCACTTTTATGCATTTTCCGGGACTAACCTATTAACAAGATGTCGAAGCGCCAGTTCCTGTTTTCTGCTGTTTTTGGTTTCAGAAATTCTACACAGGAAATATTCTCGGAATTGGACCCCATGAAGATAGAAGTCAATATTTTATCGAGACGGACCCAGAGAGCCAGAGAAGGGCCAGAGGGGGGCCAAGGGGCCCCCACCCCATACCATTGCGTGGGCCCACCCCTGGCCGCGCCTCCAGGTGGGGAGGGCACCCTGGGGCCCCTCTGAGGCCGCCCTTCCGCCTATATATTCTCCCAGATGCGAAAACCCTAAAGATATCGGTCATATTCCACGAAGAGTTCCGCAGCGCCGCCGCCATCGATGACAAGTTTCGGGGGACAGAATCTCTGTTCTGGCACGCCGCCGGGACGGGGAATTGCCCCCGGAGTCATCTCCATCGACACCACCGCCATCTTCATCGCCGCTGCTGACTCCCATGATGAGGAGGGAGTAGTTCTCCCGCGAGGATGAGGGCTCTACCGGTAGCTATGTGGTTCATCTCTCTCTCCCATGGTGTGATCTTTATGTGATCATGAGCTTTGTAATCTAGTTGAATATGTAGATGTTACTCTTGTCTATTATGCACTCTAGAGGTTACTTTAATATGAACTCCGGAGTCACTCTCCACGGTGTGATGGTGACAGTGTGCGCATCGTGTGTGATTCATTTATGACGTTGTGGAGCTTATTTACTCCGGCTTGAGGTGTGCTTTTGCAGCCCTACACAATGAATGGTGTTTGTTATCCAATAAGAGAGTGTTTGAGAGTAGCATTTATTTATTCAATTATGTGATCATTGTTGAGAGTGTCCACTAGTGAAAGTATGATCCCCGTGCCTTGTTTCTAAGCATTGAAACACCGTTTCCAACAAGTTCTCGCTACATGTTCGCTTGCTGCCATTTTTATTTCAGATTGCAATTACTACTTATAATCATCCATATTACTTGTATTTCACTATCTCTTCGCCGAACTAGTGCACCTATACATCCGACAAGTGTATTAGGTGTGTTGGAGACACAAGAGACTTCTTGTATCTTAATTGCGAGGCTTGCTTGAGAGGGATATCTTTGACCTCTACCTCCCTGAGTTCGATAAACCTTGGGTGATTCACTTAAGGGAAACTTGCTGCTGTTCTACGAACCTCTGCTCTTGGAGGCCCAACACTGTCTACAGGAATAGAAGCGTGCGTAAACATCATCGCTACGGTCGGTTTCTACCGCGCGCTTGTGTCGCCAGCTCGTAGGCCTCCCGTCCTCAGCTCTGGTTGTGTTCCCGCCGCACACTCATGCCACCGTGAACTGACTGCCAACCCCGCCTCGCACTCGCACCCATGCTAGCCGCATGTCGCCATATGTTCAGTGTGCAACCATGGAGCAAAGCACCCGCGCCCTCACGGGAAGCTTCTCGACCCAACACCGACAAGCTTGCCATGGAGCTCAATCAGTTCCCACACGCCATACTTAGAGAAGTCGGGACATCCCACAGGTGTATGGGTTGGGGATTCACCTGATCTGGCTACTACACAGGTATACCATGCGATGGATTCTTTGCCCATGAGCTTAAATCGGGCATGGTGCATGGTGTCTCCATGGACGATGACAAAGGAAGTTTCTGAGGTTTTTGTCGACACAATGTTGTGTTTTGCAATATGGGTCCATCGTTTTGTTATATTAGTATGGGCAAATAGCTACAATGACTTTTGTGTGAGATTGCACCAATGTTACATATGTGATCGTGTAATATTGGATAAGTTAGGCAAAAATATTGGATGTCTTGCTGAGAAATGTTTGCAAATTGATATGATTTTTTTTTAAATGGTACACACACATAGAAAAACGTTACATTTAGAATTTTTTTGCAGCATACTTTCGTGATTTTAGCAAACTATAGGAAAAATGTTAAAGATCAATGCTACATACTTTAGAAAATTGCTAACGCAAAGACCAAAGTGCGGAATTTGCTCATTCAAATTCATTGGACAGCTCCAAAGTGGGATAATGTTTTACAATTAGCAGTAGGCTGATTTCCCTAGTGTATGCCAGAAAAAATGAGCTTCACTAGTAGGTGTCTCGTCAAAACCTTCCATCATCTAAACTATAAAATAAAAATAAAATTACAAGGGAAAATATTTAAAAAAGCATAAGAAAAATACAAAGACTACAGACTACTCACCTAAAAAGTTTGATTTACAATTTTTGATGAACTCCATTTATACACGGTAACTCCTCTCAAGTCTCACTCTCAACCCTTCTGCCCGTCCCATCCCCTCACCTACCAGTCCCCTCTGCTTCTCGCGAGCTCCCGAGCAGAGTTCGCCTCCTCCACACTTCGCCCCTTGCCCTCGCCGGACCTGGCCGCGTCCCCACCGCGCTCTTTCCCGTCTGCTTCTCCTCCCGGACCGCCTGCTAACCGCGGGCAGAAGGCCCGGATCTCCGCGTCTAGATCGGCGGCCCGCCTGGAGCAGCGGTAGTTTGCTGGTAAGAGTGATTCTTTATGCCGCTAACTTTGTCTCTCTTACCATCCTTACATTTATGCTGCCAAGAACAGATTCATGAACGCTATGTTGGGTCTCTTTCGGTTTGCTGAAAGTGATATGCTTTACTTTTGCTAGCAAATTATTTTACCTTTTGTTAGAGAGAGGTGGCGCAAATGAGTTTGAGAAGAGGAAATTATGATGGAAAACAAACAACCATACTCATACATACTTAGTTCTTTTCTTCAAAGCAAGACAATTTAACTTGGGATGTATCTGTCACTGCGATGACACAAATTGCTCTAATCAGCTGCGGTTACAATTGCACACCATATTTTAATAGCACTCGCCCATTGCACATAGGCCATAAACATAGGTTTTAGGGCTATGCGACCAACATTTTGCGGACCAGAGGGAATTTATGGAAGGCCTGATGTGGGGCAGAGGTCGAATCCATGTGGGAAGAGTGAGAATCCGGGCAATTACAGGGAAGATGAGGTTGTCGGCATCGATTCTGCCGGTTGCAGATGCCGGCGTGCAGAAGCCCTAACCGCCTTCTTCCAAGTATTCAGGAGAATACGGACACGGGGTTTTCTTGGGGAAGTGGGAACCAGTCTAGTCAAGGCTTGGCGGATTTAGTGGACAGGAACATAAACTCATCTCACAGTATCGAGCCAGACGCCATACGGATGTCACATTGACCTATCATGTATGAATGCACCCCACTAATTCTAGGAAGCTCATTTGAGAGCAATACATGTCCGTATGGGGACATTTCGGTGCTGCGGGGTGGTTGGTATTGCTATTGCTTTGATGACATATATGCTCATTTGAGAACGATACATGTCTTTTAGGGGGGACATTTCGGTACCCGCAAAAAAAGAGATGCTGATTTGACGGCGATACATCGTACACGTCCGTATCAGGACATTTTGGTGCTGCAGGGGTTGGTATCGCTAATGCTTTGATGGCATACTGATGTTGGGTAGACCGTAGATATGTGATGCTGCCTATTTTGGACTATTCCATACTAAAATAGTTAAAAATAATAATTATAAGGCATCAAGAGACTCTTAGTTACTACCCCCCTCCGTTCTGAGTTATAAAATGCATTGGATACTTCAGTGTGGACTACATACGGACTGAAATGAGTGCACGGACACACTGAAATGCGTCTAGATACATTCAATTTAGAAAAATTTAGAATAATTTATAATTCGGAACAGACTGATAACTAAGAATGTCAACATCGACTCCCAGTTTCAAGTCAACCTAACAATTTATACTAACGCTACACAGATCACACAGTGTTTAAGTCGGCAACAAACATGGTAGCCTTTTCTCGTGGGTATTCCAACATGTGTGTCATATTGTAGAAGTAACATGTTTTATGAGTTTGTTTTCTGTGGGCTTTGCTAAAAAGATGATATTTACTGTATAGAGTTTGCAGTAGAAGGTTGGTACACGAGGGGAAAATTCCAGTAGAGTTTAGAAAATAGACTTTCTCTGTTTATTTTATATCAAGATTGATAAACTATGCGCCTTCTATAGCCAATACTTGGGAGGAAAGCAAGGTGTGATTAGGCTTCACATGGTTCTTGCTTAGAGGGCAATCAACGTAATCATCACCATTAGTGTAGGATATTTGATGGTTAAGCTTTTTAATCTGGGCTAGGGACCTGTAAAGAGGCAAGGGTTGATAGGCCATAGGTGTGGTGAGATTATGATTGGTATGTAATGTCACCAGGGCTTTTCCCATATGGCTACCTGCATTGTAATTACAGATACTTTTAGTTCCCTGGACCATATGACTTTAAATAAATCTTCTGTAGTGCAGTTGATAGCGTTCACCTCGGGAGGCTGATTAGCCATTGGATTATCACTAGCTGTCCCACTAGGACCCTGCTATGGCCATTTATGTAATTTATATCTTACTTGTAGTTGCTTTTGCAGGTGGATGCCAATTTTCACATTGACGGAAGACAACTATCTTGGTTGATCCTGAGGGCAAGAAGTAATGATCCGGCCAGGCTCCAAGGAGTCACAAAATTATGACAATAATAGCCAGAAAGTTTATCCTCAACCCATTGATGAAAATATGAATCAGAATGTGGGCAGTATGATTGGAAGTATATTCAATAACATATCCTCTTTAAAGGCTGCATACATTCAGCTGCAGGAAGCTCACACCCCATATGACCCAGACAAGATACAAACTGCTGATAGGCTTGTCATAGATGAGCTCACAAGGCTTTCAGAACTCAAGCATACGTACAGAGAGAAAAATCCTAAGCCAGTAGCAGCATCACCTCAAGATTCACGCTTGCTTAATGAAATACAGGAGCAGCAGAACTTGTTAAAGACATATGAGGTCATGGTAAAGAAGTTCCAGTCGCAGATCCAGAACAGAGATACCGAGATTACCCATTTACAGCAGCAAACCGATGAGGCCAAACATCGGAAATCAAAACTGGAGAAAAAACTGAAACAAAGGGGACTACTTAACAAGGAATCCGAGGAATCTGATGAAGAAGAGAACTACTTCTCCGTTGAGCTGACACCAAGTCTATTTACATCTACTGCTGATAATGCGTACCAATCAATACATGATTTCTCAAAGCCCTTGATCAACATGATGAAAGCTGCAGGATGGGATCTTGACGCTGCTGCTGATGCAATTGAACCTGATGTAGTGTACTCGAGGAGAGCTCACAAGAAGTACGCGTTCGAGTCCTACATCTGCCAAAGAATGTTCAGCGGTTTCCATGAAGAGAGCTTTTCCATCAAGGCTGCTAATGCCACTGTTTCTAACGAGGCTTTCTTCCATCAATTCCTCGCAGTCCGGGCCATGGATCCTTTGGATGTATTGAGCCAAAACCCAGACTCAGTGTTTGGGAAGTTCTGCAGAAGCAAATACCTATTGCTTGTGCACCCGAAGATGGAAGGTTCTTTCTTCGGCAACATGGATCAGAGAAACTATGTCATGAGCGGTGGCCATCCAAGGACACCTTTCTATCAGGCATTTCTCAAGCTGGCGAAGTCTATATGGTTGTTGCACAGGCTGGCGTACTCTTTTGATCCAAAGGTCAGGGTTTTCCAGGTGAAGAAGGGAAGCGAGTTCTCGGAGATTCACATGGAAAGTGTTGTGAAGAACATCGTCTTGGATGAAAGTGCCGAGAGGCCTAAGGTTGACTTGATGGTGATGCCTGGTTTCCTGATCGGGGCTAGCGTCATACAGTGCAGAGTCTACCTTTCTGATGTCAAATGTACCGAGTAAAAATGTTGCGGTTGCTTCAGAAGATTCGGGGCGTTTCACATCCTGTGAGGTCATTAAGGTGGGCAACTTTGTATGTCTTGTGTGGTAGCAACACCTTTGTGGGAGAAAAATAGTACTATGATTTTTATCATTAGAGGACTATATAATGTCTTTCTCTCTGTTTTGTAATGTAATCCTGTCCCAACGTTTGGTCTATATGGCAGTGTTATGGGGAAGTGACTGTCTATATGATGATTGTACATCTTGAAAGCTGGCATTCAGGTCCTCATTTTTATGCCTAATCTGGCTTTATATGGCTATATTCCGAGACGGACTGGACATGCAGGTTGCAGCAAATTGATTTGGAGACGGAAGAACACGGAGTATGAGTGGTCATATATTTTGAGAGATTTGATTTTGCTGGATGGGTTAATTGATACTAGAATATTTCCACCTTGCCGAGCACACACTTAAAGCAAAACCCTTCCACCTCACCACCTCCATGTCAGCACTCTGTATGCACTGGATTATGAACAACCTAATCTGAATTAAGTGGGCTACCCTCTAAACTAACTGAATTTTAAGGTCACAATCAGTTTCAACTATGTCTGCGTTTAATGTCGTAATGGTTGTTGCACTTATTTTGAAGTCGTGGTGGGGTTTGTGAACATCTTATGGCTATGTCTGCAAGGGAAAACTATCATGGTCAGTATTGTGAACTGGTGTAACATCACCCTTAGCTGATTGATGGTGTGTGCCTGCGATTTTTGGTCGAAGTTTATGTGTGCTCTGTTCATCTCGATGGTCTGCTTTTTAAGATAGGATGCTTGCAGGCTTGTTTTTGGCTAGAACAAGTTTATACTATTTTTCATTCGCAATAAAAAAAAGTTTATACTCTTATTATGGCATTGATAGTTCCTGTCAGTTTTGTGACTCGGAGCCATATGTTTTGAACCTGGAGATGATAAGCTGATCTTGTAAAACAAAGTCTCCTTATTTAACATTCCATGCATACTCGTACAGAATCATCGCTCGCGTAAGCTTATAATTTTAATACTAACAAATGTGGAAAGAGCAATATTTGAGTGTAGCTGATCTGGACAAGTTCGGGAGGAAAGGTGATCTGGGAGGTAAGTGTAAGTGAGTAAGTAGGGGCTTGTGTTCATGCGCGCACCGATAGTAATAGAAACACGCAACGATAGTAATAAACATTGGTATTTCGATGTAAATTGGTCCGCAATAATAGTAGAATGCACCTTTGCCTTGGTTCATAATCCAACCTTACAGAGGAACCCCAAAACTAAGTTAGAAGTTCAACAACTGCTTCCTTCAGCTATCGCTAACAAAACAGAATCACTCGGGGATCCTAGGGCAACATCTCTAGAGACGCCAGATGGAGCAGAGCGCGTCCATCCTAGACAATCTCAGGGAGCTGAACGCCCTGAGCCCGTTGTTTCTTGTTGTACAAACTCGTTTCCTTTTCGCTCCCAACACACCGTCTTTGCTAGGCTCTGCTGAAGATTCATCGGCTGCTGCTTTCCTCACAAACAGCGCTATGAAGAATCCCTCGAGGTCATCTTCAGGATCCGTCCGAAGCAAATGTTCAGCTGCAAACAATGGTGATGTATTATTTACCTTTCATAGATCAATCATCCAGGAGAATTGCTGAATTGTTCAGGTACGGAGCACGTACCTCCGTCGAAGACCGGAAGGCCACGGCGGCGCCACTGAGGGAACGGGGTGGCGAGCTCAAAACCAAGTGATGTGGCTAGAGGCAGGACGGAGTTGACGACATCCTCGTTCTCTGCCTGGTGTATCGAACAGGTGCTGTAGACCAATCTCTCTACAGAGGGAACTGGCAAACAAGGACGAAAGCTTTTCGCTTCAGTTTGTGCAACAGTTGTCCAGTGAAATGTGAACGTTAGACAGACTGCATAGAGAAGGAACTTACATGATAGAGCATGTGAGAGAGCTTTCCGCTGAAAAGCCGATAGTTTCCTAATCCTTGCGCTTGAACCTGCGTCATCCTGATCATCTGCAGAAGAGGATTTCTTTCAGTGCTAAATGTTCCAGTAAGATCTTGATATAATGATGGTTCGTTGAAATTATCGTCTCCCTTGCCTCCTTACACTAGTAGACCATAAAATATTCACAACACCACACTGCGACGTACACAATTTCAGTTCAAATTTGACCGAGCAAGCAAACCTCTTGCGGTAACTACAGAAGACAGATGACCGCCAGACCACACAAGGATGCTAGCAAAATCTTAGCCTTCTTATTTGTCCAAGAAAATGAAAGAAGTCCCATTTACATGGCTTGTGGAGAAAACTAGAGTGATCTCGAATGCGGTATGTTGTATGCACACTGATTGCACTAGGAGAATAGTAAGCTAATCATTAACACATGCAGCGTGCAAGTTTTTATATTGAACAAGAGAAGAGTATATATAGGGTGTAAGACTTGGCAAGCTATAGTTACCTCTAGAATGCGAAGGAAGCAAGTGGTCAAGTCTCTCTGTAGAGATTCCAGATCCAGAACAGGAGGGATCTAATAGAATAGCACGAACCTGTACCAATCATCACCACATAACAAAATTAGGGGTGCTTTGTTCCGCAAGACAAATGAAATGCTACAAAATGTATGATCTGATGTTGATCCTTTTACAGGAAAACAAAAGGCAACACAAGTACTGCAGACCTCTGCATATGACGGATCATTGCTATCTATATCCAGAAAGTCACCATTAACTGTTTCAACATCTACAAAACTGGTTAAGAAAAGCTGATCCTCATATCATGCCACGAACTTTGCAAGACTTAACACATAACACACAATATATGGCGAACAGGTACATACGGTAGGTTGTTGGAAGTAAAAAACTGCATATAATTAAACAAATTTATGGTCAGCATAGAAAGTCAAAAATATCAGAGCAACTGTCTTGACATAATGGTTTGTGTATATATAGTTTGCAGAAAAAGGAAATTAAAACTCGGAATAAAATAGCCAGCAGACAAAGGAAAGCACGGATCACTTCGACCCACAAAAATAGATGCAGCATATGCCCTATCAAAGATGGAATACCTATCTATATGGTCTTCAGCCTCTTAGGAGCACCCTTGCGAATGAATGTCAACCAAGTAACTGAAAGTTCACTATTAGGGTTGGCAGGAGATTTGTAACATCCTGATTTTTACGGGCTCATTTGTTTTTTTTAAGAAAACAAAGGATGTTGCAGCATGATCAAATTATTAATATTTCATCTTGGAGTTGCCAAATTTAATTCTAAATTGTTTTGAAATTTATTTGACATGTGAGGCGAGAGAATTAACTCCGCCTATGCCTTACCGATGTATTTTACAGCAACAAGGTGACGGGATGACGTAAGGATAAGAACGGTGCACAAGGGAAAAAAATGCAAGATTAGTAGAACTAGAGATAATAAAGCATTTAAGAAAGGATACTGTTTGCTCCAGATCTTCTGACAGTATGCTGCAATGTCTTAGCCCTGTCTTTGTTAAGTTCGCAGGCTATAATATTCCCTTCCCCATTCATGAGTGCAGCAAGGTGGACTGTTTTGTTCCCTGGAGCCGCACATGCATCAATAACCTAAGTTTAATGTTCAATTGGAAATCAATGGTTTGATGTGATATAATTATAACTTTATAAAGTAATAGAACTAAAGTGATATTTATCAGTCACTACATCAGAATGCAGCATTCATCGGTCGATCCCATAAGTTATGAGTCATGAAGCATATTAAAGAGGAAAACAGACAAGCCTAAACTTTTCATTGGTGACAGTATTATTATATTTTACCACTGTCTGCATCCCACAAATTATGTCCTATAGTAATCATAATGCATAGGAAGTATTTGTCAGATTTATCTGATACAAATAATAATGATACAAATGATAAAGTAGAGAAACTTCAAGACAAAACAATTGCTAAGTTGTCAATACTAAAATATGCATTACTATAGTCCAGAACATTGATATGTGAAGTCTTATCCACTGAGGATGGAAATCTAAATAAAATACATATCTCTTGGCTGCAAAATGATTTTAGTTTGCAAGCCAATAAAAAAAAATCAGCAACAAGAACTAGCACACTAATAAACAAACCTTCCAACCCGCCTTAGGGCACAATGCGACTGCCACCATACAACTTGCTTTTCCCTGTGAAAACAGGTTGAAATTGAGAGGGGGTATATTATTAATCAAATTTCTTTTCAAATGTGAATGCTACAAATCACAAGGCTTCACCTGCAAAAACACCTTTCCATCTGTGACCAGAGGATGTTTATGCATATCAGTTCCAGGTGGGAGCACCAACATGTCTGGAACCATATCATCTTTCTCAACCTACACGATACTTGGTGAATTTTAACTCTCACTACGAATGGTAGAGCTCGAAGGTGATAGACAGTAATGAAGAAACATTGAGCAAAAGGTCTGTTACTTGGAGAAACATGTTTGCTAAATAGTAGACAAAAGATGACGTACCTTGTGTATTTTACTTAGTACTTCGATAACAGAACCGGTAGTGGTCTTAAGTGTGTTTACACGAACAAACCTCGGCTTTGGTTTGACTGCAGAAAGAAAAACAGATAATGAACAGAATTGCATGCATATAATTTTATTAGTAGCATCTAATTTACTTATAAAAGATGGCCTATCACTGATATGATGAAATCAAGCAAATGCACAGCAGCAGTCGTGGTAAACTCTTTCCAGGAAACGGTTCCGATCCTAATTTTGAAAACTAAATCGGTTCGCCAAATATAAAAATTACTGTTTATTAGTAAGTATTTCGGAGGATACCTAAAACAGAATCTACCTTTCTCCCTAAGTTAACAAAAAATTGTCAATTATCGTAACAACTCGGTTGTGCATGGCAATGGAATGGGGTCAGAGAAATACTCAACGTTAAAAAGTTAAAACCTAGCATGGAATTGAAAAGTCAGTATTGATTGTTGACACAAGAAAAGAACCTCCAAATACACTGCATATGAAACAGGTTAAGTTCACAGAAACACCTCACATCATACGCTGCATATATGAAAACATTCAAGTTCACAGCTGTAACACAATCTAATTATGCAGTGTACACAAATATTAACCATAACCCAGCCTTTTTGAACTGGAAACAATCTGTGCAATAAGATGAATGCATTTGATCTTGATGGGAAAGATCATTAGATGGATAAGGGATGCAGAGCAATCATATAACAAGAAGTCAATGAACCTCTACAAAGGGAACATGTCAGAGAGAACAGAGAAGAAGTACCTGTAGTTTTATCGCTTATCAAGTCCTTGATGCTACTGACCTTCCTTTTAGCACATATTTTCCCAAGAGTAGTCCTAAAAGTATCTTTGTGTAGCAAAATGAACTGCTCAACAGATCCAGAAACTGCAATTTCCTACAAATGATATATCGTGTCAGATTTTCTTTCAGTGAGAAGAAGAGGACAAACACAATGAACTCAAATGACACTATATTAATCGATTGAACAGCTATTAGTTTAGAAAACTTAGAACGTAGAAATTATAAGGTTGGAGTTGGAAACAGTAATGCAACCATGCAAGAACTGTTTGAATAGTTTTTGTCAATCCAACGACCCTCGTAACTGACATACCTGACCAAAGAGGATGTCGTAGGCAGTCACATAAACTAATTCCTCCTGTTTCTGCAAGAGAAAAAAGAAATGCGTAGTGTCAATTCATGACTTATTGTCTTACCGGGTGGTGCTATACATTCGCACTTAAGGGTTGTGAAGCCTACCAACAAAAGACTGGTAAAAACAACATATAGAAAGAAGGGAAACAATTAATCCTAATAATAGATTCAGTTGGCTTACCTTCCATTTGCTGGATAGTACTCCAGTTGATGCAAAAACCTCCTTAAGAATTGGAAGACCTGATTAAAGGAAACCACAAACATGACAGAGAAGTTAATGCAGGAAAACACAAACTGACGGTTCAAGCACGACAGCCGATAATTTGTGCTTGCTCGCTGCAAGCAGCACTACACATGGTTTTATTTCCAGGTTGTCAGCTATGTACATTCTCATTGGATGAAGTAACATACTGATCAAACATGTACATTCTCATTGAATGAAGTAACATACTGATTCTCCGGAAGCTTGAGCTAAAGATATATGATTTACTTTAAAGTCAAAGAAATATAGAACTCCTGTTCCGTATTATAAGGCGTATAATTTTTTCTTAAGGTCAAACGAGGTAGGTAGAGTTTGACCAAGTTTATAGAAAAATCTATTGAGAACTATGATATTAAATAAATATAATATGGAAATGTATGTCATGATGTATCTCATGACATTGATTTGGAATGATAGATATTGATAGTTTTTTCTATAAACTTGATCAAAGTTGACATCATTTGACTCTTGAAAAAAATTATACACCTTATTTTCCGGAACAGATGTAGTATTAAATCTTTAACTTCGACGGATCATGCTTGGATGAAAGGAATTTTGTCTCTGGTAGTAAAAGACTGAAAACATCTTCAACATGAAGAAAAGAACTATTTTGATTCCACATCAGATGCAATTTATAAAGACATGATGGCACATGAACACATGTATAACTAATTAAACTTTCAACTTCCTACGGTTTCTAGGATTGATTTCAACTCCTCACTCCAAATAACACACCAACTACAGCAACCAATAAGCATCGAGATGGCATAGCATTCAAGAGAAGTTTATATGGACGCTTAGCAGCATATATTCACAGAGACATTCTTCTACCGAATACATTGGACACCCGTGTGAGAATGCACCAAAAGAGGCTCTGCACTGGCATTCCATCGAACACCTGGCACGCGAGCGCGCGAGATGGCATCGGGCGAGAGCTGGAGGCTTACACTTGAGGGTCTGGCAGACGAGGGCGAAGGTGGCGCGCTTGTTCCGTACGGAGGGCGAGAATACGAGGGACTTGATGGAACCCCCTGAGCGCTTGGAGGCGTCCCCGCGCAGCACGCGCCGGAGCACCGTGGCCGCCTCGCGCCGTGCGAAGAACGCTGCGCGCTCCCCGGCGTCCCGGCTCGCCATCCGCCGCCCCGGCTGGCCTGGAGGCGGCCGGACCTGCCCGGCCTTTGCAGTAACGTGGCTGCGATTCTTAGGCTGCGGCGGCGCCATGGCTGATGGCTTCCGAGTTTGCGGGCGCTGGGTTTTTAGTTGCTAGGGAAGCGCCTTGGGTTTTTCTATGCTGCGCTAATTTTGTACTTGTCGTTATGTGTCGTGCCAAAATCAGGTCAAAAACTTCACAATTTGAAAAATAAACATCAAACACTCGCGTCTGAAAAGAGTAATTCGTGAATTGGCTTATATATATGCTAGTGCGGTAAAATTCTTTATAAAACTATTTTTATTTATTTTCTTATGTGGTACTAGCGTTCTCGTTTCATGTGTTTAAATTTTGACCACTTATATGAACGATAATAAATATGGTATTTGTTATAAAAAAATATACATTAAAAAATTATTTAAATATGAATTCAATTGTATATCCTGTCTTAGAATAGTACAAATAATGTTTTGTTGATTAAATCAATAGCCAATCTAACCCTAGATCTGCCACTACACACCAGAGACAACGCGCTATCACTGAAGTGGATTATATATGCTAAATTATTATAATTGATTGTTTTCTATACATTTGGTTATTTTATTGTTTCTATGTAACTGGCGTAAAGACACAAAAGCCTTGTGCTTTATTAATTTTGTTACATAGAAGATTTTTAAACAAGCCTTAATGAATCACAAACCCGATGATACAACTCAACAATCTAAAAATAGGCCATCTATTATCATAGAGTGGTTGGACATAAAGATATTTCAATAGTATGACATCATAATGTTTCTATCTTAGAAATTCCAACATCATCTAATTTTTGACAAAACGGACAATATCTTTATAGTTTTTGAACATAAGGCTTGAAAGCTTGATTTTGAATTAACAAATCCATCAATCGGTCAGGATTACAGCGAAAGCACCAACAAAACGAAAAAGCGAATTGTTCGGGTTACCAGCTTACAAGACAACAGAAGGAAGAGAAGAAAGCTACACTACACTAGCATCAATAGGAAGAGAGCTTGAACTCGTCGATGAAGCGCAATCCTCTTTTGCAAGGGCGTGACACCGAGACCAACTCGAAACAACATACCTCCCAAGTCAGAGCAGAGCACACCCATGCAAGGGCGGGGCTAGTATCTTTATAGTACATATACCCTACAAAAGATAAGTTTAACACGGCGCACATTCAACGACAACAAACTAGCCCCTTAATCAAATTGCATACTATCCGATGTACCCACTACATACACAAAGATTAGGAGGCAGAGGTGTATGCTAGGGTTATGCCGAATAGGGTATATCACGCTAGGGTCCAAGCCTAGTGAGCTCGGGTGGCCTATTTGGGTGGCGAAGATATCTATGAAGCGGGGTGGCCCAGTTGCTAGAAGATGTAGGCCTAAGCCGGATTGCAGAAGGTTCGTAAAACGTAAGACTTGAAGTACAAGACACATCATACTTCCGTGACATAGACTAGGACTTCGTAGTCGATTAAGTCTTTACCACCATCAAGCCCTAGGTCATGGCCCATTTAATTTATAAGCCAGCAAGGGAACAACCTTTAGGGCACGAGACATACATCATTGTAACATGTACGTTGTGTTGTTATAGTGAATTCTAGCAGGATGTAGCGATCTTCCATCGAGGATAAATCGACGGGGGTGAGGGGAGCTACGATGGCCAACTTCTCGATGAAGGTGTTCAATCAACAATATAGCCACAATCCTGCGCGTCACCGTCAATATCGAACAAGGTCTAGCCCTTGTTCCACATGGTTGTTTTGGGTTGCCTTTTTTGGTACAACTTGGCAAGATTCGTTATGATTTTTCTTAATACGGTGTACTGGGAGGTTTTGTGTTCACAAATTTCTATCACCGTGTCCTCGTTCGCCATTTTCTTTGGTTGCTTTGGTTCTTACCAGTTTATGTGGCATGCCTGAGATTTCTCCGCTTATGTTGGTTTTGATACGTTAGCAAGATCTTCGGATTGGTATAATTTTCCTCCCAGTTAGCTATCTTCTCGCTAGCTGATTTGTTGCTTTTGCTTTTGCCCAATCTGATAGGACAATAATCCTAGTCACAAAGCATCGAGGAAAAGGTGTGCCTGCGAAATTGAGAATTTCTGTCAACAATATTATGAGAACTATGTCACATAGATAGGTAATTTCAAGTCGTTAACACATATTGCAATCTCCTCTATAATCCCAACCATCACCCTCACAAATCGAGTTCCATGCCAGTGTCACCTGGAGGGCTCAACTTGGGAAGGCCTACCAACCAACCCGGACTTGGAGGTGTTGTGGGTGGTCAAGAAGAACAGGAAGGTCGAAGAAAATTCATAGGTTGTGCCTACTCATGTTTGTGCCCTAATTATCACTGGGATCCAGCGCGGCGATCCAAGGCTGGAGATGTTGTAGTCGCCATCGTTGTTGCCACCAACCCCTAGCTGTGTAGTGGCTTTCGAGGGGAACAATGTCTCACTCATCATCGTCCCGTCGCCGTAGTCAGGGCCGGCGCGCTCCACGCTGTCGTTCAACCGCGTTTCCCACGTCTTCCCTACCCCGCCCCCAAACGCGAGGTAAAAGGAGGAGTTCGCGCCACCGACGAGGCGCAACCCCTCGCGCGGCATCACGATCCGCGATCCGCACGGCTCAGCGCCTAGCGGCAGTGGGCAGCATCGCCCGAAGCCGGAAGCTAAGGAGCAGATCGAAGATGGCGGCGCACCTGCGCCAGCAAAGGCTCCTCTCTAGTGCCGATGACCCGACAACACGCCGCTACAACGCGACATGGATGGAGTCGCTAAACAACCACCACAACTGGGAGGGGAACATCGAGGACGTCATCATGACGTAAATTTGGTCCCGGAACGCTGATAGATCGGTCATGTAAGGGTATTTTACCCTTATCCATTATTTTGGTAATAATGACACCGTGCTAGAGTACTTGGCCTAATATGTTTATAAGGATAATCTCAGGTATTAGGCAAAGAGGCATAAATGGTGTATCAAAGGAACAAGAAGGCTAAAGAAGACCCCCACTTCAACAGCAATCGAAAAGGGATCTACAGCAGAAATCCGGTCTGCAGCCCGGTCCAACCGGTCCACCAACCGGCCAGTCCGGCGTGCTGCCCTGTAACAGACCAACTTTGCTAATAAAGTAATGTTGCTAGTTGTTCATGTGCATGCATGCATCTGCATTTAAATTGAGAATTTTTGCAACAAAAAGTGTTGAAACAATGTTGCCAAAATTTGTAGTTTTGCTCTAATAAAATTTGTGCAAAAATCCCCTCAAAATCTTGGGTCAAAACACCCTAGAAATTCCCTATTTCTCTCCTGTTTTAAAACTTCCGGGGAATTTCCCAAAACCCAGGGGGTTATGGGCAAAATCGCCCTGTCTTCTTCCCCAGGCAGGCACAGGCAGAGCTTCCTGGCTCGCCCGTGGCCGCCCGATGGCGCCGGCCGCCGGGATCCTCCCCGCCGCCCCCTGGCGCCTATAAAGCCCCACGCCACCGCAGGAGCAACCCTAGCACGCCTCTTCTTCCCTCTCTCTTCTTCTCTGCGAGCTCCGCCCCGAAACCCTAGGTCCGGCCGACGCACCTCGCCGCCGTTCTGCGCCTCCCCGCGCTCGGCCGACACCGCCAGAAGCTCCGCCACGACGCCCTAGACCTCCTCCACCAAGCAGCGGCTGCCGGGAAGCCCTCCATCACGCGAATCGGACGACCTCTGCCGCGCCGGCCACCGCCTCTCGCCGGCGACTCCGGCCTTCCCTCGCCTCGCCGCCAAGCCTGTCGTGCTCCTGGTGAGCTCCCGGTCCTCGTGGTATCCGCCGTTCTCCCTGCGTCGCCGCGTAGCGCGCCCGCGTCGCGAGCATGTCCGCGCCACCGTCGGACGTCCTCGCCGGCGTCGCTCCGGCGACAATTGGCGGGCGGCGCCACCACCAAAAGGTCGCATGCGTCGCCCCGCATCTTTCCCCCACCTCGCGCGCCTCAATCGCGGGCCGAATCGGCCGATTGGAGCTCGACCTGAGCTCCCAGTGAGCCATGGCCGCGCCGACGTCATGATGACGTCGGCGTGATGTCATAATTCTTTTTCTTTAATTCTGTTTCATTTTCCGTAATTGTTTAATAATTCATATACACTCGGAAAAATACAAAATTGTATATCATTTCGATCGAAAAACATTTCCTATTCGTTTATACATGTCTCATACATGATTGAACCCATTAAATGTGGAGCTTATTAGAAAACCCTAATACACCCCTCTCATATGGCGGTGTCCGATGCCGGAACCCCCTTTAATCTGATGATGCACCTAGGTTTACCAAATTCCTTTAACGTGACATATCATTCATATTGTATGCGCATTGCATTATGCCATGTCGTGAATGTTTGTTTCCCTTCCGTATTTGGTTCTTCGCGATAGGATCCGAGCCGGAGTCCGACGTCAACGCCACCGAAGAACAGTACTCATCCGCCGAGGGACAAGGCAAGCCCTAAACCGGTTCATCTATGATTTCGAAATGCTTTTATCTCGTGGTTCCTACATATCGCATACGATTCAATCTGTCTTTTATCAATAGATAGAGTTACCCTATCCGTTGCATGTCCGACCTTTGTAGCCTCGATACCTCGATCCACTGCTCCTAGCATAACTAGGTTTGGCATGTGTGCGTCGCGAGAGCCTTTATCTCTTTATGCTTAGCCATGCTTAGTTTGTTACGCTACTACTCCGGTCTTCGGATTGGAGCCTTACAATGAAATGAATCTAGCATGACAGGTTGACGTGGTAAGTGTAGAGATGATGATAAACATGATTAAAGGCTCAGACGAGAGGCCACATTGGGATGTGGTGGGTTGTTTCGTTTTTGCCGACCCTAGGAACCGAGTTCTCGCCTCTTGAACCAAGACCGAGCGTACAACCACACGAGGCCCTATTATGGTACCCTCTCGACTCACTAACTTGCCTAGTAGATTCCATGAGTCACATAGTTTGCGCGTTACCTGGTCATATGCATTGCATTTTGCTTGGGGGTTAAAGGTACATAACGAGCGGGTAAGTGTGGTCGTGGTGGTCGGGGGTTGCGGCCTCTGGGGAAACCCACCTCGGCTCACATCGTTAAGGACCGACTTCGGGACTTGACCCATTACGGCGGAATAATCCTTAGCGCGTGACTCATGGTCTCGGCGACAGCAAGGTAAAGGTCGTGGTCGACCACCCTCTGTCGGCTCTCCAAGGAAGAGGGCTAATATATATTGGCATTAAGAGTCGGTTGGCGTGTGTGGGTAAAGTTGTGCACCCCTGCAGGGTTATGAATCTTTTCGAAAAGCCGTGTCCACGGTTACGGACGACTTGGGAACACGTACGTGGAGATCTTAGAGAACATGAACCTAACCGTAAAACTTGGCAACCAATGTGTGTTTACGGACACCTTCTCCGGGTGTTGAGGGGGTGATCCGAGGATGGTGGTTCGAGATGATGAAGATTGGTGGTTACAATTTCATGATCAACAGAGATAGAGATGTCGCTCTCTTATCCCCTTTCAAAGGTTCTGAGTAGTCGAGCTTCTCTTCTCTCTCATCTTACAAAGGAAAATTGGCTTTACGCAAAAGAAGATCTACAGAAAGCCCGCATACCCGCTTTGCTAAAAGGTTGTACTAAGGCTTGCTGAGTCCCTGTACTCAGCTTTGCATGCTTTTGTTTCAGATGAAGTTCCTACGTACCGAAGGTGGTTTCTACGTTAACATCGATGGTTAGTTTGGAGTTCCTGAGCGGCAGCCTCGCGACTTATGGGCTCGGGACGTCGCTTTATGTTATGGCTTCTTAAGCCCTTTGCTATCTTGTTATTTAGAATAACATAATTTGCTTCCATTGCTTGTTGAATGTTGGGTCGTTGACCTCTGCGTGTAATAATTTGGATCTTACTCTGTTAAGAGTTGTAATATATTCTTCTGAGTCGTAGAGTCACTGTTGTGTTACCGATTCTCTCATTGTAGTCTTCCGAGCTCTAGGTTAGGCTTATGTCAGACGAAGATCTGGTATTTGTCTAACCCTGATCCCGGGGTGCCACAGGTTTTGGTATCGTAGAGCAGGACTCGCTCGTAGGAAACCCTTGTTCATTGGTCGATGTTGAGTCTAGTTGTTGCGAAACTATTTGAAAGCTAAAGTTTACTTGCAAAACTCTGAATAGGATTCTTTTTACTCCTTACCTGGTGTCATTCTAATGCTGAGTCATCTTACCTGGTTTTGATTGGAAAAAGATTTCACTTCTTTCCTATCAATTCAAATCTCTAGGATACGCGGGTTTGGGTTATTTTCTCGAGTACTCCGTATTAGGTTGCTTGTCTCAGAGTTTCCAGAATGCCTCAGTTCATCTGAAGCATTGTCCCTTTATTCTTGCTTCGGGTGCTTAGCACCCAATTGTTTGCCTTTATGAGATATGGTGATGGTATGTCATCTTTGCATTCCATATTCATGGTTTGTGAGTCGGTTTGTAGTGTATACGTTTGGTATGCTTTTTCAACTACTATATCGATACAATGATATATCTTCATATCACATGTCTTGTCCTTTAGCATGCTCATTGCATTCGGTACATGCTATCCTTCAGTTGAATCCTTCCGGTGAATCTGTGTCTCATGGTTTTTGTTTTCTCCTCGAGATGTCGGCGGTACTAGAAGTGGTGCCGGCCGTGGTCGTGATCGTGTTCATGGCCGTGGCAATGGCCGTGGAGATGGTCATGAGGAGAATGTTGAACTTCCTCCTCCTCCTTCTATGGTCCAACTTATGGCCATGTACGAAGCCAATCGTGCTGACAACATAAGGCTCCTTGAAAGGATTGAGCGGAACACAGACTCGGCGTCATGAGGAACAAGTGGGGATTCGAAGCTTCATCCGCCTCACCCCACCAGATGTTCGGTTATTCCACCGAGCCACTTGATGCCGACTACCGGCTCCGCACCATCGAGCGCAAGCTTGAGGTTGCCCACGCTGCTCAGCGGATTGGGTGAACTTTGCCACCTACCATCTTGAAGGAGCCGCCGGTTCATGGTGGGAAAATTTCCTGTTGATGCAGCCTGCCGGTCATGTCGTAACTTGGCCAGAGTTCAAAGCTGCTTTCCGTGCATATCATATCCCAGAGGGTCTAATGGATGAGAAAAGAGAAGAGTTTCTGAAGCTGACGCATGGCAGTGGTTCTATCTGTGATTACCAGGGTCACTTCTATCGTCTTGCCTGCTATGCTCCTGAAGAAACTTCCACTGATGCCAAGAAGCAAGCCTTGTTCCGCAAGGGACCGGATCCTCGAACTTCGTCGAGATCTTCATCTCCCGGACTTCCCAACCTGCCAAGATCTTGTCAACAAGGCTATGAAGGCGAAAAGAGGAAAGGTGGACTATGAGGAAAGTCGCAAGCGTACTCGAGATACTTCTCGGCCTTCCGGATCGTGCAATCAGCGCCGTCGCGTTTTCATTCCATATAGTGCTGTGCCTCGTGCTCCTAATGCACAAAAGTCTTCTGGTTATGCTCCTCGCCCACAAGCTCCAAACAATGCCGGCGGAACAAACTATCGTCCCGCTATGGGTACTCCAGGCACTGGTGCGTGCTTCACTTGTGGTCAACCTGGTCACTACATGAAAGAGTGCCCCCACAATACTTCTGTTCGTGGTGCTCCACCACCCAAGAAGTTTACCAAGCCTCAAGTTATTGGTCAGGGTCGTTTGACCCATGTCACCGCTGAAGAAGCTGAAGCAGATCCAAGCGTCATAATGGGTACGCTTCGAATCAACTCCATTATAGCTACAGCTCTGTTTGATTCTGGAGCATCACATTCATTCATATCCCAAGAGTTTGCTCAGTTGCATGGGATTCCTTTTAAAGATATGCCTACCCCTCTTATGGTTCATTCCCCTGCTTCTAGTTGGTATACCAATATGGTTAGTCATGGGAATAAAATCGAGATTGGATATCTTCTTTTTCCGATTCCCCTCATTGCCCTCAAGTCAACCGACATTGATATCATTTTGGGAATGGATTGGCTAGCTAAATATCAGGCTGTCATTGATTGTGCAGCCAGGTCTCTCACTCTAACCGATCTTTCCGGAAGCTCCATTCTGTATTGGTCTTCGTCATCAACATCTCCATCAGCAGTACATATTCCTGATGCGGAGTTGTATGCTCTTGACGTCTTACCTCCGCTTGAAATTTCGATGTTCCGGTGGTTTGTGACTTCCCGATGTTTTTCCGAAGAATTACCCGGCATGCCACCCGATCGAAGCGTGGAGTTTGTCATCGAGCTGGTTCCCGGCACTCGCTCCTCGTTTCTCGACGTCCTTATCGTATGCCTCGAGAAGAGTTGGTTGAACCGAAGAAGCAACTCGGAAGAGTTAGAAGGGAAAAGATACATCCAACCTAGTACTTCTTCTTGGGGATGTCCCGCACTCTTTGTCAAGAAGAGGGATACCAATGTTCCGTGTCCGGTTGTTGATTACCGGCCGCTCAATGCAAGTAACCATCAAGAACAAGTATCCTCTACCTCGAATCAATGATCTTTTCGATCAATTGAGTGGTGCCACGATCTTTTCCAAGATGGATTTGAGATCGGGCTACCATCAAATCAAAATCCGAACGGAGGACATTCCAAAAACGGCGTTCATGACTCGTTATGGTCTTTACGAGTACACCGTCATGTCCTTTGGCCTCACTAATGCTCCAGCCACTTTTATGCGGCTCATGAACTCAGTGTTTATGGAGTATCTTGACAAATTCGTCAGTATCTACATTGATGATATTCTGGTCTACTCCAAAACCGAAGAAGAACACACTGAACACTTGCGTTTGGTGATGACAAAGCTTCGTGAACATCGTCTTTATGCCAAGTTTTCTAAATGTGAGTTCTGGCTACAAGAGCTCATCTTTCTTGGCCATGTGGTCTCTGCAAAAGGTGTTGCAGTTATTCCAGATAAAGTTCAATCCGTTCTTGACTAGAAGACTCCTAAGTCAGCCAAAGAAATTCGGAGTTTTCTTGGATTGGCGGGTTATTACCGTCGATACATCGAGAATTTCTCCAAGATCGCCAAACCAATGACTGATCTTCTGAAGAAAGATAAGAAGTTTGAGTGGTCAGAAAAGGTCGAAGAAAGTTTTCAGACACTGAAAATAAAGCTGACCACCGCTCCGGTACTTGTCCTTCCAGACACAAGCAAAGACTTTGTCATCTTTTGTGATGCATCTCTTCAAGGGCTTGGATGTGTGTTGATGCAAGATGGTCATGTAGTGGCTTATGCCTCTCGACAGTTGAAGCCACATGAGCTCAATTATCCAACTCATGATCTAGAGCTTGCACTGTGGTCCATGCTCTTAAGCAATGGCGACCTTACCTTTACGGTAATCGTTGCGAGTTGTACTAGGATCATCAAAGCCTGAAGTATCTCTTTACCCAACCGGATCTGAATCTCAGGCAGACAAGATGGTTGGAACTCATCAAGGACTATGATTTGGGTCTTAACTATCAGCCCGGCAAGGCCAACGTCGTTGCTGACGCGCTAAGTCGGAAGTCGTATTGCAACAATCTGATGATCAAGCAATATCAACCTGCCCTCCATGAGGAATTTGCACGACTTAATCTTGAGGTTGTTCCTCGGGGATTCCTTGCTAACTTAGAGGTGAAACCCTCTCTTGAAGACCAGATCAAAGCCGCTCGAAGCGTGATTTGGGTATCACTAAGATCAAAGAGAACATTGCTAGCGGAGATGCTAAATGTTTCTCCGTCAACGATCAAGGTGTTGTCTACTTTGGTAACCGCTTGGTGGTGCCGAAGAAAAAGAACCTAAGAGAGCTTATCCTCCGAGAAGCTCATGAGTCTCCTCTATCTATTCATCCTGGAAGTACAAAGATGTATCAGGATCTTCGCCAAAGATTCTGGTGGACCCGGATGAAAAGAGAAATCGCTCGCTTCGTAGCTGAATGCGACGTTTGCCGTCGTGTAAAAGCTGAGCATCAAAGACCAGTCGGTACTCTTCAACCTCTATCTACTCCTGAATGGAAATGGGATGAAATTGGCATGGATTTCATTACCGGACTTCCCAAGACTCCAAAGGGAAATGACTCCATATGGGTAGTGGTGGATCGTCTATCCAAGGTTGCTCACTTCCTTCCTGTTCGGGAAAGTATTCGTGCTAGTCAACTAGCGGATTTGTATATATCCCGGATAGTCTCTCTCCATGGTGTTCCGAAGAAGATCATCTCTGATCGTGGAAGCTTGTTTACGTCGAAATTCTGGGAAAGTCTTCAACAATCTATGGGAACAAATCTTTCCTTTAGCACAACTTACCATCCTCAAACTGGTGGTCAAACCGAGAGGGTGAATCAGATCCTTGAAGACATGCTCAGAGCCTGTGTTATATCCTTTGGTAAGAATTGGGAAAAGTGCCTCCCATTTGCTGAATTCTCCTATAACAACAGTTTCCAATCTAGCCTGGGCATGGCGCCTTTTGAAGCTCTTTATGGACGAAAATGTCGAACCCCTCTGAATTGGTCAGAAACCGGTGAAAGACAGTTCTTTGGACCGGACATGATCAAGGAAGCAGAAGATCAAGTTGGCATTATCCGAGAGCATTTGAAAGCTGCTCAGTCTCGTCAAAAGAGCGATTATGATCGTCATCATCAAGAAGTTCGCTATGAAGTTGGCGAGCAAGCTTATCTTCGAGTCACTCCTTTAAGAGGTGTCCATCGTTTCGGTATAAAAGGCAAACTAGCTCCTCGCTATGTTGGTCCTTTCCGCATCCTTGCTAAACGAGGTGCGCTTGCTTACAAGTTGGAACTCCCTCCAACTTTTCCTGAAGTTCATGACGTCTTCCATGTTTCCCAACTCAAACGTTGCTTCAAAGATCCCATCTGTGGTGTTGATCACGAAACACTTGATCTCCAAGAGGATCTGACCTATCGAGAGTATCATGTCCGTATCCTTGATGAAGCTGAGCGTAAAACTCGGCGTCAAACCATCAAATTCCTGAAAGTTCAGTGGTCCCATCACTCTGAGTCAGAAGCAACCTGGGAACGAGAAGATCGTCTCCGATCTGAGTACCCTGCCTTCTTTTCTAAAACTTAGGAATCTCGGGGACGAGATTCTTGTAAGGGGGCGGGGGTAGAGTTGTAATAGACCAACTTTGCTAATAAAGTAATGTTGCTAGTTGTTCATGTACATGCATGCATCTGCATTTAAATTGAGAATTTTTGCAACAAAAAGTGTTGAAACAATGTTGCCAAAATTTGTAGTTTTGCTCTAATAAAATTTGTGCAAAAATCCCCTCAAAATCTTGGGTCAAAACACCCTAGAAATTCCCTATTTCTCTCCTGTTTTAAAACTTCCAGGGAATTTCCCAAAACCCAGGGGGTTATGGGCAAAATCGCCCTCGTCTTCTTCCCCGTGCGAGCACGAGCGAGCCGCTCGGCTCGCCCGTGGCCGCCCGATGGCGCCGGACGCCGGGATCCTCCCCGCCGCCCCCTGGCGCCTATAAAGCCCCACGCCGCCGCAGGAGCAACCCTAGCACGCCTCTTCTTCCCTCTCTCTTCTTCTCTGCGAGCTCCGCCCCGAAACCCTAGGTCCGACCGACGCACCTCGCCGCCGTTCTGCGCCTCCCCGCGCTCGGCCGACACCGCCAGAAGCTCCGCCACGACGCCCTAGACCTCCTCCACCTAGCAGCGGCTGCCGGGAAGCCCTCCATCACGCGAATCGGACGACCTCTGCCGCGCCGGCGACTCCGGCCTTCCCTCGCCTCGCCGCCAAGCCTGTCGTGCTCCTGGTGAGCTCCCGGTCCTCGTGGTATCCGCCGTTCTCCCTGCGTTGCCGCGTAGCGCGCCCGCGTCGCGAGCATGTCCGCGCCGCCGTCGAACGTCGTCGCCGGCGTCGCTCCGGCGACAATTGGCGGGTGGCGCCACCACCAAAAGGTCGCATGCGTCGCCCCGCATCTTTCCCCCACCTCGCGCGCCTCAATCGCGGGCCGAATCGGCCGATTGGAGCTCGACCTGAGCTCCCAGTGAGCCATGGCCGCGCCGACGTCATGATGACGTCAGCGTGATGTCATAATTCTTTTTCTTTAATTCTGTTTCATTTTCTGTAATTGTTTAATAATTCATATAAACTCAGAAAAATACAAAATTGTATATCATTTCGATCAGAAAAACATTTCCTATTCGTTTATACAAGTCTCATACATGATTGAACCCATTAAATGTGGAGCTTATTAGAAAACCCTAATACACCCCTCTCATATGGCGGTGTCCGATGCCGGAACCCCCTTTAATCTGATGATGCACCTAGGTTTACCAAATTCCTTTAACGTGACATATCATTCATATTGTATGCGCATTGCATTATGCCATGTCGTGAATGTTTGTTTCCCTTTCCGGTATTTGGTTCTTCGCGATAGGATCTGAGCCGGAGTCCGACGTCAACGCCACCGAAGAACAGTACTCATCCGTCGAGGGACAAGGCAAGCCCTAACCTGGTTCATCTATGATTTCGAAATGCTTTTATCCGTGGTTCCTACATATCGCATATGATTCAAGCTGTCTTTTATCAATAGATAGAGTTACCCTATCTCGTTGCATGTCCGACCTTTGTAGCCTCGATACCTCGATCCACTCGCTCCTAGCATAACTAGGTTTGGCATGTGTGCGTCGCGAGAGCCTTTATCTCTTTATGCTTAGCCATGCTTAGTTTGTTACGCTACTACTCCGGTCTTCGGACCGGAGCCTTACAATGAAATGAATCTAGCATGACAGAGTTGACGTGGTAAGTGTAGAGATGATGATAAACATGATTAAAGGCTCAGACGAGAGGCCACATTGGGATGTGGTGGGTTGTTTCGTTTTTGCCGACCCTAGGAACCGAGTTCTCGCCTCTTGAACCAAGACCGAGCGTACAACCACACGAGGCCCTATTATGGTACCCTCTCGGCTCACTAACTTGCCTAGTAGATTCCATGAGTCACATAGTTTGCGCGTTACCTCGGTCATATGCATTGCATTTTGCTTGGGGGTTAAAGGTTCATAACGGGCAGGTAAGCGTGGTCGTGGTGGCTGGGGGTTGCGGCCTCTGGGGAAACCCACCTCGGCTCACATCGTTAAGGACCGACTTCGGGACTTGACCCGTTACGGCGGAATAATCCTTAGCGCGTGACTCATGGTCTCGGCGACAGCAAGGTAAAGGTCGTGGTCGACCACCCTCTGCCGGCTCTCCAAGGAAGAGGGCTAATATATATTGGCATTAAGAGTCGGTTGGCGCGTGTGGGTAAAGTTGTGCACCCCTGCAGGTTATGAATCTTTTCGAAAAGCCGTGTCCACGGTTACGGACGACTTGGGAACGGACGTGGAGATCATAGAGAACATGAACCTAACCGTAAAACTTGGCAACCAATGTGTGTTTACGGACACCTTCTCCGGGTGTTGAGGGGGTGATCCGAGGATGGTGGTTCGAGATGATGAAGATTGGTGGTTACAATTTGATGATCAACAGAGATAGAGATGTCGCTCTCTTATCCCCTTTCAAAGGTTTTGAGTAGTCGAGCTTCTCTTCTCTCTCATCTTACAAAGGAAAATTGGCTTTACGCAAAAGAAGATCTACAGAAAGCCCGCATACCTGCTTTGCTAAAAGGTTGTACTAAGTCTTGCTGAGTCCCCGTACTCAGCTTTGCATGCTTTTGTTTCGGATGAAGTTGCTACAGCCGAAGGTGGTTTCTACGTTAACATCGATGGTTAGTTTGGAGTTCCCGTGCAGCAGCACTGCGACTTATGGATGGGACGTCGCTTTATGTTATGGCTTCTTAAGCCCTTTGCTATCTTGTTATTTAGAATAACATAATTTGCTTCCGTTGCTTGTTGAAAGTTGGGTCAGTGACCTCTGCGTGTAATAATTTGGATCTTACTCTGTTAAGAGTTGTAATATATTCTTCTGAGTCGTAGAGTCACTGTTGTGTTACCGATTCTCTCATTGTAGTCTTCCGAGCTCTAGGTTAGGCTTATGTCAGACGAAGATCTGGTATTTGTCTAACCCTGATCCCGGGGGTGCCACATGCCTGGTCAACCGGTCGCCAACCGGGGCGAGTCCGGCGCGCGGCCCGGTCGACCGGTCGCCAACCGGGTTCCAAACGACGAGCCAACAGTTCCGGTTGCCGACCGGTCAACCGGCCTACCAACCGGAGAGTCCGGCGTGCGGCCCGGTCGACCGGTCGCCAACCGGGCGTCAACCGGCCGCCAACCGGAGGAGCTCCTGGACGACGCGAAGTGAATCCGGTCCCTGGTCCGGTCCACCGGCCTCTGCACCGGGCAATCCGGTCTGTGGTCCGGTTGACCGGATTTGTTGAGAGAAAAGCTGAGGTGGCAAGTGACCAACGGCCATATTTCGAAGAACACTATAAATAGGCCTTCTCCTACCTCTGAACAGTTAGGCACTACACTACAAGTTGTTCTTGAGCTCTCTCTCTTACTCCATTGCTAGAAATACCAAAAGCCTCAGATCTCCCTCCTCCTCCACCCAAACTCAAATCCCTCCCGGGAATCATTAGAGGAGGACCCGATCTACCGTTCTACCAAGCCAAATCTCATTCCCCCTTGTATTCATCGAGAAGCTTGCTTCCTAGGGTTCCTTGGAAACCCTAGGTGGGCAAGAGGAGTCCGGAAGCATCCGGGCTGTGGATTTGCTCCGGGCAAGATTGTGAAGGTTTGGAGGCTACCTCAAAGTCTACCACAAGTGAGTGAGCTATTCCTTCGTGGGATAGGCTTCGGAGAATAGGGTGAGCCTTCGTGGCGTGGGGAATCCTTCATGGGACCTCCACCCCTCCAAACGTGACGTACCTTGTTGCAAAGCAAGGGAACACGGGAATACATCCTCGTCTCCGCGTGCTATCGGTTATCTCTAACCGAACTCCTTACTTGTGATTTAATCGCTCGTGAGAGCCTTCGTGCTCGAGTTAGTTGTATCCTCATATAGGTTGCTTCACCTAGTTTGCATTAGGCTCACCTTTATATTCCGCAAAGCCTAATATTGCAAAGAAAGAATTAAAATCTGTAGAAACCTATTCACCCCCCTCTAGGTTTACCATCTCTATACTTTCAATTGGTATCAGAGCCTGGACTCTTATTAAGGGCTTCACCGCCTTAAGAGTGAGATGAATAAACTCTTCGAGGGTCTACATGACGACTCTAACCTTTCGGTTAAAGAGATGAAATCTAAACTATTGGCATATGATGCCGAGAAGAAGAAAAATGAGGATGAGTTACAAAACCAAATGACAGAAATGTCTGCCATGCTTAAGAACTTGACTAGTGGACCTCCTCCTAGTGCGGCTTCGGCCTCTCTAGGGAATTTCCATGAAGTTAATCATGACTATCCCAAAAACACTTCACCCATGCCTCATATAAACCATAGTGGGAATGTTCCCCATTTTGATGGAACTCACTTTCCTTTCTGAAATCTTCTATGGAATCTCATATTCGCAGCTGCGAAGTGTGGAGTTATGGGAGATCATTGTTCATGGATACGGGGAGCCACAAGATCCCATTCGGTTGACCTCCACCGAATTCTACAACCGTCAACTCAATGCCTCCGCACGTGACAAGATTAGAAGTGGCATCAACCGCAAGCTTCTTGATCAAGTCAATGACATCGACTCCGCTAAAGAGTTGTGGGATCGGATCGTAGTACTCCAAGAAGGAACCGATTTGATCCAATCATCTCTTTATGAGACCGCAAAGCAAGAGGCTCACCAGTTCATGATTCGATATGGAGAATCCGTGGCCGATGCCTATGCTAGGCTTGGTGCTCTTAGAGTAAGAGTCAAGGGACTTGGTGTTGAGAAGTACAATGACGGCTTCGAGATGAATGAAGCATTCATAAAGTCCAAGGTCATTGCTATGATTGCCGTCAAGCAAGAAGACACCAACCTTGCACTCAACTTACAAATCATGACCAAGAGTGCCGATATCAACTCCGATGATCTAGTCTCCTATGTGGCCGCCAATGAAAACATGGCCAAAGCGGGAAAGAGGCTCATGGCAATGAACCGTGTTGATGAAGCCTCACACAACCATGAAGCGTCACACAACCTTGCTCTCAAAGCTAGGGCCGATCATGGAAGCAAAGAAGACTATGAAATTGAAGAAGAAGAAGAGATGACTTCAACTAGTGACATTGCTACCGACTTTGCTTTCTTTGCCAAGAAATACAAGGCAAAGTTCCCAATGCTCCTCAATGACAAGAAGAAGAAGAGAACTTGCTACAATTGTGATGAAGATAGCCACTTTGCAAATGAGTGCCCTTATGAGAAAAGGGTAGACAAGCCAAGATTCATCAAAGGGGTCAAGCCAAGATTGAAGCTAAACCCAATCAACGATCGATACAAGAAGAACAAGGGAAGAGCCTTTGTTGGGGCCGAGTACTTGTCCGATGATGAAGAGGAAGATGAGGAGAAGGAGGCCGGGGTGGCCGTCTTGGCTTTCTCTAAGCCCGGGTCACTCTTCACATATGACTACTCCACGGAGAATGTTGTTGGATCTTCCTTCATGGCAAGAACAACTCAAGATGATGACTCCGATGACTCTCCCTCCTCTATAATCGTTGGCTCTTGTCTTATGGCAAGGGAAACCAAGGTAATGGAACCTCCACCTTCCCTATCTAGTGTTCTTGATGATGAAGACGAAAATCAAGAAGAATTAATTGTGCTTAAGGAACTCTATGATGTTAGATGCACCCTTCATGGTGAAGCTCTTGTCAAGTTTGATTTCTTGATGGACTCACTCAAGGAAAAGGATGAGTCCATTGAGGAATTAGAATATCATTTGAATGAGAAGGAACGGAGATTCAATCTCCTAAGACAAGAGCTAAAAACCGAAAGGTGCATATCTCAAGGTCTTAAGCAACAAATTGAAACTTATGAACTTGATAAAGTTAAGGACCTAGAAACTATTGATAGGGCTCAATCTTTGACTCAAGTGCTCCATACCTCAAAGGAGGAACTTGAAGTTGCTCATGCTTCTCTCACTAGGGATCTTGACCACCTTGAAAGAGCTAACAAGCTTGTTAAGGATGAGCTCAAGAAACTTGGAGAGAACCATGACCTACTCCAAGAAACCTACAAAAAGGCACTTGAATCAATGAAGGATCCCATTGTTGTTGAAAAGCATGCTAGTTCCCCTACCTCTTTTACTAGTGAGCATGCTAAGCTTGTTGAGGAACATGTTCGTTTACAAGAGGAACTCTCTTTGCATGTTGAGACCAATGCATATCTTGAATCCTTGGTGACTAAATATGGTATCGACTATCATCCTAATGAATCCTCTTCTGAGCATGCATCTATTCTTGAGGAAAATGTTAGGTTAACAAAGGAACTTGCAAGGTTCACCACCGCTAAGAACAAGATGGGATTGGATGACCTCTTGAGTAAGCAAAGGTCAAACAATCAAAAGTTTGGACTTGGATATGTTCCCAAGTCCCACAAGAAGAAGAACTACAACAAGGAGAAACCCGCTCAAGATAAGAACAAGAAGGTCACTAATAATGGCAAAGCCTCAAAGGGCAAAGCCACTAGTGGTGACCGCACGAGGCCAAACGATCACTATGCATTATTTGTTGATTATTATGGTGATGTCTATGCTAACTATGTTGGCCCTCCTAATGGCTATGCTTATAGAGGGTACTCAATTTGGGTACCAAAAGACATTGTTTCCATTGCAAAGGAACCCATTAATCGATGGGTTCCTAAATCCTCTACTTGATTTTGTAGGGGTATTCCTCCCAGTGGTCCAAAATGGGTGTTTGATAGTGGATGCACCAATCATATGACCGGAGGAAGAGGTGTGCTTGATCAATTCATTGAAGATATCAACAAGAAGTCAAGCATTACCTTTGGTGATAACTCAAAGGGAAAGGTACTTGGGTATGGGAAGGTAGCAATCTCTAAGGACTTGTGCCTTGAGACGGTTATGCTTGTTGAATCCCTTGGCTATAACTTACTTTCTATATATCATCCTGCCGATGCCGGTTACAATTCATATTTTACAAGTTATTGTGTGAAAGTCTTTAGGAGTGACAATCTCAAATTGGTCCTCGTTGGATATGTGGAGAACAACCTTTACATGGTAGACCTCTCGAAAGAGAGCTCCTCTCACTCCACATGTCTAATGGCGACCAAGCATGACGAAGGTTGGTTGTGGCATCGCCGCCTTGGTCATGTCAACATGAGGAATCTCAAACAACTCCTAAAGGGTGAACACATTGTGGGACTAACCGGCATTTCTTTTGAGAAAGATCGTGTTTGCAGTGCATGTGTAGCCGGAAAGCAAATCAAGAAGAGACATCCTACCAAGAGCATCGTCACCACATCTAGGCCTTTGGAGCTCCTTCATTTGGATCTCTTTGGGCCATCACATTATGATACTCTTGGTGGGAGAAAATATGGACTCGTCATTGTTGACGATTACTCAAGATATTCTTGGGTCTTTCTCCTTAAGTCTAAGGACGAGACCCATAGGGAGTTCATCATCTTCGCCAAGAAAGCTCAACGTATGTATGAATCCGAGATCAAGGCGATAAGAACCGACAATGGCACCGAGTTCAAGAACTACACCATGCGAGAGTTTGTCGATGATGAGGGCATCAAGCATGAGTTTTCGGCGCCATTGACGAGGGAATACCTCGGCAATGCCTACGTATTGTAGACTAGGGTTTCGGGAGAGCGACGATGGAGATTCCGGGGACGAGATTAGGCACACGACGTACCCAGCTTCAGGTCCCCTCGGTGGAGGATCCCTACGTGCTGCTAGCAATCTACTATATGATCATATGTATGTTTACAGGGTGCCGCCGTAGGCGGATATGTGTTGTCTATATTCTGTCTATCTGTTCTCCTCCTTATTTCGGGTGCCCTGGCTAGCTTTATATATGCAACCGGCCTAGGGTTTTACAAGAGTTCTAGTCGACTACTTCTTCGGGTTGCCTTGTTGGGCCTTCTCCATATTTGATCTTCTCCATATTGGGCCGAGCCAGGTATACTAATAATGGGTACCCGAAGGGTATGCCCATGTCAGTAGCCCCCGAGTTTATAGGGAAGTCGAAGACTTGCGTAGAAACTCCAAGCATAACCATCTCCGAAGTTGAAGAAATACAAGGCGAGGTCCATGTCGTAGATCATGTGTAGCGTAGATGATGTCGATGATTCTTGAAATTATCGGGTGCGCGGCAGCGCTCCCGATGGGAGTAGCCCCCGAGTCTATGGTCAAGTGTTTGCACTTGGGCATAGACTCAAGTTGTACTACTCGATGAAGAATTTCACTATATTTCTGGAGGACTTGATGAAATCCATGTGCTCCCGATGGGAGTAGGCTCCACTCGAGTCGCAAGCTCGGGTTGAGTCTACAAACCTTGATTGTCGTAGATGTTGTCGAAGTTATTTTCTATCGGGTGCGCGACCAGCGCTCCCGATGGGAGTAGCCCCCGAGGCTACAGCCAAGGACTTGTGCTTGGTTGTAGGCTCAACGCTCTATGCTGCTATATTGTCATTCTTTCTTGAGCTTTTCACTTTTTATCGGGTGCGCGACCAGCGCTCCCGATGGGAGTAGCCCCCGAGGCTACATCCAAGTGTTTGCACTTGGGTGTAGGCTCAACTTGCTTTTAATCGACTCCACATTTTTTCTCTTTCTTGTATCTTATCAAGAGGGTAAACAATGCTCTCGATAAGAGTAGCCCCCGAGCCTATGAGCAAGTGCTTGCACCTGGCATAGGCTCAAGTTGTATTACTCGATAAACAACTTGGTGCAGCCCCTCTTTTTTATCGACTCCAGGCCGTTGCTATTTTTATTTGACATCCATATCTATATTGTACAGGGATAATGGTAATTGGGGCTAGTTCATCTGACGGATCAGGTACTAGTTAACTGCTCTAGTGGAAATCCGCAAAAACCTACTTCAAGATCACGTCCCTGGACATGATCTCGGGATACTGGTGTAAACTCGACAGGTGCCGCTTAAGGTCTTACCATTCTGTCGAGTCCCAGTCATGTTTTATCGGGTCCACAGCGCGTCCGCTGGGATATTTCTTCACATCTGTTGATGTGGAAAAAAGTAGCAGAGCGCAGTCTTTGGCGATGCCACGCCACACAGGACGGACCCGGGGTCTTACCTTCGCAGAGTTTTGCGGCATTCAGAGATTGTTCGCGACTTTGGCGCTCTGAGAATATTTTGTCAAGTGCTTTGTTTGGCTAATGCAATGACCCATTTTGCGGGTTCTTCTATATTTTTCTCGGGCGTGATGAGACAGCCGACTATATTGGGTTCTTCTATATTGTCGTCAGGCACATCACCACTGCTCTTGCTCAGAACGAATGACGAGTCAATGGACTCGAAGATTTGTCCATCACTTTTTTTTTTTTTTTTGGTTCCTCCTTGATGATATTTTCATCGAGTTCCTCCTTCAGGAAAATTTCTTCGGGTCCTCTTTGAGGACAATTCTTCGGGTTCTCCTTGAAGATAATTCTTCGGGTCCTCCCTGAGGATAATTCTTCGGGTCCTCCCTGAGGATAATTTTTCGGGACCTTCCTTGAGGATGATTTTTCGAGCTTTCTCCTGCATAAATAAACAAACTTTTTCTATCTTTCCCTTGACTCTCTTTTTTGCATGCGGTGTCAGATGCTCAGATTCGATGATATGTAAAGTGAATATATGCTGCGCAGCCCCCAAGTGTCGGGTGCGACGAAAGTAAACGATAATCAACTTTGTGCAAAATAATAAAAAAACACTTAGCTTTTTGGACACGACGAAGTCGATGCATGATGAAGTCTTCGAGTGTAGATAAGAAATCTAGCCAAAGTAGTAACCACCAAATAGCAAAAGTGGATGCCGCGAAATTGTTGATGAAGAAATAGCTGAGCCCCCGAGCGTTGCTGAGGTGATGTAATGATTGTTGTGTCGCAGTCGTGACCCAAGGCGAAATCGTTGTCGAGCCCCCGAGTGTTAGCCGTGATATCGGAAGAAGTTGGCGAAAGCGTAGCGTCATATAAGGTGAAGCCATTTAGGATGAAGCCATTGAATATAATATGAATCCAGCCATCAAATATGAAGCATATATTGAAGATGAATCCGCTGATATCATAGAGGATGAATCCATTGAACCGAAGAATCCAGTAATAACCATAGAAAGTGAATCCGCTGATATCATAGAGGATGAATCCATTGAACCGAAGAATCCAGTAATAACCATAGAAAGTGAATCCATTGATATCATAGAGGATGAATCCATTGAACCGGAGAAAATAGTTCTAGTAGTAATCCATAGAAAGTGAATCCGTTGATATCAAAGAGGATGAATCCATTGAACCAAAGAATCCAATAGTAACCATAGAAGATGAATCCATTGAGCCGAAGAAAATAATTCCAGTATTAACCATAGAAGATGAATCCATTGACCCGGAAACGCATCGGGTACTATTGTATAAGAGTGAACCAATAATAACCCGAAGAAGATAAATCAAGTAAGCCGAAGAAAATAATTCCATTGAACCGAAGAAGATGAATCCACTAAGCCGAAATAAACCAGGGAAAATATATCCAGAGCCAAAGAAGATATATCCACTGAGCCGAAGAAAATAAATCCACTGAGCCAGGGAAGATATGTCCACTGAGCCGAAGAAGATAAATTCATTTGTAGTATCCGAGGAATCTGGTGTACTTATGGTAAGAATGTAATGGCGCAGCCCCGAGTGTCGGGTGTATTTACTGCAATATTGCAATGGCACATCTCCGGGTATTCTGGTATGACAAAAGTAAATAATAATTGACGATTTGAAGGTAAACACTTAGCTTTTCTTTTCCGTGTAGGGCGGAGCCGACGAGGACGCAGGCCGTCTGGCGGACGGAGTCGACAAAGCGGACACAACTGATGAAGTGGAACCATGCAGCGTTTAGCCGAAAATAACCGACATAGTGGAAGTATTCGGCATGGAGTGAATCGTCGAGTTCGCGGCGAGCGAGCCCCCAAGCGAAGGTAGTGCTCGATGTTAAGTTCGCGATGTCGACGGGGTCAACGCACCAAGTAGTCGAAGCTTATTCCCGATCTGCAACTATATTATGGCGCAAAAACTGTGTGCAAATAATAGTATATACCAAAAAATATTTGGTCAAATATATTTTGCAAGTAGTAATTAATTGGAAATATAGCACCTGATTGCCGGGTGCTGCAGCGACGCGGATGGTATCGCTATGGTAATGTTCGTATTTGATGGTGATGCTAGCTCCTTCGAAGCCGATCTCGACGTAGGTTTCTTCAGATTTGATGGCGGCCGCGGCAAAAGCGAAGGTGATCGTGGTGAAATTGAAGTATCTTTCTACTTTGTTCATACAACTTGCTCGGCGCATCGCTTGAATCTTCATCCTTTGCTTTTACGTGAGCATCTGTTTCTTCTTTTTTTTTTTTTCTTCCTGGAACTTGATCCTTTCCTTCGGTAATTGCCTTATGATGTGTAGCACTTGTTTGTTTTTGGCACGATTGTAAAACAAGAGGTAGCCAAATTGATCTAGTATTTGCCCTCGTCGTACGTGGATCGAACCCTGGAACCGAATCCTTTTGTGGTACTAGCTTCCAAGGATTAATCATGCATCGTGGATGCTTCTTGTTGTTGGCTTGCTTTGCCTTGGGCGCTTGACCCGTCGAAGACTAGCCAGCTTCAGATTGAAGTAAAGAATTAGTCCAAGTAGCCGAGATGCATTAGATGAAACCCGACAAGACTCGATAAAGCAGATCAGTCTTTGTTGATCGATTTCGGCGACTTGGCCCAAGGCCGATGGAGAAAAATAGTTGCACTGCAATGTAGAATTTTGACGGATTGATGTTCCGCGCCACCACGCACGGACGATTTTTGCCGGAACTTCCACGAAGCGATCTCTATTTGTTGATGATGACGCAGCCGATTAGAATGCGATCTAGATGTTGTCGATGACGAAGGATCCCGCCCGGATCACAAAATCCAGTCGTCGCGATTCCCACAGACGGCGCCATTTGACGAGGGAATACCTCGGCAATGCCTACGTATTGTAGACTAGGGTTTCGGGAGAGCGACGATGGAGATTCCGGGGACGAGATTAGGCACACGACGTACCCAGCCTTAGTCCCCTCGGTGGAGGATCCCTACGTGCTGCTAGCAATCTACTATATGATCATATGTATGTTTACAGGGTGCCGCCGTAGGCGGATATGTGTTGTCTATATTCTGTCTATCTGTTCTCCTCCTTATTTCGGGTGCCCTGGCTAGCTTTATATATGCAACCGGCCTAGGGTTTTACAAGAGTTCTAGTCGACTACTTCTTCGGGTTGCCTTGTTGGGCCTTCTCCATATTTGATCTTCTCCATATTGGGCCGAGCCAGGTATACTAATAATGGGTACCCGAAGGGTATGCCCATGTCAGCCATACACCCCTCAACAAAATGGTGTTGTTGAAAGGAAGAACCGGACTATCATTGAGATGGCAAGAACCATGTTGAGTGAATTCAACTCACCCCACAACTTTTGGGGAGAAGCCATCTCTACGGCCGTCCACTACTCCAACCGGCTCTTCCTCCGTCCCTCCACAACAAAACTCCATACGAGCTTCTTACCGGTAACAAGCCTAATGTCATGTACATTCGTGTCTTTGGATGCAAATGTCTTGTTAAGAACAACAAAGGAAAGCTCGGTAAATTTGAAACTAGAACCATAGAGGGCATATTTGTTGGTTATGCGGAGAACTCTCACGCCTATAGATACTACAACCGGTCCACTGGGACTATTGAAGTATCTTGTGACGTGGAGTTCTTGGAGGATAATGGCTCCCAAGTGGAGCAATTTGTTCCATGTGTTGCAGATAATAATGATGATCCATCTAGTGCCATCAAGCATATGGGCATTGGACACATCCGGCCCATAGAAGTTCATAATGATGACCAAGATGATGGAGTAGAAGTATCAAGGACGGCTCAAGTGGATCCTAGCTCAACTCAAGCCGAACCATCAAGTGCAACTCAAGAACCATCCTCCACTCAAGATGAGTCACATTTCGAAGAACAAGAAGAAAGTCCTCATTCCACTGAGCAAGACCATGATGATGATCAAGAGACATCCACAACTCATGATCAAGCTCAAGTGATCCCTCATGATCAAGCACTAGCAAGGGATGAATTCATTGATCATGAAGGAACCATTCGGAAGATCAAGGCCGCTACAAGGGCAAGTGACATGAAAGTGGATCAAGTCCTTGGTAGCATTTCAAGAGGAGTGGTAACTCGTAGACACCATGCATTACTTATCACTTATTGCCAACACCATGCTTTTGTGTCTAGTTTTGAACCACTCAAGGTTCATGAAGCCTTGGTTGATCCGGATTGGGTAATTGCCATGCAAGAAGAATTGGAGTGTTTCACTCGTAATGAAGTGTGGTCTCTAGTTGAGAGACCCAAGGATCATCGCATCAATGTTATTGGGACCAAATGGGTATTCAAGAACAAGCAAGATGAGAATGGCATTGTCATACGAAACAAAGCAAGGTTAGTGGCGCAAGGGTTTGCCCAAATAGAAGGTATGGATTTTGAGGATACCTTTGCGCTGGTAGCCCGTCTTGAAGCTATTCGTCTTTTGCTTGCATTTGCATCTTTCCACAATTTCAAACTATATCAAATGGATGTGAAAAGTGCATTTTTGAATGGTCCCCTAAAAGAAACCGCATATGTGGCTCAACCCCGGGTTTCGAAGACCCATGCCGACCCAACCACGTGTATTTACTCCATAAGGCACTCTACGGTCTCAAGCAAGCTCCACGTGCTTGGTATGAGTTCCTTAGGGATTTCTTACTACATGATGGGTTTTGCATGGGTACGGTCGATTCCACCCTTTTCACCAAGCGGGTTAAAGGGGGTGGCCTATTTATATGTCAAATATATGTTGATGATATTATATTTGGTGGAACTAACCCCAATCATAACAAAGCTTTTGAGCTATTGATGACTAGGAAATTTGAGATGTCCATGATGGGAGAGTTGAAGTTCTTCCTAGGCTTCCAAGTGAGGCAACTTGCAAAAGGCACCTTCATCTCTCAAGAAAAGTATGTGAAGGACATGCTCAAGAAATTCAACATGACCAATGCAAGCCCAATGAAGACACCCATGCCCGTAAAGGGGAAACTTGGCTCATGTGATGGTGAGAAGGATGTGGACATAAAGGTATACCGCTCCATGATAGGATCCTTGCTCTACCTTTGTGCCTCTAGGCCGGATATCATGCTAAGTGTAGGGATGTGTGCTCATTTTCAATCCGCTCCCAAGGAGAGCCATTTAATGGCGGTCAAACGGATTCTAAGATACCTTGTTCTCACTCCTACTCTCGGGCTATGGTTTCCAAAGGGGTCAACCTTTGAACTCATTGGCTATTCGGATTCCGATTGGTCCGGTGATAAGGTTGACCGGAAGTCTACCTCCAGGGCTTGCCAATTTATTGGCCGGTCATTGGTGAGTTGGTCATCCAAGAAACAAAACTCCACCGCTTTATCCACCGCCGAAGCCGAATACATATCCGCGGCATCTTGTTGCACTCAATTGTTATGGATGAAGCAAACCTTGAAAGACTATGGTGTGTCTCTTGGTACGGTGCCTCTTCTTTGTGATAATGAAAGTGCAATTAAGATCGCCAATCACCCGGTTCAACATTGTCGCACCAAACATATTGACATTCGCCATCACTTCCTACGTGATCATGTTGCCAATAAGGATATTGATCTCACTCATGTGGGAACAACCTACCAATTGGCGGATATTTTCACTAAGCCTTTGGATGAAGCCCGCTTTGTTAACTTGAGAGGAGAACTTGGTATTCTTGATCCTAAAAACTTGGATTGATTAACTTCTTGCACTATATTCTTGCATTTATCTTGCTATCTAGCTTAGAGGCATAGCACATATGGGGATAGTCATCCTACCATGTCTTGGTAAGATGCATACCTATGTGTGCAACATAAATAGACCCAATGTCATTATATGGACCCAAGAATGTCTCTTCGAGGTCTCATGACATTTGCGCTTTCACATAGGGGGAGTAATCCCCCGCCCCTCATTGAGCCTTCATTTACAACTTGATTTGACTATATAAGGCCAAATGATATTATTGCAAAATTCATTTCAAAATGACTTATGATTCTTGATATATATTTCGAATCATGCCCATTGTTGCTATCTACATCTTGTTTGGATTTTCTCTCCAATGGGTATGCCTAGAGAACTTTGTGTTTCCAACCCCATGTCTATGCTCATCTCATCATCATCTATCTATCTATATGTACATGTCATCATCTGAGCATTCACACACATTTACACAAAGCATAGGGGCAAAACGAGGCAAAACGAGACAAAACTGGGCAGTTAGTCTCTAGCCGGTCTCTGGCCCGGTTGGACCGGTCTCTGGGCCGGACCAGCCGGCGCCAGGCCCGGTCGACCGGGCGCCTGACCGGCCGCGCGACCAGATATGTGTGGAAGAGGATACCCCTTGGGGTCTTCTTCCTCATTACCCCCCAACTCCCACACCTCCATGGCCGCCGCCTCCACCACCTCCACCATGGTCTAGGCCCTTCCCACCACAAGAATCCTCCCAAACTCCACCAAACCATAGATCGGGTCCCTTGGAACATCTCCACCAAAGGATTTGGTCCCTCTCAAGCTATTTTGGGAATTTTTGGAGTTTTTGGGTTTCAAGCCCTACCTATTGTTCTTCTTGCTCTCTTGATCAAGGAGGACCATGTCTTCGGGTAATGTGCTCTCCCTCTCTCCCTATTCTCTAGTCCTCATCACCCATTGCACTTTCTTGACATGATTTGAGGAAATTTTAGGGTTAGGGTTAGGGTTTGTAAGTCCTCATGCCTTTAGAGTGTCTCACAACACAATGCACATACTCCACTCTATTGCTATAGTCTATATTCAAGTTTATGAGTTTTTGCATGATTTTTTGGTAGAAAATCTGGGCAACACTTCACAAGTCGACAGATCCGGTCACCTGTCCGGTCAACCGGCCTCTCAACCGGTCGGCCCGGCGTGCAGCCCGGTCAACCGGATTGGCAACCGGCTCGTCCGGTCTGCCGCACGGTTGGACCGGCCTGTGCGCCGGATCGCCCAGTTTTTGCACAATCTCATCAATACACTTGAATATATGCTATGCTTTTTGGCTTCCCTCTTATTGATGACATGTACACTGATACGTCTCCGACGTATCGATAATTTCTTATGTTCCATGCCACATTATTGATGATATCTACATGTTTTATGCACATTATATGTCGTATTTATGCATTTTCCGGCACTAACCTATTAACGAGATGCCGAAGAGCCGCTCTGTCGTTTTCGTCGTTTTTGGTTTCAGAAATCCTACAAAGGAAACATTCTCGGAATTGGATGAAATCAACGCCCAGGGGCCTATTTTGCCACGAAGTTTCCAGAAGACCGAAGAGAAGACGAAGTGGGGCCACGGGGCGCCGCCACACTAGGGCGGCGCGGCCCTGCTGTGTGGGGCCCCCGTGACCCCTCCGACTCTGCCCTTCCGCCTACTTAAGGTCTTCGTCGCGAAACCCCCAGTACCGAGAGCCACGATACGGAAAACCTTCCAGAGACGCCGCCGCCGCCAATCCCATCTCGGGGATTCGGAGATCACCTCCGCACCCTGCCGAGAGGGGAATCATCTCCCGGAGGTCTCTTCACCGCCATGGTCGCCTCCGGAGTGATGAGTGAGTAGTTCACCCCTGGACTATGGGTCCATAGCGGTAGCTAGATGGTTGTCTTCTCCTCATGTGCTTCATTGTCGGATCTTGTGAGCTGCCTAACATGATCAAGATCATCTATCTCGTAATTCTATATGTTGTGTTTGTCGGGATCCGATGGATAGAGAATACTATGTTATGTTGATTATCAATCTATTACCTATGTGTTGTTTATGATCTTGCATGCTCTCCGTTATTAGTAGAGGCTCTGGCCAAGTTTTTGCTCTTAACTCCAAGAGGGAGTATTTATGCTCGATAGTGGGTTCATGCCTCCATTAAATCTGGGACAGTGAAAGAAAGTTCTAAGGTTGTGGATGTGCTGTTGCCACTAGGGATAAAACATTGATGCTATGTCCGAGGATGTAGTTATTGATTACATTACGCACCATACTTAATGCAATTGTCTCGTTGTTTTGCAACTTAATACCGGAAGGGGTTCGGATGATAACCTCGAAGGTGGACTTTTTAGGCATAGATGCATGTTGGATAGCGGTCTATGTACTTTGTCGTAATGCCCAATTAAATCTCACAATATTCATCATATCATGTATGTGCATTGTCATGCTCTCTTTATTTGTCAATTGCCCGACCGTAATTTGTTCACCCAACATGCTATTTATCTTATGGGAGAGACACCTCTAGTGAACTGTGGACCCCGGTCCATTCTTTTACATTGAATACAATCTACTGCAATACTTGTTCTACTCGTTTTCTCGCAAACAATCATCATCCACACTATACATCTAATCCTTTGTTACAGCAAGCCGGTGAGATTGACAACCTCACCTGTTTCGTTGGGGCAAAGTACTTTGGTTGTGTTGTGCAGGTTCCACGTTGGCGCCGGAATCCCCGGTGTTGCGCCGCACTACATCCCGCCGCCATCAACCTTCAACGTGCTTCTTGGCTCCTCCTGGTTCGATAAACCTTGGTTTCTTTCTGAGGGAAAACTTACTGCTGTGCGCATCACACCTTCCTCTTGGGGTTCCCAACGGACGTGTCATCTACGCGTATCAGAGGCCACTCGTCCGGATGTTCCCTCCATGATGCCCTCCACTGAGCGCCGTTCCAAGGAACGCTATGATCATGATGCTAGCTCCAGCTACTCTCGGCGCTCCAAGCACGGTGCCGCTCGCTTCTTCTCCAGCATGTGGCAAATGTGCAAGAACACCAATGATGTTGCACATCAGAGCCTTGCTGTGAACCAGGAGACAAGGAGGCGACAGAATGAGTTCATGGCCTCACGGAATGCCCCTGTTCCTCCTTCTGGACCGGAGATGGAGCCTGTGGTTGCACCTCAGTGGGAGATGCCTCTCCTTACCGATGAGATGATCCAGAACTTTGACTTCTCCATGTATGCTCATGGTGCCCTTCCTCCTCGGACTGCTCGTGCTCCTACTCCTGTTGATGATGATGGTGATGAGGATGAAGGTGATGCGGCTGCACGCGATGATAGCGAGAGCTCCTACTCCTCCGGGCATCAGTTCTATTGATGGGTGCGATAGCATCTCTCCTTTTTTCTTTGCCTTTTTGGTGTTTCGATGCCAAAGGGGAGAAGAGAGTAGAGTCTAGGACCACGGGGTTCTTTGATTGCCACAAGCCATGGGAGTTGCTTTATTTGGATTTTATATGGCTTGTGCTTATTTGCTTTGATTTCTCAAGAACCATTTGCTACTTCCAATAATTCGTGTATGGATGTGTATGGACGACTATTATGTGTGCTACTCTATGTTAGGATGATTATGTGTGCTATGCTTATATATCTTGATATGCACATCTCCATACCATGCTTGTTTCCTAAAGATATTGGGGGAGCTTTGTAGGGATATGTTGCATAGAAAACAAAAATTTCCT